>NW_026731636.1:57500-515000 GCF_028476545.2 Physella acuta
GGCGAATTTAATATGTCACATGGGCTCAACTATAGATATATTGAATACGTGAAGAATATCTTGATAGCAAACTTGGACCTCGAGTGTGTTGTCGGCCCCCAACAGTGTTTCTTTCAATCCCTGGGTTAGATCTTTGTAATACTTGCTCGTTTCGAAATTGTCACGCTCTTAAACTTTAATTAATTACTCAGTAGTTTAATTAAATGTGTGGATTAATTGTAGAATGTTGTATTTAATGTTACATCCTATATTACATGTTACACAGAAGATTTATTTATTGTAATTTGCAAATAACGAAGTGGACGGCCATTTTAGGTAGGTTATAATGTGACGTAGTGGACGGCCATTACAGCCAGGTTCACTAGTGACATAGTAGATGGCCGTCGTTAAGAGTTTTAACAGTGACTTAGTAGACGGGCGATATTTCTTGTTTAAACAGTGCCGTAATGGACGGTCTTTACAACTAGGTACACTGTAGAATTAGTGGACTGCCGTTGTAGCTATTCTAACAACTGACGAAATGGACGGCCGTTATAGCTATTTAATCAGTGCCTTAATAAATTACTTCTATTCCTAGGTCAATAAGTAAACTAATTAATTAGGGTTGCTTCTAAATCATCGAAAATAATAATTGTTTTGTCAGTTGCGAAATATCAGTAATACCTCCATTTGTTCTAATAAAACATTATTAAACATATTCCTGTGCTGTGTTATTAGTAAATTTCAATATATTTCATAACCTAACTCTTGTTGGCTTAAAGTTACATTGCTAATGAACAAGTGAGCATTAACTATAAACCAGTTTATTGTTGGAAAGAACGTTATAATAAGGTGTTCCCCTTGAATCCAGTTTGCGATATAAAGGAAATAACCTGCATACTTGTGTAATTAAAACAATAGGATTTATAGTTTTATAGGGACTGAGCTTTACTTATAACAAAATGTGTTTCCTGTCTAATCCCTGTTTGATTAAATACAGACGTAAATATTTTTCTGGCGAATAAAATATTTGTACCTGATTCAACTGATTCACGAGCAAATACAAACACACACACACACACACACACACACACATACTGCAATCTTGCCCTCAGACACAAATACAAATTATGGATTAAAGAATAGTGTGTGTGAGGGAGGGGGGCTAATAAAACAGCAGTCTGGAGATCCCGATTATTTTTGGGCCCCACAATTTCTTTTACAGAATATATAAATTAAATGAGTATAATGTATTCTTGTTTTACAAGGTAAATGGTCATTGAAAGGTAAAAGCAATTTAAAAAAAAATTACAAACAAAAATCACATAAAATCACAGAACATTTAAAAACAAACAAGATGTAATTATTTTCATTTTGCATAAGGTTTATTTAAACCATATGTGTCTAAAATAATATTTTTGTAATTATGTCGCAGTAATCTCACTAATTAATCTAGCTGTGATGGCTGTTTACAACCTTACTAATTTGTCTAACTGTAACGGCCATCCACTACTTCATATTTAGCTATAGATCCTGAGTGAGTTTTTTACAATGCATTTGATTTCCACATTGGCTTAGAATGTTAAAACGCGTTTTATCGCTGCTGTTCTGCATTTGTTGTTGAATACGTGCAAGGAGGCAGCACAAGTCTGTGAAATACAAGACTTTGAGCTGTTGTGTCTGTTTATTTCAAGTTTGTTTCCTCTAGCTTGTTTCATTATACAATCAACCAGTCAACGAAATATCCATGTCATATTAAAATGTGTTCAATAAATGTTTCTGATAATTTGCTATTGTAGATCAACTGTATGACCTTATTCTAACAAACGTATAATCCAACTATGTACTATATCATAACAGAGACTGTTCCAAAGATAGAATATATAAAGACTGGCCTAAACGAATAGGCGCCTAGTACAAACTTCCCTCTAAACTGATCTTTTTCTGACAATTCTAATCTTTTTTAAAGAATAACGCATCTTAATGGGAATTTAATTAGTGTCGATTGAAGTGTAAGCGTACACAAATCATGCACCCAAATTATAAAATGTTTTCCGAAATTTTGGCGGAAGAATTGCCAGTTCTTTTTTTTAAGAACAAGTGAATCAGAAAAATTTGATGCAGCATCGAAAGCTAGAATGGCATTTTGAGTAGCCCTTTATTTTCTTTCTAACCCGTACCCTAACTAATCCCTAACCCTAAACCTAACCTTAGCCCTTTCCCTACCTCTAACACAAACGCTATTCCTAAACATAACTCTGGCAAGAAATCGGATTTTAAACTTTGTCAGTTTGTTACTTGGCATTCTATATAATGACTAGGAAAAGTATTATATATGATAGAAATATTGATGCGTTTTATACGTTAACAACCCATTTAACGCATTGATTTCATTGCCGACGTATTCAATAATAATTAGTTTAATACAACACCGGTGACTTGATACATCGCTACATGTTTTAGGTCAGCTTTTATATTAGATACATCACGCTCAGACAATGCTGTTTTTTAATCCCTTCAAATCTTTGTGAAGCAAATTACCCGTATGGAATCTGTAATTACATGTGATTTTGAGCTTCCGTTTTTGTTACTGGTTATTGTTTAGTCTATGGAGCTAAGCTTACAAACTGTTTTAGGTGCGAATAGAAGTCTGTCAATGATGCCTGTTGTCACCGATCTCTTTCCTTCTTACCATCGACTGGATAATGAAAACAGCAGACAGAGAATGTAAAAATCGGATTCAGGGAAATAGGTGGAAAAAACTTTACAACTTGGGCTTTGCAGGCGACCTCGCGCTCCTCTCCCACAACAAACAGAAGATACAGGAGAAAACAGACATTGTTTAAGAAAAGTCACCGCAGGTTGGACTTAACATACACAAGACAAAAGTAATAAAAAAAAGTATCGCTGCCTGCACTGCACGTGTCACACGTGATGAGGTCAGCTAACAAGAATGCTAGTCATTTAAATATTTAGGTACTATTGTGAACCACCAGCGAAAAAAGAGTCCGATGTTAAACAAAGATAGGTAAAACAAGAGCAGCTTTCACTAGCTAAAAATATTAGGACTTCCATTGAGCATTACTTGTCCACCAAGGTGTGTCTGTTGAACTCGAACGTAAAACCATTGTAGGTGTATGGAGCGGAGACATGGACGACAAAAGGCGACCATTGATTAAGTCCAGACATTTACAAACAGCTGTTATAGACGAATACTTGGGATGCGATGGCCAGATTCCATCACCAACGTTTACCTATAGGAAACGTCAGGTCAACTTGACGCTAAAGTAGAAATTATTATTAGAAGATGGAGTTCGCCAGGGCACACACTGTGCAGACCGCCAACCGATATCCCCAGGCAGCTATAGAGGTGCTGAAGAAGTCAACACAGAAACACCTGGCGATGGGACAATATCGCTGTAACCACATTAATGGGTTTCATTTTTTAGTTAGGTTAAGAAAATATCACCTCCTCTATCTATTACTATAATTCTATTAATTCTATCTTTAACCCAACCACAGCCGTAGCCATACCCACCGCACCGTCTGCTTAGGACAAAACGACCTGGCAATTTGTCCCCGTCAAATCGACCCCCGACAAAACTACCCCGTTAAAATATCCACGTCATAATGGCCCTGACATATTGGTTCCCGTGAAATAAACTCCCGTCGTATTGAATCGCGACATATAGGCTCCCGAAAAATGGACCCCTGACATATTGGCTCCCGGCATAAGGGCTCCCGGAAATTGGGCTACCGGCAAACGGGCTCCCGACAAATGTGCTCCCGTCATATTGACTCGTGATATATAGGCTCCCGACAAATGGGCTCCCGATTTATTGGGACCCAACACATGGGCTCCCGGCATAGAGGCTCTCGAAAAAATGACTTCCGCCTTATTGGCTATAGACAAATGAATGATATGACCACTACTGGCTTTTAAGTAACCCTTTTGTCCTACCTCCACTACCACTGTAATCTCTTTTAAATGACTTGACAAATTGTTTTTCATGAACCAACAGCAACTCAAAACTAATCTAGCACTTGACAACTAAATTCCACCAACTTAAACATTTTGATGTTTAATTTACAACAGTAAAGATCTGTTGCTTAAAAGCGAGCACAGAAATTTTAAATGTATGGTATAGATGATGTGTACAGGAAAACGACATTTTGTTTTGATTGCCTACACGCATTTTGCAGGTAGTACAGCGTGGAACTCTCTACCCACACACTGAGTTGGAACTGCCCACAACCGACTCATTCATGGAAGTCATAGCTAGATGATTCTAAATTTAAAACATAACATTTCGTATCTATCTATATATATACTTCTCTTCTTGGAGACTCTAGAAAACACCAAGCTGTAAGCGCGCTCCCTACCACCCCCACCCCTACATGGTCTGGTGAGTTGTTGTTCACGCTAAATGTTTACAATCGTAGAGCCGGGTTTAGTGACGGCTATTACGGGCAGATAATGTAGTTTGAAACGATTTTAAACTTAGGGGAGGTAACTAAGAGGAGTTTGCTTTCACGGGGGGGGGGGGGGGAAAGGGGGTGGGGTAAGGGTTGGGGAAAGGAAGGGGGGGGGGCTGTTATCGTCCTTAACGAGCTACTGATAGTGTTTTAAAGCAAATATTTTCAGTGGCAGCATTGGTAGTGTCGAAATAACAAATTATGAATTACTGAAAAGTAGAAAAAAACAACTAAATAGCGGCGTATGATACGCAGCAGGTCGGCTCGTACTAGATAAAATATAAAAATAAGGCCTGCTGAACAAAAGAAATATAAGTTGTATTTACAGTGTTAGCTATGTTAACTCTAAAGAGTATTGATGAATGAATCCCATTAATATTTGTCATATTTAAAAAAGGACTTTTCGCCGGGAGACTTAGTCTCTACTGAAACCGTATTGACAGGGGCCTTTTAGTCTAGAGCCGAAATAACAGGACCCTAATTTTTGGGAGACGTAATGACGGAAGCCGTTTTGTCGTGAGACTTAAAGACGGGGACTGTTTTATCGGGAGCCAAACTGACGGGAGCCTATTTTTCTTGAGCCTATATGACGGGGTTCTTTTTCGCTGGCCCTTTTGTCGGGTTCGATTTGGCGGGGCGTTTATGTCGGGGCCGTTTTGTCCGGGTCGTTTTGACCAGGCCGTTTTGTCATTGGTCGTTTTGACGCCCCACGCCGTAAACCAATTTTTACCTCATGTTTTGAATTATTAATTATTGTATTAACAAATACTTGAACTAGTTTTACCAATTGTTTGTGGAAATGGTAGGAATTTTTAATAAAACGGTTACTCTGGTCGATAGCACGTTGCTTCATGTAATTAAGGCATGTTTTAATCCCGCGCACTTGTATGTGGGTAATAAACAAATAATTTATGAGTTTACTAATTTAATCACTTAAGAACATATCATGTATTTATATAGGTATACAGTTGTTCCCAGAGAACAAAAACTAGAAGACTTATTTTTCATATGGCTTTGATAACACATTATCATGTTTTACTTGGATCTAATTTAAATACTGTTTATGTTTTTATTACAACCATTTATTTTGGTCTGTTATTATACAATGAGATTAAATAAACATTTCCATATATATTAAAATGTTTTACATTCAAATCTAAATGCATCGACTGGTTTGCGCATTAAAATGCGCATTAAATCTACTGCACTGCGTATTATCACTTGATGTTAGGTGATGGCCTGATTAAATATTTTCTTCCTTAGACAGACTTCAATAACATAACACATAACCCATGCGCAAACTTCCCAACCTGTTCCACATTCTAATCAACCCCATTCAAATTTTTCCTCAGTTGAAAATTGAAGTCGAGGTCTACACATGGACTAGACGCCCTTCCCAGACTTTTCTCCGACACGTGAAATATGGCACGCTTTGTGTGAAGGTCGATCAATGCGTAATAAATTGAGGTGGGGGGGGGGGGGGTTCGGGTGGACTTGGGCTTAGGCGTTTCATGGAGTGTATGTGTGGGTCATTCCATATTGTTTCCATGAAATTTTAATAACTTTATCCTCTGGAAACAAGGCTAGACAACAATAATTCTAGCAAAGCAAGTTTCCGGGGAGATGACTCGGATAAAAGTATATTTTTGTTCTAATCAAATTTTATTTTTGGGGGTGGGAAGGGGTGGTGGGACTGTGCAACGCCCCCCCCCTTCCAAGACATGCCTGAAAGTGTAACTCAACTTTTACCATTGTGCTAACGCACAAAGAGGTCAGAAAGATAATCCAACAAACAGTACTCTAGGAGAGAGAATTTAGTATCCAATAAAACATTGTACGTGGCCAATGACACGTCACCTTTGCACGTGTTCAGAGACAAACCTCGATTTGTTTAATCACTTCGTACGTAAAATGTGTCCATTGGTTGATGGGTACAGTGACCTAGATTCCTGGCTTGTGTTAACAGAAAATAACTCTTGGTTTGTTTGTTTGTTTTCTACGAAAACAGTTTCCTTAGCTCATTGGCTTATGGTCCAGATTGGCAAGTTATGTTCTCCTGTGCTCATAGAGGTGCGATGATTGGTTTATTCATTTGTTACGTAAAATGTGTTCATTGGCTGATGGTGCAGCTATTCAAGCCCCGCAAGCTGTCTGGTATGATTTGAAAGGTATATAATGGGAAGATCTTGAACACTCATGAACTGATTACAGCGTGGTAAGTCTGATACATTAAACTATGTTGTTTTTTTTATTGTTGCTGAACGATAGTTTGTGAATAGCTTCACTCTCAGTGTATGTGCAGGTGAAGACGTGTGGCGAGGGGGATGTTGATTGCTCGATTTAATAGATTTTTGAAATGTGTAACACGCATTGATCAATATACATAAAATTGATACACGTCAGTATTAATTATATATTTTTTTTTGTAAACAATCGGCTTCAAAATAGCTAAATAATTGTATTTAATGTGGGAGCGAATCGTAGACTTACTGTCGTTTATTGAAACAGGAGGATGAGGGCGCAGGAGGGGGGGGGGGGGTTGACCAGCTGTGATGATGTGTGCGTAATTTCTGGGCAAACTTTTGTATTTTATAATTTGCATATACAATTAAGACCGACTTATAAGATTGAATTAAATGCATCATAACACAATGTGCCCCAAAGTCTTATGTTAAAGCTTTTAAAGTTATAAGGCCTTTAGAACACCCACCTTCTCGAAACAAGTCAAATATAAATTACCGCAAATAGGTGCACCACAAAAGACAATGCCCAAGATGGCATATTTGTTAATTAAGTCTAATTTCCCCAAACAAGACCTATTAACTTGATTGCTTAAATTAAGGAAGCACCATATCGAGATAGATATGAAGCCTCTCCGACGTAGATGAGTAAAGTAGGGCCGATTTGAGCAAACAAAAATTAGAGACAAGAGCTAGATAAACTCTAGCGGGCCTAACTCTTCTTATCGGCGCTTATATGAGCGTTACTTAAAAAATCCCAAGATCTTATACAAAGCCCATAGTATCAGAGTTAGGTACCTAAGACCCCCCGTCGACTACAGCCATGCACAATCGGTGCCCGTTGAAAGCCCACTATCTCAAACCATGGCCTATTATTAAATTTACAAATAAGTATTAGATCCTATAACAGGTGTCGTTTAACATTTTAACGACTTTCAGAAACAGGAAAATCCCCTCCAACATAATTAAGAGTATCTGTCCTCACCTTATGAGCCACATCTGCCCGAGAGTTCGAACTCGAGACTGTTAGCAACCATGAGCTTTACCGACCACACCGACCCCTAACAGATATCTAATATTCATTTTTTCTCTTCTAAGAGGGTTGGCGCCCCTACATTTGTCTGTACATATAGAAAATTTTCAAAACGAAACGAAATATGTACAGTTGTAAAGCCGGAAAAGTACACACAATAAAATGACGTCATTCTAGAGTACACAGAATTGAAAGTTTAATGCCGAAAAACTAAACAAAAAACATTACCGCCTAATTTATTTGCCTATTCTTAAAAGTGGAATGCATGAAGAGTTTCTTTCCGCCATTTCTTCGTCGAGGGGTGACGCCCCCCCCCCCCTACACACACTCCATGATAACGTCTACCACCCCTCCCCCTGGAAACAAAATATAAAATTATATTCAAAATATATACTTTATCACCTATGTTCACTACCCATCCCCCAATGAGAATTTAATCAACTGTAAAAGTTCAAAATGCGTCCCGCCTCTCCCGGGAAAAAATAAATCTGAAAGAAACACCGCATAATTGAGGTTTAGCAGCCATAAGTAGGAAATGGTTCTAGGTAAAGAATGGCTGGTCTGTACGATCAAACATGCGACCAGTGTTTCTTTCAGTGATTCATGCATGCAACTTTTGTTAGGTTTAAGATTAGATGCAAGGCTTAGGGGTATGACTACGACTAAATTTAGTATCAACTAGACTTACACGGTCATCCCTTGGATAACTGTGGGTTTCGTGGGTCATCACGTCTGTCACTTATCACAAAATTACCAGACCCCACATTCAAAAAGACGTTTTTTATCTTTTTTTCTTCTTCTTCTTCTTCGTTCTTAATTATTAGTGTTGAAGGGGATCGAGATTTATCTGCCAGTGGGTTTGAACTCGAGACTGTTCGAATGTATCAACCATGAGCTTTTTGCCGACTCGACCACGCCTCCAACACAATTAAGCGTTACGTGTCAACTGGTTTTTGCGCCATTGAGGCCATTGACTCCGATTTCAGCCTGCTTTTCTTTTTGGATTTGCTTCCATAGCCTTTGTCCAACCAAGAACAAACTACAAGGCAGCAGTTGTTTAATTTTGGAGTTGTCTCTCCTAGAAGAGTGGCTGTCCCCAGCTAACGAGCCTCATCTGCCCGAGGGTTCGAACTCGAGACTTTTCGGTTTAGCAGCCATGAGCTTTACCGACTCGACCACTTTTAAAAACACCGATTTCAGCTGAGCATAGGTCTGACCACACTATCCCTTCATATACTGACGTCACAGGTGACCTACTCAACTCTACTTCACCTGCCCAGTGTCCCGCCAAGTCTCAGACAGCATGTTTTTATCGTTTAAAAAAACGATTCCGGCCTAGCATGTCTCTGACCACACTATCCCTTCATATGCTTAGGACAAAGAAACAGATGAACTCTACTTCACCTGCCCTGTTTCCTGCCAAGTTCAGATAGGCAACTTTATCATTCACATCTAAAAAAAACAAATTGATTTTTTTTAACATTGACGTGATGTGTCTAGAACCCGTGCTACCTGCAGGAAAGCCTATTACAATTACAACTTAAATATCTAGATTCGTGACGTCACTGCTGTTTTTTGTTGAGTCTCCTTACGCAACTTGATTTAAGCGCATAGGCCCTATCTCTAGATCTAGATCTAAGTCTAGTAACTTTCAATTTAAATTTTATCTTAAATTAACCAATTCCACAGCTAAACAGACCTTTATTATATAAAATAATAAAGGTCTGAAATAGTTTAGTATATAGAAACTCACTATTATCTAAATCTATATAGAATTATCTATATTATACGACTGGTTTGCTTAAGTCTAGTTTTTGCGTAGCTCTTGCTAGATCTAGATTAGACCTATTCTAGATCTAAATAGATACATCACAAAGATTTATATCAAGTATTTAAGGACTAAAGTAGTTTAATAAAGAAACTCAAAAATGTATTATGATTTTAAAATGGATACTTTTTTTAACTAAACTAATTAGTCTCTGTTTTGATCTAGATTCTAGATCTAGATCTATATATAACTTTCTTGGCCACCTGATATTTAGATCTATAAATAACTTTCTTGGCCACCTGATATTTAGATCTATAAATAACTTTCTTGGACAGATTGTAGAGCTAGATACATTTATTGTAAAATTAAATGAAAAAGACATTTGAAAATTGATATAAGTGTTTGTACATAATAAAAACAGCAAATGGACGTATTGTTAAAGTTATAGCCGACAGAAAATTAGCTTTAGAACGCGTTAAACATTGGAATGGGAACACAATCTTCTTTGATAGAAGCCGCCATTTATTGTACTAAAAAGAAAAAAAAATATGTGACGTCACTATTCCCTCAAAGTAAAATCGTTTTTCTAAACTTTTAATTTCTAAACTTTTAAAATTAATGTGGTTAATCTACCAATGAATAAATCAATAAATTAATTAACGTCTTTAAATAAATTTGTGATTAACAGTCTGTCTGAAAACATTACATACATACTATTTTACAGCCCTACACATAGAGCAGATTCTCTCCATTACCCAATCAGACAAACAAAAAAAAAAACGAAAAAAAAAAACAAATAAATATTCAAACATGTAAACAAACTTGAATTTTAGTAGTATATAGATGTCCACAAATTGCGTGTAGATCAATTTTACTAGATAAAGTTATGCGGAAATGTCTAGGTACTAGGTATTATTTTTGAGAAAAAGAAAACACTATCAATCTAGCGCCCGTTGAATATTTAATATGAATGTGCAGTAGCTACGTGCGAAATTAAGGTTAAAATCGGTTAAAATGTCAGTTCTGGATAAAATTAGATTTCAATGATATTTTTCGTTTCTGGTTAAATTTGAAGTTGAGGTGGAGATGTTAGTTTTAGTTTAGAGAAAAATACATCACCGTCAACCTAGCGCCTGTTGTATTTCTCCCACAACGCGCCACTTACCTCGCAATTAATATGTTTATATCCCCTGAGTCACCGGAAGGTACCGGATTAATGTTTTTTAACTTCCGGTGCAGCGATTTTTAATCTCTTCCTGTATGTGTAGTTCACAATCGTTTTTATAGATCTTAAACATGTTCTTACTTTTTCTTTGTTCTTACCTTACTACTAAATTTTTCAAACCTAAACATTTTAATTGGCATCTTCAACAGTCAGGTAAGTGTGCTTAGCTTAGGTTTCAACAATTGTCATCCAACTGTTTTTTATTAGATTAATGTTTACACGCATACTTTTGAATACTGTCAGGAGACACGGTAATTGTTTTAGGATTTCTTAGAAATGGCAGGTTTTTTAAAATGTGGATTGACATAAATTATATTTTGATAATAAGTAATTGAAATTTACTCCAAACATGGTATGTATATATTAAAAAGAAGGTTAGCATGTGGTTAACACATATTGTAATAAAATTTTGATTTGCATTGGTTAAAGCAAACCTAAAAAAAAATATAGCAGTTGCACGCTAGGTTTACTAAGTTTAGTAAAGTTTATTTGTATGCCTTAGTCTAGTTCTAGTAGTAAGATGTATAAATGTAGACTGGTAATATTCCCTACTTTTCAATAATTATAATATAGACCGTATGGTAAGTTTAAGCTTAGCTTTAATTAGTTAATCTTAAGTTTGTTTGGCTAAACTTAGCATAGTCATTTCAGTGTCGGTTTAGATCTGATAATATGAATTTAAATTAGGTCTCATAAAATTGGGATAGGTTTAGGGTTGGGTTAGATTAGCTATAAAAATATGCATTTCAATTCAAGATTAACTTGTCATTAAATCAATTCGTTTCAGAACCAAGTTTTATGCAATATGACATCAAATTTGACTTAATTGGTTATATATATATATATATATATATATATATATATATATATATATATATATATATATATATATATATATATATATATATTTATATATATATATATATATATATATATATATATATATATATATATATATATATATATATATATATATATATATATATATTTATATATATATATATATATATATATATATATATATATTTATATAATTATATATATATATATATATATATATATATATATATATATATATATATATATTTATATATATATATATATATATATATATATATATATTTATATAATTATATATATATATATATATATATATATATATATATATATATTTATATATATATATATATATATATATATATATATATATTTATTTATTTATTTATTATTTAATATGCATTTCAATTTTGTGTAAGTGGGCCTGATGCGTATATAAGAACGTAGAGATTATCTACCTGTTGTGTTAATATAAAATTTATATCAAATCCGTTTTTATGATTTATTTGAAAACATCATTAAAAGTATAGGTTTACAAAAATACAATATGATAAACTAAGTGCTACTTACCTTATATACATCTATATACCCATCATCCAATTCTAAACGTTCTCAATAGTCTTGTCGATCATTAGATGATTGCGCATTACAAATCCAAGCACAATGCCTGGTTGGTAAGGTGAGAAAAGACAGATGTTGCCCACATATCAGTCGACCTCAGCCTTTGAACTTTTAATTCTTTTTACTCTAGAATCAATGGCGTCTTTTTATTGTGTGTACTTTTCAGGCTATACAACTGTACATATTTCGTTTCGTTATTTTTTGTTGTTGAAAAAATCATATCTATATCCCGAGTTACCACCCCTCTTAGTGTTATATAAGAATATTCCAGAAAGCTTAGGAGTAATCACTCCCGGTTTATTACTTAGTTAAACTTTTAAAAATAGAATAGAATCTTGTAGAAAAAAGAATTGCGCACCAAGTAAACGCCAAACAATATGTGTATAATAGTGCGGAATATTATTTTTACTTTATAAATTCACATGCGTTTTTTTTTTAGAAATTTGAAATAGCGTGATTTACTACTTCCGTCAACAGAAATTGGAATAAAGGCAGAAAAATAAATCTTTTACTTACATGTGAAATTTCATTAATCTTTTTGAAACAGTGCTCAAATTACAGGTTTTTGAAAAAAAATAACAGTAAACACGTTCCATTTCCGGCGACCTAGCTGTAACGGTACTCAAGTTATCGTGTACACACACACAAAGACACACACAAATACGGACAAGATTGCAAAACTTTTTGTCCACTCAGGGAGGTGTAAAACTTCGAGATTTGAAAACAATCTCTATTCTTTTTTTGCACGATTACAATAATTCCTTTATACTATGTATACGAGAAAGTAGAAAGAGGAAAAAAATATTTTCAAATCTGTTTATGTTTTAAGCATTTCCGCACAAACCTGATGAAAATGAAGATGATAGTTGTTCTGGTAATCCTGGCGAGTCTTGCAGTGCACTCGGACAGGTAGGTACTAATTTTTTAGCAACTAGTGTAATAGCCTGGTTAATAGTTATTCAATTCATTCCATGCTTTAGTTTTAAGTATGCGGGGACTGCGTGGTCGGATAATATAGAGTACGGAAGCTTATGTGAAAATCTTTGAGTTCGGATCACGGGCTCGAGTACTTAGGACGTCCCTGAATCAACAAAGCTCTAATGGATACCTGGCTCATGTTAGAGAAGGTTAAGGCGACTGGGCATAGTGTTGATTACACTTCGCCTTTAATTATCGGGGTCCCTGAAACATGTGTACTTCATCTGTCCACTAGACTGGCTGTTTCGAAAGTGTAGGCTGCTTTCCTTAATCTTACAGCAGAAAGTTGCTTAATATAGTAAACTGAAAGTATTGCAAACATAAAACTAAAAATTGGATTTTAATAGTAGTATCAAATTGAAAATGTACACAAAAATTGATACGTTACAACAACATAAATCATACAAGGTTAATACAAATTATTTTCTTTTATTTTTATACAATTGAATACACTTTCTCGGTGTTTATTACCTTATTGTAAGCCAAATGCATCATACACCCGAATATTGACTTACCAAGGTGCAGCCTGAACGGTCTTATATAAATAATACACGCCACTTAACATGCATTCTTCCCAACTAGTGCTTTTTTTCCCTCCAGAAATTGTTGTACCCGGTGGATGGGATTGCACCTGAAAATTAAATCTCATTTTGTGTGTGTGTGTGTTGTGGGGGGGGGGGGGGACGGCTGTGGTATACACTATTGAAATTATTTATTTTCTATATGAATTATATTACAATTTAAAGTAGAGGGAGTGGACGACCTTTCAAAAAGATGTGACGGGGGGGGGGGGAGGGGAGGGTGGGGGGGGGGGGCATAAGCTTTTACGAAGACGTGCATGAAAGAGACTATTTTTTTTTCAATCCGACAGTTGCCCATGCGTTAAAAGGAACCGTCGTTGTAATTTGGGCATCTGGGAACCACAGTGCTGTGATTCCATGACTTGTGTGCGACCAAATGAGTAAGAGAGTAATATATATATATATATGTATATATATGTATATATATATATATATATATATATATATATATATATATATATATATATATATATATATATATATATATATATATATATAAACAAATATTGGAATATGGCAGCACGATTTAATTAATTATAATACGCGATCACTTTTACACTTAGGCTCCTGTACAATTACATTTGGCCCTACGTCAATCCGGCTTGGACGCCACGGCATTTTTACCAAGATGCTAATACAATCCCACTAGGCGACACGACAATCCTACTAAGACGCCACGACATTCTTACTTAGTATTAAATAATTAATCCGAAAACGTAGTCTAGTTTTAAAAAATATATATATATATATTTACCTATCCACCACTTCACCCAACGTAACATAAAAATTATGTCAATGAAAATTATTTTACTCTTTCAAATTAACGTTTTTTTTTTCTTATTTTAAAACTATTTACTGAGCTCGGTCAAAGTTGAGTATAATAATATCAAATTTCTTTCTTCTACTTCAATTTTTAATTCTAGAGTCGAAAAAAATTAATTAAGTATCACGTGTAAAATTGCCTTGCGCTATATAGGCCAATGACTCCGATTTTATCCCGCTCATCCTTTTGTCCATCCAAGAACAAACTACAAGATAGTAGTTTATTGATATTGGAATTATCTTTCCTTGATGTTTTTGTCCCCAGCTATGAACCCTTTTCAGCCGGGTGTTAGAACAATAGGACTTCAGCAAACATGAGCATAACCGAAACATGGATCTCTTTTCTACTATAATTTCTAATCAATTTCCATAGCTTGAAATGGATGATTAAATTATGTTTGTAGCGCATATTTGTAAAATGCAAAAAATAATGTGGTTACTATTTCTGACCAGCATCAAGCATCTTCACAAAAATCAGATTATCCCTCTTCGTCCCCAGGTGTGCCGTCATTTAGGAGCACTCCTTGTTCCTTGTTTAGCTTTTTTTTTTTTAAATTATTATTAAATATTAACGTACCCGTCTAAAAATTCTAAGAAGGTCACAAATAATATATTCTAAGAGGTGTGGCCTTGTTTTCTAAAACTGAATTGCCCGTGCTTGTATCCAGTGGCGTAGCGAGGTCGAGTGTCACCCGGTGTGGCACTTAATGGTGTCACCCCCTAGAGGCGTAGTGACCCTTCTCAGGGACAAACTTTCAAATTTTCGAGATTTGCACCCCCCCTTAATCTTTCGATTTGCACTACCCCCTACCCCCTCAAACTTTCGATTTGCACCCCCCTCAAGTTTTGCTCTATATATTTTGCTATTTTTTGCCTTGGTGTCACCTCCCTAAATGGTGTCACCCGGTGAGGTCCGCACCCCCGCCCCTCCCCCCTCGCTACGCCTCTGCTTGTATCATTTTTATCGGGGCACGGGTTCACCTACAATGTAAGCATCAAGTGTATATTAATCACTCACGGTAATTGTGAGGTGGAACACATTTCGGTGACCGCCCAGATGTCAAGGAGTAGAGGGGCGCTCTTGGGAGTCCCCGAATACACTACCGAAATGGCGCCCAGTAGGGCCCCTGGCTAATTAAAAACTGTGTCGCTCATAGGTTAATCTAGTATGCCTTATAGTACCCAGTTTAATTTATTGAACGACTTTAATATCCCATTTTATCCATAGCCTAACGCACACAAAAAATAAAATCAAACGTAAGCGATAGCGCTCAAGGGATAAACTGGGGAGTCAAATTTTACCCTGACGGCGTGACGGCGAATGCGTCTGATTCGATTTAGTGAACGACAATAACGCCCCATCTTATCTATAGTCTTTCGCACTGTTTAATATGAACGTAGGATTCAACATAGCGCTCGCGGCAAAGACAAGAGCGCCTAATCACAACTTGCCGGGGGCCGCCTGTGTAAAATTGAATTTTTAAAAGTAGAAACCACCTCCAGGGTATTTTCATTAGCTTCCAGAAATTCATTGCTATTGGGTTAGTATGGTTTGTAAGCTATTTGGAGCTCCAAGATTTCCCGTGAGCACTATGGCGTCTACGTTTGTTTTAAAAAGTGCGATAGGTTATGGATAAGAAGGGTTAATAAAGCCCAGCACTAAATAGAATCAAGTGCTTCTTACGGCTCGACAAAGTTCTATTTTGCGCCAAGGGCCTCCCCATGAGCGCTATGGCAATTACGTTATTTTTAGTGATCGCAATAGACTATAAAAAAGTAAGGGTATTTTAGTAGTTTACTAAATTGAATCAAGTGGTTCCACCGGTGTCCCGATAGGGTGCGATTTGGCGACCAGGGCTAGACTGCGAGCCTTATGCGTTTATGTTTGCATTTAAACTTGTGTTTATTTTATGCGTTATTGTTTGCGTTTAGGTTTGCGTTTGCATTTGTGTTTGCGTGTTGCGTTTGGGGTTTTCTTTTGTGTTTGCGTTTATGTTTGTGTTTGCGTTTGCTTTGTGTTTGTGTATTCGTTTGTGTTTGTGTTAGCGTGTTTGTGTTTGCGTTTGCGTTTGCTTTGTGTTTGTTTTAGCTTTTGTGTTTGTATTGCGTTGTGTTTGAGTTTAGTTTTGTTCTGTTCCGAAATTGGTACATTTAAAAAGGCCTAGCTCAAGTATGCAGTCTGTGTATATAACATATATATTTCTCTCTCTCTCTCTCTCTCTATATATATATATATATATATATATATATATATATATATATATATATATATATATAGAGAGAGAGAGAGAGAGAGAGAGAGAGAGTTTTACATGGAATTTTAAAAGATTTAACAGTTTAACCAGTTGATTTAGAGTTAAATTGCAGATAGGCGGACTAAAATTTACAGTTATAATATGTTATAATTTACATTCAGCAATGTGATTAATTAACATAAATCAGAACCAAAAGGGGTTGGGGATTGTGTGGTAGGGAGGTTAAAGCTCATGGTTACTAAACCGTAAAGTCCCCAGTAAAGACAGCTGGGGCTCGCTAAGTAGGGATAATAAAATATCTAAGAGAGGAAAGTTGATTTAGTTCTAAATTGTAGTTTGTTCTTAGATGGGTAAAGGCTATATAAGATCATCCAGACAGAAAAGTTGGATGATATCTGAGTAATCAGGCCAGTTGGCACATGACCGCTTGATACGTAATCATCAATTCTGAGAGTTGTAATCTTTTCCACCTTTACAATTGAGAACTAAAAAGAAGCCAAAGATACACCTTAGTTATCTTTTTCTTTATTTAGATGGGCATTGTCTGGGAGATGCGATAATGGTAAGTTATTTAATTATAAAGAGCTTTTTAAATATATCATATTTATTATCATACGTTTATGATACTCATATTTTAATGTGTATTTGTAAATTTGTCTTTAAACTTTGAAAATATTCAAATTTTACTAAGAAGATTTATGTAAAAATTATATTTTTACAAGAGCACTGTGAAATAACTTTTCCGAACATGACGGTCCGTGTTTCAGTGATATTAACATATGCAAGGATAACGTGATGAGCTATCCCCATCCACTTACGTTTCTTATTTTAAGTCAAGAACGACTCAGAGTTGGGTGTACACAATAGCAATTTACTAACACAAACTCTGGATTCGAATTTGAGACTTTTGGGTTAGCAGTCGTATGCTCTACCTTCCGACAATAATTCTCCCACAGACAGATAAATCTCTAAGACACCATATTTAAACCGACATGGACGTTTTCGACAGCACCGTGTTTAGACATACCTTTGCATTTTCATAATTTTGTTGGGATAAAATATAATTAAAATTAATTCTAAATTGAATGGTATTTCACCATACAAATATTTTTAAATTCGTAAAGAAACATATCTCTCTAGTGTTTTTGTATTTGTTGCAAAAACTCGCCTACTGAGACTATACGATTTTGTAAAAGAATGATAAACTAGTTATTATATGAGCAAGATAAATGCTATTTTGTTTAACCGTGAGACCTCAGCAAAAACATTTTTTTTTACAAATGGGGCGCCTATTTTCCGTGGCAATAATATTTTTAAAGGATTTCCCTGCTGCATGAAAATATTTTCCCTCATGTACCTTAAATAAGATACACACAAATAAATAAAGGATTTTTATTAATTAAAAGGTTTTGTTTTTACCAGTTATTTTTTTTGAGCCTACCCTTTTTTTAGGACTACCTCCCCGTTAACAACAAATGCAATATTTAAACCTACCTACAATTCAACTATATTTAATTAAACCTACATCTCTGATTACGTCGCTGCAATTTTTATACCTATCTGCGTGATTTAGATTCGGCTACATTTAAACATACCTCTGTGGATACAGAGTGCCATTTTTATTACTAGCTTCCTAAAGACAGCGCCGTTTATTTAAACTTAACTTCCTATTTAGAAAACAGTCATATTTAAATCTATTTCCTTGATCACAACGGCACATACTTAAACCTACTAGTCTGATGCTAAAGCCACCAGCTTTAACTTCAACTCGTGAACGCCCAGTTATCAATATCTCCCTCCGGTAACAGCTTACACCCAATCGCTGTGAGGAGAACTGATCATGACATGTTTCAATCTTTATGTACAATCTAATATATAAAGCTCAGTTCTGTATGTAATGCATTTGTATGTCGTTGGAATTGTACGGATTTTCAGTGTTAGAAAATTATCGTGCGCATTTGTCTAAATTTATGAGCTAAAAAATTACCATTGAAAGTGTTTGGAAATCATTTTCATTTTTCAAATTACAGTAATAATTATCGGCATGTTCATTAAACACAAGTTTAAAAAAAATATCATCTTTTACAAAAATTCTAATTATGTCTTTATTTAGTCCTATAGCACTTACTTCCCTTTGATAAATTAGGAAAACAAAATTACTTCCCTTTATAAAACAATTGCATTCCGTGAAAATAATTTACTTTTTAATTACTTTGTTTTGGTGTTGGGGAAAAAAATAATTACATAATTAGCGGGGATTGATCAAGTGCAAATGTTGTAGGTATTTTACGGATAAGCTTGGACTATTAAAATTGTTTATTAAATTGAAACAGGCGCGTTCGTTTAAGTGAGTGCAAAAGACTTTGAATAAGTTGGGGTACTATAGTCGTTCATTAAGCTAAAACAGGTGATTCTGCCCCGGGCGTTTATGTTCGCGTTAGTGTTTTCTTTGTGTTTAGGTGGGTTTGCGTTAGTGGTTGCGTTTTAATTTGGTTCGTTTTTGTTCTTTCTTTTTTCGTTTTTGTTTGTGTTTTTTTTGTTTGGGTTTGTATTTGTGTTTTTGGTTGGTTTTGCGTTTGGATTTGGTTTGTTTTCGTTTGCTTTTTTCGTTGATTTTTTTTGTGTTGGTATTGGTGTTTGTGGTTGGGTTTGTTGTTAGGTTTTTGTTTTCGTTTGCTTTTTTGTTTGTTTTTTCTTTGTGTTTGTATTGGTGTTTGTGGGTGTGGTTGTGTTTGTTAAGTTTTTGTTTTCGTTTGTATTTGTAATTGTGTTAGCGTTATGTTTGCGTTTTGTTGTTTTGGTTTTGGTTGGTTGTGGTTTGGGTGGGCAATGCCGGGTTTATGATGATTACTAAACACACAGGTAATGGTCTTTAACAGAAAGGTTTTTCACAGAAGCCAGAGCAGGGCCTGGCCGGGACGGCTAGTTATCATATAACTGTGATTTTAATATTCAACCCCGTTTATAAATTGAAATAACATTACTTTCTTATTCTGGTGTAGCAGTTTATTGCATTAGAAAAGTTATTTTAAAAAAAAAACAGACTTTGAGTGCACTTCGATCAACATCCGCAAAGGTTAGGATGACCACACTCCTCATAGACAGCTCAGGTGTAAGCGGTGGAGCGGGACTATCGTATGGTCAACAGAATAAGCAACAGCATGGGGACAGAGGGGTCTAGCGGTAGAGAGCTTGACTGCTAACCCGTAAGTCTCGAGTTCGAAACCAAATTATCTCTCCATAATCAGAGGTCACAGAAGCATGTGAACTCTCCTTCACTTGACCGTCAGGTTTGAAAAGGGATTTTTACTTTTTTTGTTACAATGGGCATAGCTTGGCTTATGTGTTTAAGTTTGATCATAGATGGTATTATTTCACTGTATCCTTAGTGTTGGGCGCTGTTTAAAATAAGTGAAAATATACTTATTTATATATACTTATACTAAGTATATATGAATATACTTAAATATATATATATATATATATATATATATATATATATATATATATATATATATATATATATATATATATAGGGGGGGGCCTATATATATATATATATATAATGGAATATATGACCAAGGAAATATTACATATGGAGATGCTATATTTAATACTATTTAAAAACATTGTATTTGTTATTTAAGTTGTGTATTGATGTCAATCATAATTAATTATTTTGATTTCATTGCAAGCTGACTGACACTATGGAGCCTGTGAATAAAGGGAACAAAACAGTACCTAAGCAAGCAAAGCTGAACAGAATATTAATATTTATTTACCCAAAATGTTACAAAAATAAAAATCAATTTACCTTTAATAAATTAGTTTTTTTGTATTTAGATTACTTAAAATTTTATTAAATATGCATTACAGAATAATGTCGACCACTGACGTAGTTTTAAATTGTATATACATAACTACGTTTGAGTTCGACATATTAAAAATATCTAATATATACAGAAAATATTAAACATACTTTTACCAGAGTTTATCCCCCCCCACCCCCCCTCCACTCCTCTCAGTATTCAAAAGTCTGGAAAAACAGCCACTAGATGCATTGCGCACATTTTACAAAATCCCAAATTAGTTTATAAAAAAAAACTTTTTTTTTCCCCATCCAGTCTATTATCCGTGGCTTAAAATAAAATCATTGCTCTATAAAATGAAAGTGTTGTGTGTTTGTTAAGAGAAAAACATGTTATACTTAATGGCATGGTAAGCACACTGGCTGTGTTTTATAAGGCTTACTTGCACTTAGGACACAGAAAGAAGTGGAATCTACTTTACTTGCCCCGTACACCATAAGGTTTGAAAAGGAAATTTTACTTTACTTGTTAATTTAACCAAAAGCTGAAACACGTGCAGCTGATCTACAGAGCTCAATGTTTAATACACGTGATCATGTGTCATTGTTTAGCGCCTAATGGTGTATGTGGTATCGCAGACTTAAAGCGTTATTGTTCAATGAGATAAGAGTCGGCATGGTCGAGTCTGGAAAGCTCATGTTAGCTAAACCGAAAAATCCCGAGTTCGAATCCTTTGGCAGATGAGGCTCGTTAGCTGGGGACTGCAACACTTCTCGGAGAAACAACTCCAAAATCAAACAACTGCTGCCTTGGAAGCAAATCCAAAAATAAAAGCAGGCTAAAATCGGAGTCAATGGCCTAAATGGCGCATGAACAGTTGACACGTACACTTAATTGTGTTTGATTGATCCCTTCCAAATTAAAGAACTAAAATTAAGAACGGAGAAGAAGTAGACTTTCAATGAGATTACCGAAAATAAAAAGGATATAAACAATTGTGTTAAAAAATTAGAGATTCAAGCAATGAAATTGATAGCTGCATTGAGGTTTAAGCAAATAGTAATACAATGAAATATAATGTGTATATTCAAAAATTAAGAAAAAGTATAACTACAATTAACTTTTCGTTACACGAAATTTGTCCTCGCACATCAGAGTAGTTCAAGTCAAAACAAAAACGACAAACATTGACGAACCTTTGGACTTATACAGTGAAATTACGTCTAGTGCAAAAGCAACTACTTTAAAATGAATAAAAGCAAATTACGGACAACTGAGCAATGGGTTATGGTAGGTGTGTGAAGAGTTGTGTCATATAAGGTTAGATGAAGTAGACTTGATCATTAAAACGGTAAGACGCTCGCTCGGCAAAACTTAATATACCGCTTGTGCTTGTTCGCCAGCATTTGAAGATTATGACGGAGTCGGACAGCGGTTCCGCTAAAATCTTCTTCATTTTTACTTTCTCGTAGTATAGAGAAAGTCTTGTAATCGTGCAAAAAAAAAAAGAATATTCGAGAAAGTTTAAGGGAGAGCACTCCCGGTTTATTATGTTTTGTCTAAAGTGATTAAACATGAGAACTCCACTTCATCCCCTGCGTCTTGGCATAAACGGGAAATGAAGATGAAACACAGGATGGATATATTTATATTTTGTGGATGTAAGGCTTTGGTTAACTTTATGTGTTGGATACATTTTTTTACATCTGCTACTTTAACTGACGAAAAACATTTTACCGCTGAAGATACGTATATCAAGTGTACGGGTTATTGTTATAGATTTCCGTCGAACACTTGTTTGTAGATAGTGGGGCCAATACTTTGTACCGTGGACTAGAAGCTGCATAACTGAAGTGGTACATAAGGGAAGTAAATATAGGTGTCCGGTCAAAAACCCCCTGGACAAAAACCCCCTGGACATAAACCCCCCGACATAAACCCCCTGGACAAAAACCCCCCGCGACATAAGCCCCCTGGACAAAAACCCCCCGCGACATAAACCCCCTGGACAAATACCCCCCGCGATATAAACCCCCCGGATAATAACCCCCGGACTGAGGTTTATATAAAGAAAAAATAACGATGATGTGAACCAAGAAATTAAAAAAAAAATTACATTAAATCAATTTAATTTTTTACGACTAAGAAAATAGTTTCTACCTAAAAAAATGCTTTTCGAAATCAAGGAGTGACCTTAGTTGTATTTGATCAAAGATCGGGCACCGACAACACCTTAGATATAGGTCATCCACATGTGGGAGCACTGCGGATCAAAGCAACACATTCTTAACAATTCGAAAGATGTGAGGGATTCACCGGCGGAAGCTTGGTTCATATCCACCTTGGCATACAGAACCATGGTATAAATATAAAATCAAATTTATTTCTCGACAAATCGTATATTTTCTGGAATGGAGTTTGTTCAATCCAATAAAGGAAATTTAAAGGTGATTTTTGAAGGCTATGTTTATGTCAAGCAAAAAGATCTGGCAAACGGCGTTGTGTCATTTGAGTGTTCCAAAAGACGCAACAAGGCAGAATGCAAAGCAAAAATAAAGATTCATGGTGAACAGCTTGTTGGACGATGTAATGAACATTCGCATGGACCAGATCCATCTCAACTGGAAGTGTGTAAAGTAGTGCAGCAGATGAAACAACTGGCAGAAGAAACGGAAGCAACACCCCAGCAGATCATCACTCAGTCCATTACTACGATTACTGAAGATGCCAAGGCTAAGCTGCCCTCGATTCCACACATACGGCGTAACATCAGGCGTCAACGTCAAACGCTAAAACACCCACTGTCTGATCCAAGGAATGTTGATGATATAATCATTCCTGAACAATATACAATGACACAAGATGGACAACAATCTCTTCTGTTCGATTCCGGTGCCAAATCAAAAGGTAGGATGTTTTTGTTTGGAACCAAGGACAACTTTAGGTTATTGGAGGTTAATCAGCACTGGTTTATGGATGGTACATTCAAAACAGCTCCTGCATTGTTTTCACAACTGTACACAGTCCATGCATTGGTCAATGGACGCACTGTTCCATGTGTTTATGCCTTGCTTCACAATCTGTCTTTTTAAAGTTATAATAAAAATAAAAGTTTTTTCCTAATGTTTGTTTTGTATTTTTATATTAATTTTGTTTCTCGTCATCTTTGGTTTTTCCTTATATAAACCTCAATTGGGGGGTTTTTGTCCAGGGGGTTTATATCGCGGGGGGTTTTTGTCCAGGGGGTTTATATCGCGGGGGGTTTTTGTCCAGGGGGTTTATGTCGCGGGGGGTTTTTGTCCAGGGGGTTTATGTCGGGGGGTTTATGTCCAGGGGGTTTATGTCCAGGGGGTTTTTGACCGGGAGCCGTAAATATAACAAAGATTCAAAAAATATATTTTATATCATGATACACGAATGTAGTATTGCAGGTAACAATAATTTAGAAAAGAAATATCAGAAATTGTCAAAACCAAACATTGCTATTACCTGATAGCAATTGTCTATTAATTCTGCTCAATTAAGATCAGATTTGTATATTTTTTAAATTCTTAAATACAATAAAGGTAAAATACTTAGTTTTTATTACTAGAAATATTAATTAATCAGTTGATTACTATATTTTTTGAGATAGTGTTCAAACAACACAGCTCCCTTTTAAACCAAATTTTCTATTGTGTGTGCCGAAGTTGTCTTTATCCATCTCTTTTAGGAGGGGGTGGGGGGGGGGGGGTGGGGGGTGGGTGGGACTAAATTTTCAGGAGGGGGGGGGGGACTAAATTTTCAGGAGGGGACCGACACTAGTAAAAGTATATAATTCTTATATGTCTAAGGTGAGATTAGGTTTTAGTAATATTGGCGAAATAATATGAATAGGTAATATTTCAAATTTGTAGTTTTGTTTCAGCTTTTAACAACTTTCTCTGTAACTGGACGTGATACTAACTCAACTACCGGTTTATTTCAAAAGAAAAACTTGAGTACAATTAATGTTAGACGGTCGCAATTTCACATATAAGTAATACATTGTACACGCATGCTTCGTTCAAATTTTGAATGCTTTCCTATGAGCGGAAGTTTACTTTACAATTTTTAATTGACTTCCGATAACTAAAGTGGTGTTTTACTCTATTTATGTTTTCTATGATACAAATATTTTGTATGTTTAATATCTTACTTCTTGAATGTTTTAAATTTTTAGTGATTTCTGATGAACTGTAGTATTACTTTTCTGAAATTTTTCTGAAATAGTATTACCAATTTCTGAAATAATATCACTGCTACAGGACCGATTCCTTCAAAACTTATAAAGCACTAATTTTCCACTCTTTTATACAAACATCAGAGTTTCTTCCAGGCAACCCCCCCCCCCCCCCCCCCCGGAAGAAAATCTACCCCCCCCCCCCCTTCGAACAAAGTGGAATTTATATAGAAAACATAAAATTTTACCAGTGTCCCCCCCTCCCCCCACGAAAATATACAGTACACTCCCGGAGAAAAAGGTCTGGAAGAAACACTGACACACATTGCACGTTTAGTGCACATGTCTTTTTTTTCTACGCGATTCTGTTCTATTTGAAACAAAAATGTCATATACGAGAAAATTCAAGGGAGATCACCCCCGCTTCATTATAGAAAAGTGTAGCCTACAAACAACTTAATTTAAATATCTCATACCTTTTCTGGGCCAGCTTCTTACGTAAATTCCAAACATTTAGAACATGATTCTTTTCAAACGTTAGATGCATATTTTAAGAACTCTAATTGTGGCTTGCGCATAATAAAATTTCACATCATATAATTGTCATATTTAAAGCGTATTAAAAGTTGTCAGAGGCAAATATTTTCTAAAGTTATGTATATCATTACTCGACAACGCTCTTCAATACTCATCAAAAGCACGTGTACTGAAACAATTTTGAATAGAGGATATAATGCTTTATTGTTTGATAACTTTTTATTTGTAGATTATCATAGTAAATCTAAGTATCATACGCCCATAACATAAATAAAAATGTAAATGAAATATATTAATTTATATGTTATATGTGAAATAATACTTAGTTTCAAGTCAAGCGTTCTCCAACAACATTGTTGAGAGCACGAAAGCTTAGCTGAATGTCTCGACTTGTCGGGCCGGACTCAAATTCTTACGACGTTGTTCTGTTGAGTAACTATCTCATGTTAGGGAAAGTTTAGTCATTTAACGTACCGTATATATGCCTGTACAAATGCAGAGAAAAAAGAAACATAAAATTTACTTCACCTGCCCTTTTAACTGCCAAGTCCGCAATGATTAAATAAACGCGTCAAATTTTCCTGCCGAAACCAAACAAGCATGAATAATTTTTTATGTCCATTATCCACGGCGTTAGCAATTTCGAGGATCAAACATAACACAATACTCGAAAACGTTTACGGTAGAGTAAAATGTTCAAAAAATATAACAATCATTTATAAAAAAAAAATATTAAAGCAGACCTGTCAGTTATTTTTTAAAACTGCAACCATCCATACACGACCCCTCCCTTTAGCTTGCTGCAACAGTTATAATGTTCATATTTTCTATCAGCAAAATTATTGATGAGATTATTTTCTTTGTGCAATCCCGACATTGTTAAGCTTCTACAAGAGGCGTCTCGATAACAAGACCATCATAACAAGTGTGGGCAGCGTCCCAGTGGGCGATGAGAAAAACAAGTACTGTAAATCAAGACGTTAGACGTTTTCTTTTTGACAGCCATTCTGTCATTAACATTTATTATTTATCGTTTATCTCAAGCGCAAATATAACTTACTGATATTCAATATTGCCATTTTATTCCCGTTACAATCAGGTTCACAAACACTTCTTCGTTCTTTATTATAATATTGAAGGCGGTTGCTTCTGATACAGTTAAGTATTGCATGTCAACGCGTTAGTCTTGAATAAATTGCAAACAGCATTTGTTTTGATGCAGGAGTTGTTTTTTTTTAATTTACATCGATCGGCAACTGTACCCAGATATGTAACCAAATATATCATGGGATCCGTCCCCATTAAACTTTTTGTTTGCACTCTTTTGTTGTTTGGCTGGAGTCTGTTGTCTGTTGTCTGCTGGTTGTTGTCTGCCTAGCTACTATATAAAGGCTGTTGTCTACCGACTTTTGACTTTTGTCTGTCATCTTTTTTCTGTCATCTTTTTTCTGTCATCTGTTGCCTGTCATCTGTTGTCTGTCGGCTGTTGTTTGTCGTCTGTTGTCTTTGACACAGTATATAACATAAATGTGTAAACATACAATAAAAAGTACTTTTAGAATCTAATTATAGAAGAGGAGTTAACCGGATCTTTTTAAATGCAGGCCATAGCACAATCAATCTGCCTAAGAATTTTTAAAAATACATTTCTCATAGAACTGATCATAGAACACAAAGTACCAATAAAATCTGATTGTGTACAATTTCCATATCCAGAAATTCCAGTTAGAGCACACACAAAAAAATAAATTATTCTTAGGCAAAAAATTATTCCAATTACATGGGATAGGACGGCACTTTTCCCCTGTAAGGAAACACATTAGGCCAACTTAAAGCCTTATACGTGTTTGCTAGGTTAAATAAATTGAAAGATGTTGTTATTTTTAAATACTTAATATAATGATTACGACATTGTCTTTTACAGCCAATATCGATTTATATAGGGCAGACAAATGTAGGATGTAAATAATTCTACCTACTTGTAACAAAAACTAGCGTTTAAGATCAGACAGTCTTATTTTACACTGAACATTAAATATTCAAACCGAAACAATAATATTATCTATACACTTACCATTGTTTAATTGTTGGTAAGTGGTACTTACGTTTATGCAATATTAAGTGTATGACACAATTAATTACACTTTAGAAATTAGACTAAAAATCATTAGCTATTACCATTATTAGCAGCATTAATGAAAACACAAATTAAAACAATCTAGTTGCAACAATAAAAACTATATTAATTCACAACATTAATGCCGGCACTAATACCAGTATTAACGACAACATAAATGAAAATATTAACAAAAACTTTAATTCCACATACATTAAAACATATTCAACATTAATTACAACATTCATTACAACATTGATTATAACATAGCACTATTCCCAGCCGCCATTTTACTTCCCTAACGTGTATCAGGTAACAAATCACAGATGTGTGGATCAAGGACGTTCTACTTGCTTAAAAACAGGATTTGAAAAAGCAAATATAAATTTAATTCAACCATATCTGTAGTAGGATTTACGTGTAGGAAAAATGTGTATCTTGTTTTTGGAAAGCTTCTAACAATAAAAATTAAAATTAAGAATTGTTGTATGTGTGATGTACTCTAGCGTTTATAGAAAAATAGTCGTAAACAACTGCTATGATATTTCTCTAATGAAAGGCGTTTTCCTACATGATTCATGCTACTGACATATTATTTGCATGTTGGCAAGCACAACCAATATAAATAAAACAAAAGAATTTATAATACTATTTGTATTGATTCAGCAAATTTCTAGCGGCTACCATTTATAAATGTTTCATTTTTTCATAAAGTTGCCTGTTCTTACACCTATCTAAAGTAGAAATACAAACTCTTTTTTTATAGTATTTAGTATTATATGACTTGTAGGCCTACTTCTGATAAACTATATAGAAAAAAAAATTGTGCATTAGGAAGTAAACTCGTGATTCTCAAAATAGCCTAGTCATTTGAAAAAAAACGTCACATGTAATTGTTCATTTAATTTACTTCATTTGTAAAGTAACAACTTTCTTTGACATAATATTTTACTTTTAAATTATTTTATGTTATGATTTTGTTTTTCTTTAGCTCAAAATGAGGGAACGAAATAACAAGTTCATTGACATAAAAATGTATAGGTGAACAATTTTAGGGATAATTACACGAGTTCTATTGTGTCGGTTTTTAATTTACCACGGTATAGTTTCTATGTCTCAGTTTATAAACATTGTATTATTTTTTGTATAATTCTTATCATTGTTAGTGTCAAGAGATGTGTTGTTGCTTTTTTTTTATGCTTGGTTTCATCGAGTTTCTCTATACAATGCGTTTTGTAATTGATCTGTTGCAATGTAAAAACGAGAAAGCCTGCGCTAAATTTTTGATGATCAACTAGTGTATGTATGTTTATAACTCTATGTCACTCGATCACTAGTGAGCTATAGAACAAATTTTATTTAAAGAAAAGGCACTTACTGGCCCAATAAAGTTTGACGAGACGCGTGCTATGTTTGTTGTTGCCATTGAAGAACAAACGTTGTTGGTTAGTTTTGACTTCATAGTGGGCGTAAAAATGTATAATAAATATTTTATATTTTTATATTCTTTTTTATATAAAAAATTCTACCGCTCCCCCGAACGAAATAAAATTTATATAAATTATATAGTAAATATATACTTTTAACAGTGTCCGCCCCCCCCCCCCCCCCCCGAAGAAAGTCTACCGCCCCCCCCCCCCCCAAAAAATATTTCAAGTGCCCCCCCCCCCCCCCCGGAGAAAAAAGTCTGGAAGAAACACAATACAGCTTACTTGAATTCAAAACCACATAATGCAATTCCTATAACCATATGAATTATATAATGTCGCACAGGACTGTAAAATATTGGTATCAAATTAATCAGTTTCTTAGTTTTTCAACTGAATCAGAGATGCATGAAAATATAGAGTATTTCAGCAACTTTAGTCAGATGTGCGTTAAGTATTAAAACATGAATTTTGATCTTATAGGACACAAACACTAACTTATATATGTAATAACAGACAAGATTACCAATAATCAACTAAAGGCAAAAACATACGCTAATTTTAATAATTTTTTTAAAAGTTAAAATATTCATAAAATATTCATAAAACGACCCTACAATATAAAGCTTCTCTTACACAAAAAGCAGGAATATAATATCCGACAATATAACAATACATGCATAAAAATAAGACTTTATATATCAGTTGTCATAATATTACATAGTCAGTGCAACTTATTTGATGTGAAATTGTATAAATACACATAATAAGCCAGTCTTAAAAAAAAATTAAGTATGCCTAAAAATAGAAGCTAAATATAGCGAGAGGATGGTAGAGAACATAAGCACGTTTCGTATTTCCTCTATCGTTTAGGTATATAAGCACTAGCCATAAACAATATATACTTTGTTTTACATAACCATAAATAAAATTGTTACATGTTAAATCTACGAATTAAATTTCATTATCTATTATTCACATGAATAGTGATGATACTATTATTATACTGTTATTATAAGCAATCGACGAAGTTAATGATCACTTATGTATTTCGTCTCTAAAAACAAATTCCAAACTCTTTATCTTCATATTCTAAGCCCATGTTTTTTGCGATCTTCTTTACTCCCCCACAACATTTTGCCTCAAACCTTTCGTAAAATATGCCTATAATATCACTCTGCTAGTGCAAAACTCATCACTGAACACACGACTTCATAAGGTGTTCTCATAAAAATAAAGAGCATTGACTTCATTCAAACATAACTTATGAAAATTATGAACTTAAAACAAACTGAAAACGATTTAGACGTTTCCACCTTAGTTTCTGTTTTGCACAACGCGATTGAATGCAGGCGGTAAATCTGTGAAGATGTCTTTCAGGGATGGTGTTTTTAGGCGTAATAAAACAGTATCCAATATAGCTAAAAGGTAACCAACATTTCAGTGCGACGGAATAAAAAAAAACTAGCAACTTCACTATAATAAAAAGTTAAATAGTAATTGTTGGCAATATAGGTGTTAACTATTTTTTGCCATGCTATAAGCAGAGTAAAATACTCTCACGTGTTAGAATTTGATAATTTATATCGTTTCCATATAACGTATATAGAACACGTTTATATAGTTTGCTAAGTGGCCTTTATTCGTAGAACATTTATTGACTTTTTAATAAAGGTCAATGATAGCTGGCTTATAAATTTATAATGAAGCTCAAACAGCATATCGATATCAGTTTGTAAAAATCGATACTCTTTATATAAAAGACAATGCACAGTGAACATTACAAAGTTGATGGAATCAGACATTCTAACGCGTCTATCCGATTCATGACATTGGTATATAATAATAATTATTATAACTTTACTTTTCTGATAGTGTTCCAATATGCAGCAAAATATTGCATAATAAAACTTTTTTTTTAAAGTACAGCACATTAAAGATGGCGGAAAAAGTGTCAATGATGTCATCACTGGTATGGCTGTTGTTCCACTACCTCACGACTACGATGGGAGCTGATACATTATACAACGTTGCTCTTTACAAGCCAGCCTTCCTGTCCTCTATGTACAAGGATTGGACTCCAGAAAAAGGAAATGATGGAGGTACGACATTTAGAGAAGACGGTGGACAATGTACAGCAACCTGGCCTGTAAACAACAGTTGGTGGATGGTGGACCTCTTGGATACTTACGTCATCAAGGCAGTTGTTCTAACCAACAGGTGGGTTAAACATATCTTACATCTATGTGTAAACAAGAAAAAGGTTTAAATCAATATATAGTTTGTCTATAACTCTTTATTTTAATTAAGTCTCTGAAGAAATATAGCAATACATTTATATTCTGGATAAAAAATATACAAACGTTTCATAAAAAAATCGGAAAAATATTTAATTAATATCCTATTATATTTACACTGAAATTTTTACGATGCTTGTAGATTTACAAAAAAAAAATTAATCATCGACGACAAGCACCAAATTCCAAGAAAAAAACTGTTCTAGAAACGTCTTTACACAAACATCGTTAATGCTTGACAACAAATCCCCAAGGTCATTGGAATACACATTTTGTGGCGATGTTTTACGCTGTGGCTGGTGTACGGCATGAAGGCTAGAGACATTATCCTTGTATCCATTGTAAAAATTAGAGGTTTAAATGGCTTGGAAAAATAACCGCAGATAAAACAAGATCCTATTGCGTGTTCAACAAGTAGCATAAATAATATTATTCATCTCTTCTTGACTCCCATATATTTGCATCGTATAAAAACTTGTCTAACATTACAATTGTATAGCAGCAAACAATAGGGATTACACAGACGAAACTACCAAAACTACATCTAGCAATACATATATAACTTAGGATGCATTTGTACAAAATTAAGCTATATATTTCTAATTGGTGTTTAAATGTTTATGATAATACATTCTGTAGTGTCGTTTTTTTATTGTAGTGCATTCTTCTCCCATGTGTGCCTGTTGAATTGTGTACTTGTGTGTACTCGTCAGTTATGTATAGTGTTCTTACTTCTCTGGAATTATGCTGCACTATACTGTGTATTTCTTGCGTGATACCAAATGTGTCACAGTATTGCTGTGCTTGCTGCAGTGTTTTAAAATTTATTTCTTGTAGTAGTAGGATGTCCATTTTGTTTTTGTAAATAAATGATAGGAGAGCGAAGATTTTACCTCTTGCTGTAGTTTTCTGCTTTAGTAAGCAGCTGTTAATAGGTGCTGTCAACAGGGTTGTATCTTTTGTTGTAGTTTATGTCTTATTTTGTATTGATAGTCTTGCTGTTTTGGGGTTGATATTTTGTTTTAATTATCGACCGTCAGTGTTAATTCGGTTATCTCCCCTGTGCTAGCGTTTACTGTATTGTCTTGCTGTACTGTGTCTTTGTTGTGGAGACGCATGTTTGACAAGCATGCCTTCAACCAGATTATGCAATGAGAGGGTTTATGTGTGTATTTCTGTAATTAATTTTATCTAGTTTGGGTTTATACTTAGTACCAGAGTCTTGTCTAACTTCTCGCAAGTGCTTTCTGGTCGTACTGTCGACAAGCCACGCCAAAGCGGTCAAGGTCCAAATCTGTCATTACTTCCCGACCGTTTCTAATCCCGTCCTCAACCCGTGGTCAAACTCTGGTCAGCTCAGGATTCTTTATTGGTGATAACCTGCAGTTCGCTTTTCGATGCCACCGGTGTAAGATCTGATAATTGGTCTGGTCTGTTAAGCTCTTTGTAAACTAGAGTTGGCCTGGCCAGCGTTTCGGCTATTGATCACAGGGATAGCTCTATTGGTACGCCCCCCCTCCCCCGTTTCAACTTGAACGGTCAGTCGCTATTCAAGTGACAGGTCCAATAATGGTTTGATCTTACCCAGAGTGATATAAGAGCTAACGGGTGTTGTAGATAAAAAACCGCCAAGTATCTGTGGAATCCCATCCCACACACACACACACATATTATATATATATATATATATATATATATATATATATATATATATATATATATATATATATATATATAAATATATATATATATATATATATATATATATATATATATATATATATATATATATATATATATATATATATATATATATATATATATATATATATATATATATATATGTTATGTGTGTGTCTATAAAAACCTATTGTTGTGCTAACGGCAGGAACGATGATCTACAATACGCAGTTAGGTTAAATCATTTCCTGATTGATGTGTTTACCAACGATCCACGTCCGACATCAACATTTCCCAATGTTCTTGGAAGCATCTGTTACCAGCAGACCGAATCCGCGACAGTTGGTACCTTTACGTGGAACTGTAGCAAGCCAATAGCTGGTCGTTATTTGAGATTAATCAAGTAAGTGTCAATTGGTTGTTTACTTTAGACATTGTATAATGTAAATGATAAAAAATGCTAAATGTTATACATGCCTTTATATATATCGTGCTGGAATGTACGAAAATGAGGAAGTCAATCATCTTACTATAAGGCAAGTTTATTTACATATTAGACGATAAAAGATGCAGATAAATCAAATCATACCGCATGAGAAGAGCTGCAAAAAATATAAATTAGGCTCGAAGACTTGACACAAGGGAATATTGCAGTGTTTTAACACTATCTGTCTACCCAATAACAAACTTCAATGCAGCAAATATTTGATTTTGAAGTTGTCTCTCCTAGATAAGTGCCTGCCTCCATGTATCGAACCTCATCTGTGTGGGGGATTCGCTTTTGTGACATTTCGGTTCAGTATCAAAAACAATGCCAACATAGACTAAAGAAGCAAATCACATATAGTGCTAGTGATCTCTCCCAAAATTTCTCGAATATTCTTTAAAAAAAAACTACGGGGATGGTAACTCTAGATATCGGCCTAGAAATGATTCTAATCAATTTTTACATACTAAACCTTTTAAAAATAGGTTAGACTCGCAGAAATAAATGAATAGCATACCAAGTGAACAGAAAATAATGTGTGTATAATTGGGCGGAACATTTGTACTTTAAAAATTAATATGCGTTTTATTTGAGAAATCTAAAATAGCGTAAAGTAGTACTTTTGGTAACAGGAAATTAATAAAAATATTACGATTTTTTTGGCATGATTACAATGATTCCTAAATACTTCGTATACATAATGTAAAAAGAAAAGCAGGCAGAAATTAAAGTCAACGTTTAAGCATTAACGTCTGTGTACTCACAGTCAGCTAGAAAGACCCCCAACCCTTTCTCTATGGGACGCTACGCGATATATTAATATTATACATTCTTCAATTCTAATTAAAATTTTAAAATAATGCTTTGTATGAGTTAATTTTTGTATTTCAACAGGTATACTCAAGATTATCTCCACTTTTGTGAACTACAAGTGTTGGCTACAACACCAACAGAAGCCAGCCATTTTAAAGTTTACAAAAACAAAAAGCTTGACGTCACGTCTATGTTTGATCTAACTGTGTCCCGGTCCATGGTGTGTGCTTCTAAATGTCTAGAGAAACGTTACACAGACGGTTGTGGTGCTTTCAACTGGTTCCCTTCTACACGTCTGTGTCAACTGTTGAATGTTGACCCGAGAGATGTCACTATTGTAACAAAACTTGTCTCAATGTCTGATGTACAGTTCTATATTATAAAGTTTTAGATATAATGTCAGAATGGTGAAGTTAATGTATTGACACTCCAGGTAGTGATATTACTGGTTTGACACGGCGACCTTGACTTTGGTTTAAAAACTTCACGACCCAGATTGTGAAGTGCATCATTTGGATCAAGTCTATGCTCTACTTTTTCTTTCGTGTTCTCTTTGAAATGTGTACATAATGTTACGTTTTACCGTTTTTAATTAAATAATTTGATCTTTTATCTAATTAAATATGACCTTAAAACTTATCATGGCACATTAGGCTTCTGTAGCTTGCTTTTCAGACAGCACTTTGACGTGAATCACTTCCTTAAAAGCCTTCTTTGCATGCTGCTGTTAATCATATTAAAATACTTGTCCATTGCTAAATCATGAAACTATTTACAGCTAATTTTGACTCTCTGAATATGTTATATTCACCAGTGTCACCCCCTGAAAATTTAGTACCCCCACCCTTAAAACAATTTAAAGTGCATTTTTTGTCGTTTTTATTCAACATATTTTCAATTATTTTTTTTGTGGCGCCTCACAATTTTTGTCATCCGGTGCGGTCCACAACCGCCGCCCCCGCATGGCGACGCCTCTGTTTATAGCAATGTGGCACGTAATAACACTGTTGCAAGTTGTCCAGACTATCACTGTCACGCTAAAAGTAATACGGTCGCCAAGACAAATTGTTGCTATTAATTAACTGGTTCGATTCGTTTTTAAATTTTAAATGTTTGTTTCAGTTATTCTTTCTGTTGTAACACAATCATGCAGGGTATTTTTTGCTCTAGTAAATGAATTATGAGTTCATGTTTACATTGTACTAACATAAAGAATACGCTTGTATGTTCTGTTTGCTATTGTTGTAACATCTAAGGGTATGTTGGGGCTTCAGTCTACACTTGTCATTGTGTAAAGGTCTAATTAGTCGTACCTTTCTTTTCAAGACAAAAAACATTTTTGTAGTCGATGCCAATCTAATCAAATATTTATTTGTAGCTTATATCATGTTTATCAATACCACACTCGAGCAGCCAATTTAAACAATCAAGATTAAGTTTCAAATAAATGTTTCATTAATCATTATTATTATCTCTTGCTTTTCCGTACATCAATATGTTTTTTTCAAAATCAAATCTATACTTTTTCTTGCAACAAAACTACGAACACCGACTCTGATCTTTGGACCAACATTATTATCAACACTAAACCAACACGTATAACTTTATACGCTGATAAAAACATCATAAACGTAAAATAAAACCTAACTTCTAAAAGGCATATCCCTCACTTCAAATGTGTTTGTTTTTTCTGCGAAAATAAAATTATCCATACGTTATCCTACAAACAACACAAAGAGTTACAAATTTACAAACAAAGCGAAGCTGTGTCTTAATTATATTTTAACCTATTTATTTTTCAACCTATTTATATGAAGAAATCTAGACTGTAAATTACTGTTCATGTAGTTTGATGTTATTTGCTAACCTATTAATAAAGCATACGTTTTATCTAACGGGGCTTATTTTATGTAATTTAATGTTTAAAATAAATTTAAAAAAAATAATATATAAAGCCTTGAAGTTAAAAATGTAAATTTCTCTTTTCAATCATGATGGTCCATGGGGGTAGTGAAGAAGATTTTACCTGTTTCCGTGATTGCGGTTTTAAGGGATAGTGTAATGAGCACTATGCCCAACCGCAGTAAGTCATTAATACGTTGTGTTATAGAATTAAGTGAGGCATACGACGGCTTGACGGGTTCACTGCGACCACCTGCCTACTCACGGCCTATCTAAGTAGAGTTATAAAAACAAACAGCTGTTTTAATTGTATTCTTATTTTGTGATGGTAGCTACAGAACAATACAATAAAAAGAGTACCAATCCAATTACCTACTATTAAATTACTTTTGCTCAAAATGCTAATGTTGATGAAGAGTCTTTTTCCCGCTCGTTTTAAACATGAATTATCCTCGATGTTTTAGATGCAAGTATGGGCTAAGTGTTATTACTAACCACTGTATAGTTGATGACATATTTGTTTCAGTCACTTGATAGATAAAAAACTAAGGATTTACATATCTAATGTATAAACGTATACGTGTTTATCTACCTGATCATGTAGCTTTTAGCGTGTTACTAGCACTAACTGAAGTCATAACGATTAGTCATTAATTAAAGTGGGATGGAGTGGTCTAGCGGTAGAGAGCTGGACTGCTAACCCGTAAGTCTCGAATTTGAATCCGGGTTCAAGTCAGTCGACCGTCCCTGATTCATACCAACTCTTATAGGTACCTAACTCACTTGCCCCATTTGAAAGGGAAACTTTACTTTTCATTACTTAAAATTCTTAGATACATGGGCAGTAGCTGTTATGTTTATCATTTTGACATCAGCTTTAACAAGACACAATTAAAAAGGAATTTTTAAAAACATTTTTTAACATTTTTACTAATTCACGAAATTTGAATTTGTCTCACACATGCACTGAAATCCTGCACGTTCGGAAACAAGTTGTCCTGATTTAATCTTAATAGATCTGTCGTCTGCAATGCATACATCTTTCCAAATCTTTACTAACGCTTACTATATATTTTACTTTTCCGGTATTTTAGTGTATATCTACAATGACATACTACACTTTTAAAATTAGAAGTTTTTCTTTTTAGTCTCTATTATCAATGGCTTAATTATTATTGTGCATCATTTTCAGCATTCCATTTTAAATTAAATTTTTTATTCAACACTGAATGACTTATTTCTTTTTTGTGTGTAGACGCCAAATTACACATAACCACAATACTTTACCTGGTAACCTGGATCCACACGTACTAACTGCACATTAATACTAAATATAGTTGTAGATCATACCCTTAAACCTTGCGAGTAAACTTACCCTTCAAAATTTCTCACAGGTATCTCTCGGTTGGTGGGGGTGGGAGGGGGTGGGGGTGGGGGTGGGAGTGTGCTGAGCCCCCTCCCTCCCGAAATATATAAATGTTTTTATAGAAAACATACTTTTACAAGTGTCCGCTCTCCCCCCCCCCCCTCGGAGAAAAATGTCATTAAAAAAACCACTGGTCGCTAGACCCTACATCTGTAGGCTAGAACCGTTTCTTACTTTGTGCCACGAAACCTTAGTCATGCAGACATGGTTTCTTTCAGACTTTTTTTCACCGTTGGGAGTGGACTAACATTTTTGCAGGGGCGGATAAAATTTTCCGGGAAAGGGGATGGGGTGGACCCTGGTAAAATTAATTATTTTCCATTCAAATTATTTTTCGTTCTAAAGTAAAGGGAGGGGGCGCTGTAGACATTCATCGGATTGAGCGGAGGCGGGAGGGGGGTGTAAAGTCACAACAAGCTATACATATTTAGTTTCTTATCTAAAGTTACATTTTAATATGTCTTAAATATAAAGTATATAAGTATACGCTGAAATAAATAGCACCATCTCGAGTCAAAAATATGAAAGCAGACCTGTTTAGTTTTTAAACTGCTATCATTCATACACGACCCCTCACACACGCTTGCTGCAACAGTTACAATTCTCATATTTGTGTATCAACAAAAATTATTGATGAGACTGTTTTGTTTGTGTAACCCGGACAGTGTTAAACCTCTACAATAGGCGTCTCAATAACACGACCACAGAAACACGTGTGGGCAGCATCCCAGTGGACGATATGGAAAACATTAAATGTGAAGCAGACGTTTTCTTTTCAACAGCCATTGTGTCATTAACATTTATTATTAATAGTTTATTTCAAGGGCAAAGATAATATATATATATATATATATATATACATATATTCAATCATGACTTTTTTTCCGCTGAGTGTAATACGATATTGCATGGATGTTAGAATCGGGTTTTCAAACACTTATTATTCTTTCTATTTTATAATATGAAGGCGATTCCTTTTGATACAATTAAGTATCGACGCGTTAATCTAGAACAAAGAGCAAGCAGCTTTTATTTATATATAGATCTAGTTTTTATTTTTTTTTCCAACATCTGCAACTGTGCCTAAATGAGTAAACGTTTATACCAAGGGATCCGTCCATTTATAGAAAAGGAAGGGCTATCGCTACTAAGTTATTTTGTCTGCAGGTAAAACGTTATTTTGACAATGGCTTGGGATTAGTGTAAATGTATAAAGCACTTAATTGTGAAAATTACTATTAGGTATTTTACCAAGCTTTTGCGAAAATTAAAAAAGAAAATAAGAAGAAATGTATTGAAAGAAAAAAATAATCCAGACAATGTATTCATGTGTGACAATATCAATATTTCTGAGCTTGTTCCGTACAGTTTTGTGTGTGAAGCTGAAAATGTTAGTCATAGAAAACAGAAATGTCTCAATGATGAAATGCGGGAGGGCATTACGAAGTTCAAATTACTGTTCAAGCTAAATCATGTTAACCCAGACAAGCTCACAACGCAAGAATTCTTAGATATGAAGTTGCTATGTCTTGGATAATATATAAAAAAAACGTATTTGAATGTACAAATGATGTGTATTATTAATGAGTAGATTGGTTTCTTGCATATTCCTTCAAAAAAAGTTTACGTGCCTTCTCGACTGTTGTCTTCCTGCTGTTAACCGCTGGCTGTTTACTGTCGGCTATTGTCTGCAGGGCTATTGGCAGGTCTAACCAAGTCGGACAGAAGTGCGAAAATAGGGCCCAGACTAAACGTTGCGCCCTAGTCCTCAAGGCTGGGGGTTGTGCGATGGGCTAACTACTCGTCAACATAAAAAAGAATATTTACAGAAAACGAAGCCAAATCTGAAATTAATCCAGTCCTCGGCAGAACCAGGGATCCACGTAGGAGAAGTTTAGTGCAATGAAGCCAAACCCACAAGGAAGCTACAGAGCTGACGCCCTTTCTTCAACCGAGAAAACTAAATTCACTACTATCGCAAAAAAACAATCCTCGTAGAATAATGGAACGTCAGAACACTGTGGAAAACAGGGAGGTGTGCACAGGCAATGAAAGAAATGCAACCGTATCAACTTACAGTGCTCGGCCTGTTCGAAACAAGATAGAACACCTTTGGAGAGACAAAATTACACACGGGAGAAACATTGTTATACTCGGGAATAGAAAATGAGGATGACCCACGAGAGGCAGGCGTAGCCTTGCTACTGACGAAGGAGGCAACAAAAAGCCTGATGGAATGGGAACCTGTATCTGATCGAATAATTAAAGCTAGATTTCAATCAAAGATTCAAAAGACCTCCATTATCATGTGCTACGCTCCTAAGAATAACGCAAACCAGGAAGAAAAAGACCTCTTTAAATGCCAAAGTAGGCAGAGACAACATAGATAGGAAAATGGAGATGGGAACCAATGGCCTAGGGGAAATAAACGAGAATGGTGAACTCTTCACAGACCTGTGCCTCAAATGAGCTTGCTATTGGCGGTACACCCAACCATCATAATGAAAACCAGATTGATCATGTCTCGGTACGGCGTCGTTGAAGGGCCTCACTGAGAAAAAAACGAGGAGTTGACATAGGATCAGATCACCGCCTGGTTGTTGCTAAACTGTAGATAACGCTAAAAGCAAAGACGAGGCAACATGAAATTGATTCACGAAGGAGGTTTGACGAACGTAAACTTAAGTCACAAGATAACAGGACACATTTTCAGGTCACGCTAAAAAATCGGTTTGAAGCTCTGTACACACCGAAGAAAAAGATTTTGATTCAGTGGAACACACCTGGGAAATATATAAGCAAGCCACTATCGAAGCCTGCGAAGAGGCTCTAGGAATAAAAGCACCCAACAGGAAGCCCTGGATCACAGATGATACATGGCAGATGGTAGAAGAAAGAAAGAGCATAAAGAGCGAATTAAATCAAGCAAAAACACGGCAGCAGAAACAATGTAAGAAATGACAAGAGATTGTTTATAAATGAAATGGCTGAGCAGGCCGAAACAGCTCCTAGCAAGGGAGATTCAAAGACGCTCTATGCAACAACCAGAACTTTGGGAGGAAAACCATTCACAACAGGCCAGTGAGGAGCAAACACGTTAAACTTCTAACGTTAATTGAAGAACAATTGGCACGATGGAGAGAGCATTTCAAGGAAGTACTAAACGGCCCATCACCACACGATCCACGAGGAAATCACCCGACAGGAAATTCTCAACGCCTTAAATAGTTTGAACAGCGGCGAGGCATCAGGACTAGATAATATCTCAGCAGAGGCATTAAAGCAAGGTGTAAAAGAAGTAGTAAAACGACTTCATAAATTACGTAACTTAGTCTTGAACACAGGTCAGATCCCAAACGACTGGAAGAGGAGCCTCCTTGTGAAGTTGCCAAAGAACGGTGACTCAGTGTGGAAAATGGAGGGGTATTACATTGCTGTCCATCCCAAGTAAAGTCTTTACCAGAGTCATTTTGAATAGAATAAAAGAGGCAATTGACCTTCAGCTAAGAGAGGAACAAGAAGAGTTTAGGAAGGAAAGATCTTGTAGAGTTCAGATAGCCACTCTTAGAATTATTGTAGAACCGACGATAGAATGGCAAGCCCCACTTTACATATGCTTTGTTGACTTTGAGAAGGCCTTTGATAGCGTGGATAGGCAAACAATATATAATCTGTTGAGACACTATGGTGTACCTGCTAAGTTAGTGGAAATAATCCAGCAACTTTACAATGGATTCTCATGCCAAGTTAGCCATGCTGGGAAATTGTCTGAACAGTTCCAGGTCAACACAGGTGTGAGACAAGGATGTCTGTTGCCGCACTTTCTCTTCTTGATGGTTCTCGACAGGGTGACTCGTACAGCTTATGCCAGTTCTGGAAAAGGTATACAGTGGACACACATGGAAACTCGAGGAACTAGAGTTTGCAGATGATCTTGACAGGCTACAAGACATGCAAGAAAAAGTTGATGCATTAGGAGCCATCTCTAAGCTTGTAGGTCTCAAGGTCACCAAAAAAGACAGAGGTAATGAGAATCAACAGTAACCAAGAGGCCCCAGTGAAAATATACGGAAGACATGTACATGATGTGGAAGAGTTTGTCTACCTTGGCAGCAAGATCAGAAAATCGGGAGGCACAGAGGAGGACATACGTGCTAGAACTAATAGAGACCGCTGCGATTTCAGAGTTCTGCGACCCATATGGAAAAATTCTGCCTTCTCCATTGCAACAAAAATAAGGATACTTAATTCAAATGCCAAGGCCGTTCTGCTGTATTGAGCAGAGGCATGGACGTCTCCAAAGCAAGCACAGCGAAAGTACAGACTTTCATAAACAGATGCCTTAGACAGATTTTGAAATTGAAATGGGAGGACTAAGTGCCGAACATATAAATATGGAGAAAATCAAGACAGGAACCTGTGATTGTGCAAATAAGGAGAAAGTTGCGATGGGTGGGACACACGCTACGAAAGTCTCACCCAAATGTTACACGCCAAGCGCTTGAGTGGAACCCCCAGGGAAAGCAGAAGAGAGGGTGCCCAAGACAGACCTGGAGGCTTCTTGAAGAACTGAAGCCAACAGGAATGTCTCGGGGATGCCAAAATTAATGGCCGGGGATCGGAAGAAATGGAAGGAAATAGTGGAGGCCCTATGTTCCATTGGGAGCAAAGAGGCCTAAGTCAAGTCAAGTTGTCTGCAGGCTTTTGTCTGCCGTCTGTCGTGTGAAATTTATTGTCTGCTGGTTGTTGTCTGCCGCCTAGATACCGTTTGTTGACTCTTGATTACTTGGCTGTTGTGTGCCGGCTGTTGTCTGCTAGTTTGCATCTTCCGGCTGTACTCTGCAAGCTTTTGTCTGCCTTCTGTTGTCTGACGGTTAGTGCCTGTCGGCTGTTGTCTGCCGCTGTTGTCTTGAACACAGGATAGTACATTGCTGTGTAAACATAAAATAAAATAAAATACATACGTTTTAGGATTTAATCCTAGGAGAGGAATAAGCATGATCTTTTTAAATCAGGCTATAGTACAATCCATCTGCCTGCGTTAGCTGAGTAAAGGAGGGTCAGAAGACTATGGCACATAGAACTGAATATAGAACATTAAATACCAATAAAAACTTATGGTGTAAAATGTCCTTAACCGGAAAAACCATTTATTAAAAAAAAAGTTTAGCTTATGAATAGAATTCCAACTAAATGGGATAGGACTTCACGACTTTTCCCCAGTGAGGAAAAACATTAAAATAACACAGAACCTTATACGTGTTTGCTAGGTCAAATAATAAATAATTTTTTTTCAAAATAAATATTATTATGATTATAAAATTTTATTAACAGTCGATATCGATTTATATAGATAACAGAAATGTAGGATGTAGATGCTATGACCTACTTGTGACGAAACTAGCGTTTAAGATCAAACATTCGTACCTTATATTGATTATTAAATATTCAAGACGAAACAATTATATTATCTATTCATTTACAACAATTTAATTGTCTTTAAGTGGTATCTTTATTTCTGCAACATTAAGTGTATTACGAAATTAATTACATTGTAGAAATTAGATTAAAACCATTAGCTTTTAACAATATTAGCAACATTAATGAAAACAGTAATTTAAACAATACTGTTGCAACAACACATACCATATTAATGCCAACAGTAAAGCCAGAACTAATGCCAGCATTAACGACACCATTAATGAAAACATTAACGACAACACTAATGGCAACCTACATTAAAACATTAGCTACAACATTAATTACAACATTCTTTTCATCTATGATTTCAACATAACACTTATTTTCAGCCGCCTTTACTTCCCTAATGTTTGTCAGATACCATCACAGATGTGTGGATCCAGGACGTTCTACTTGCTTAAACTTAAACCTATGATTTGAAATAGCAAAATTTAAATTGGGTTTACTTTATATGTTTTTTGGAAAGCTGCTAATAATAAAAATAAAAAAATACATTTAAGAAGTTGATATTTTATAATTGTTTTAAATTATAAAAGAAGTTGATTTCTAGAATAGAAGGCCAGGCTTTTTGTTGAAGTGTTGCATGTGTGATGTACTTTGGCGTTTTATAGAAAGCTAGTCCTTAACAACTGCCAAGGTATTACTGTAATGACAGACTTTTTGCTACACTATTCATGTTACTAGCATATCCATTCCATGTTGGCAATTTTAAACTACTCGTTCACTCCACCAATATAAATAAAACAAAAGAATATATAATTCGGGTTTTATTGATTCAGCAACTTTCTAGCGGTTACCATTTGTAACTATTTCCTTTCTAATAAAGTTGTCTATTCTTACACCTAATGGGAGTAGAAATACAAAGTATATTTTAAATACAAACTTTTTCGTTTTATATTAGTAAATGGTATGTAGTCCTACGTCTGTTAATTATAGAGAAAATAAAACGTTATTGGCATAGGAAGTAAAATAGCAATTCTCACAATACCCTGATATTTGAAAAACAAAACGTTAACATCTAATTTTTCATGTCATTTACTTCATTAGTAAAGTAACAACTTTCTTTGAAATAATGTTTTACTTTTGTATTATTTTATGTTATGGTTTTGTGTTTCTTTAGCGCAAAAAGGGACTACGTAATAACAAGTTTATTGACATCAGAAATTTATAAGTGAACAATCTTTCAGATAGGTACCCAAGTTGTATCGCGTCCGTTTTTCATTCACCACGGTGTAGTGTCTCAGTCTCGGTGTTTAGAAACATTGTATTATTTATTGTACGATTCTTATCGTTGCTAGTGTCAAGAGCTGGTATTTTTTTGTTTTGTTCTTTTTTTAATGCTTGGCTTCATCGAGTTTCTCTATACAATATTTTGTAAATTGATATATTGCAATGTTAAAACGAGTACGACAGATTGAAGACCAACTAGTGTATATTTGTTTATAAGTCTACATCGCTCGATCACTAACAAACTGCAGGGAACTTTATTTTAAGAAGAGGCAATAACTAGCCCCATCATGTTTGACGAGACGCATTTGTTGTTAGTTGTTGCCATTGAAAAACATACGTTGTTGGTTAATTTCGACTTCATAGTGGGCGTAAAAATGTATAATAAACATATAAAACTTAATCTTTGTAAATCGAAAATGTAATATTTTTAGATTCTTTGTTATATTAATTGCAAATTCCGAAAGCGTGAACATATTATTTATTTGTTTGTAGGCTACATATCAAATCGATCTCTTTAACCTTAAATTTTAAACAGAAGTTTTATTATATTACGAAAAAAATTTGCTATTTTTAGTTACTTAAATGATAAAAACATCAATACAGCTCACCTGAATTTAAGTTCCAAAAAACCACATAATGCAATTTCTATAACCACATGAATTTACATAATAACGCACACGATTTTAAAATATTGGTGGAAAATTAATCAGTTTGTTAGTTTGTTAACTCACTGAGAGGCGCAGGAAAGTAAAGAGTATATCAGAAACTTTAATCAGATGTGCTTGAAGTATTAAAACATGAATTTTGATTTTATAGGACACGCAAACACACTCACATATGTGCTTACAGACACAATTACCAACGCTCAACTAAACGCAACAGCATACGCTGATTATCATAATTTTTGGGTAGTTAAAATATTAATTCAATAAGGCAGAAATCATAGAGCTTCTTTTACATAAAAAGCAGAAATAGAATGTCCGACTTTTACAATACATGCATCCAACATGAGATTTTTTAATCAGTTGTCAGTATATTACAAAGCCTGTGTTGTTTGAATAACGGGGAACATATACTAACCCATTATTTATGTAATCCAAAGTTGTATATAACAAATACCCGTTATCCTTGAATAGCTCTGGGTTTTGGGGGTCATCCGTAAATGACGTCACGTTTGTTTGACGATTTGTATCTTTCCCCTTCCCTTCCTACTATCAAATATCGTCACAAAACATGCACAATACTCACGTTTTAAAAGATGTCACAACTCAGACAACAGGTATTTATTTTTTGAATAACTGATTTCGACTTAGCATGGGTCTGACCGCATTATCCCTTCATATGCTTCATGTGCATAAATAGGTGAACTCTACTTCACCTGCCCCCGTGTCCTGCCAGATCCAGATAAGCAACTTGTTTGATGTGAAATTTTAAAAAATACACATAGTAAGCCAGTCTATATAAAAAATAAGTATTCCCATAAAGAGACGCTAAACATAGGTAGCGGATGATAGAGAATGTAAGCGCGTTTTGTATTTCCTTTATCGTATGGGTATATAAGCTCGAACCATAAACAATATATATTTGGTTCTACAAAACCATAAAGAAAAAGTTTTATATGTTAAATCTACGAATTAAATTTGATGCATCAATTTATTAGTTACGTATTATTCACATAAATAGTGACTACACAATTATTATACTGTTATTATAAGCTATCGAGGAAGTTAACGAACACTAATGCATTTTGTCTCTAAAAACTACTTTCCAAAAAGTCTTTACTTTCTTATTCTAAAAAATGTTTTTCACGATCTCCTTAACTTCCCCACAATATGTTTCCTCAAAAGTTTCGTAAAATATTCCTATAATATTGCTGTACTAGTTGTAACCTACTTAGTTCTTTCTTCTTTTTAATAGTTTAATTTTATTAATGTTTAAATGGCCTTGAGCTAGCTTTTTGTTAAACTAAGAAATTTTCCACCATAATCATGCGATAGTATTCACAACTGTGTTCGTATTACTCGTGTTTTGGCTCAATCCCCCGATGGTCCTTGATATTGGTGTCAACATCCTATAATTTTAGGGTAATATAAAAAGGAGGAATTTTTCAGACATGAGGCGCGAGACACCCAGAGAGAACTCACGGCTCATAGCATCCATGATGTGTTAGGCCGTAATTAACTTATGTTTCAATAGTACTAAGTATTTGAGTTTTCATAGTGTAGGTTGTGTTAGTGAGATATTTTATCCAGTGTTAATTGTAGAAAGAATTGTTTTTGATTTCCATAAAATTGTAAATTGGGTTTTAATTATTGTATAGTTTTTGCATTGTATTTTATTATTTAGACTTGTTTGCTTTTTAGAAAGTTTTAGATTGATTAAAAGTTCTATAAGATTTCGAATCTACAAAGAGTTTGTTTTTGCTAGTAATCTTTTGTATTTTCGTATAATTATTCATCAGTCTGAAACCATCAGAAAAGAATCTGGGTGTTACCTAATATTTTATCAGTTGTAGAGTTACATAACATAAAGTAAAACTCAACACCTAACACACGACTTCATTAGGTCATCTCAGCAGTAAAATAATTGCATTGACTTCCTTCAAATATAAATTATGTAAATAGGTGAATGTCAAACCAACTGAAAACACTAGCTTGTGGTTTGCACAATACTCTCTGGTGGCGATCAATAGCAAGCTGGAAATCTGCGAAGATGATAAAAAGCGTAATTGTCTTTTAGAGATGGTATTTTTAGGCGTAATGAAAAAGGATCTAGTATAGATAAGAGGTAACTAGCTTTTCAGTGCGACGGAATAAAAAAAAACCCAACAACCTCACTGTAATAAAAATTAAATTGTAATGTTGGCAATATGGGTGTTAACTAGTTTTGGGCATGTTATAAACAGAGTGAAATATTCTCAGGTGTTTGAAATTGAAAATGTATAACGTTTCCATAGAACATAATAACATCATAGTTATATAGTTGACCAAGTGGCCTTTTACACGTAGAAATTTTATTGACTTTTCAAGTAAAGATCAATGATAGCTGACATATACATTCTTAATGAAGCTCAAACGTCATATCGATATCAATTTGTAAAAATCGATAGTGTTTATATAAAAGACACTGCCCAGTGAATATTATAAAGTTGATGGAATCAGACATTCTAAAGTGTCTATCAGGTTCATGATATTGGTATATAATAATAATTATTATATCTAAACTTTTCTGATACGCAGCAAAATATTGCATGATAAAACCTTTTTTTTTAAGTACAGCGCATTAACGATGGCGGAAAAAGTGTCAATGATGTCGTCACTGGTTTGGCTGTTGTTCCACTACCTCACGACTACGTTGGGAGCTGATACATTATACAACGTTGCTCTTTACAAGCCAGCCTTCCTGTCCTCTGTGTACAATGATTGGACTCCTGAAAAAGGAAACGATGGTGATACGACACTTAATGACCTCAGTGGACAATGTACACATACCTGTCCTCTAAACAACAGTTGGTGGATGGTGGACCTCTTGGATACTTACATAATCAAGGCAGTTGTTCTGACAAACAGGTGGGTTATACATATTTTACATCTATGTGTAAACAAAAAAGTGGCAATAAATTCGATGTAGTTCGTTTTTTATTGTATTCGAGTCTTCCCTGTGTGTCTGTTGAATTGTCGCTAAGTGTGTGCCTGTGTGAACTTGTGTATTGGCTTGCTGTACTGTGTCTTGGTTGTCGAGCCGCATGTTATTAACTGTCTTGGTTTATCCGTGGTACCAGAGTCTAGTCTAACTTCTCACATATGTGCTTTCTGGTCATACTGTTCCCAAAGTCGACAAACCATGCCAAAGCGGTCGAGGTCCAAATCTGTCATTACTTACGACCGTCTCTAATCTCGTCCTCACCTCGTGGTCAAATTCTGGTCAGCTCAGGATTCTTTATTAGTGAGAACCTGTAGTTCGCCTTTTCGATGCTATCTTTGTTAGACCAAATTAGTGGTCCGGGTAGTCCAGCTTTTCGGCTTTTGATTACAGGGATGGCTATCTCGTTCCGCAGCGCGTTTCCGCTTGACCGGTGGGTCGCTATTCAATTGACACGTCCAATAAGAGGTTTGGTCTCACCCATAGTGATATAACAGGTATATATATATATATATATATATATATATATATATATATATAGATATAGATATAGATATAGATATATATATATATTATATACATATACATATATATATATATATATATATATATATATATATATGTATATATATATATATATATATATATATATATATATATATATATATATATATATATAGTATATGTGTCTGAAAAACTTTTGCTTCGCTCACGGCAGGAAAGATGATCTACAATGAGCAGTTAGGTTAAATCATTTCCTGATTGATGTGTTTACCAACGATCCTCGTAAGACATCAACATTTCCCAATGTTCTTGGAAGCATCTGTTACCAACAGACAGAAGCCGCGACAATAGGTACATTTACGTGGAACTGCAACAAGCCAATAGCTGGTCGTTATTTGAGATTAATCAAGTAAGTCTCAATTTGTTGTTTAGTCTAGACATTGTATATTGTAAATGAAAAAAAATCTTGCTATATGTTATGTGTCTTTTTGTATAACCTGCTGGAATAAACGAGATTGAGGAAGTCAATTGAGTGGCTATTATACAGCTTTGTTTACATATTAGTCGATAAAAGATAATGATAAGTCAATTTCTGCATGAGAAGAGCTGCAAAACGTGTGTATATTAGGCTTGAAGACTTGACACAAGGCAATATTGCAGTGGTTTAACAATATTAGTCTACCCAAGAACAAACTACAATGCACCACAGCAGATATTTAATATTCGAGTTGTCTCTCCTAGATGAGTGGTTGTCCTCAGCTATCGAGCCTCATCTGACTGGGGGATTTAAACTTGGGACTTGGGACAACGCTAATAAACACTAAGGAAGCAAATCTTCTTAACTTTGTCGAATATTCTTATATAACACAACGGGGGATGGCAAATCGGGATATAGACATGATTTTAATAAATTTGTACATACTAAAACTTCTTTAAAAGAGATTAGAAACTAGCAGAAAAAAAGAGTGCACACAAAATAAACAGCTAATAATGTGTGTATAATAGTGCAGAACATTAGTACTTTATAAATTCATTTGTTTTTTATTTACGAAACCAAAAAAGCGTTAATTGGTGCTTCTGGTCACCGGAAATTAATAAAAATATTACTTAAAATTTTTTTAAAAAGTGGATATTTTACGTATTGTGATTTCAATTTTCGGCAGAATTACAATTTCTCAATACTTCGTATACCTGAATGTAAAAAAGAAAAGCAGGCGGAAATTTAAGTCAGCGGCCTAAAAGGTCTTTATCATATTGATTCCTAACACATAATTGTTTTGGAGGGAATTGCTATGATTTAGAACAAAGAATAAGAATTTTTTTTTGAAATTTTCGTTTACTTCAAATCCGCGTATCGGTCAATATAAACTTTAATGTCTATGTACTCATGGTCGGTTAGAAACGTCCCTAACCTTTACTCCATGGAACGCAAATGTTACAAAATATGTTAATATTAAACATTCTTCAATTCTAACCAACTGTCTTTATCTACATTTTCAATGTCCACCAGGTTTGTTATTTAAAATAATGCTTTGTATGAGTTTATTTTTGTATTTCAACAGGTATACTGAAGACTCTCTCAACTTTTGTGAGCTACAAGTGTTGGCTACAAAACCAACAGAAGCCAGCCCTTTTAAAGTTTACAAGAACAAGAAGCTTGACGTCACGTCTATGTTTAATCTAACTGTGTCCCGGTCCATGGTGTGTGCTTCTAAATGTCTAGAGAAACGTTACACAGACGGTTGTGCTGCTTTCAACTGGTTCCCTTCTACACGTCTGTGTCAACTGTTGAATGTTGACCCGAGAGATGCCACTGTTGTAACTAAACTTGTCTCAGTTTCTGATGTCCAGTTCTATATTATAAAATTTTAGATATAATGTCGGAGTGGTGAAGTTAATGTATTGACACTCAAGGTGGCGAAACTTCTAGTTTGGCGACGTTCACTCTGGTTTAAATATGTAACGATCTAGCTAGCAGTTAACCATCGTGTTGATGAAATCCATCATTTTAATTAACCGGGAATGATCTCCCCTAAACTTTTTCAAATATTCTTATATAACACTACGGGGGATGGCAACTCGGGATAAAGACATTAATTTTAATTACTTACACTTTTAAACATAGAATAGATTCTAGAAGAAAAAGGAATTGCGCACCAAGTGAACGTCAAACAATGGGTGTATAATAGTGTTGAATATTATTAATACTTTATAAATTCATATGCGTTTTTTTTTATAAATCGGAAATAGCGTATATTACTACTTCCGGTTAACGGAACACCGCTAGCCTTAATGTATTACTCAAAAGTTTTAATTCAATTTTTTAAAAACAGGAACATAAATGAAACTTTGAAACATGTTTGTAAATTTCAAAAATAAAATCCTCCTATAAATGTGAAATAAATTATTAAAATTTAAGCAGTCACCTTAAATCGCGGTCGATTTTACTTAACTAGCGATAGATTACCCAAAAATAATTATCCACTAGAACATAAATGCTCAAGGTGAAAATACTTTGTTTTCTTGTTGCTTACATTTTCTTAGACTAATTAAAATGTTGTCTAATTAATAAATGTCAAATTATTGTCTGACAAATTTTGTTACTGATCTCGATATTTCCGTCATGATGTCGGTGTTTTTATAACGTTCCGAATCCAATGTGAAGCGGAAGGTGCCAAGTAGCCGATATAAGTATAAATAACTGACTAGTAATGATCAATTTCAATGAGGTGAACTTCAAATAATCTTAACTAATACCAGACACAACCACTAAGATCTACATCTTGTGTTGTCCTACTCCAATAGAAATGTTAAGTGAGATCGGAGTTTGTCACTCTGATAGACTGACACTTGTGTAAACATTTTCTTTATTCTTATTTCTTCTTAATACTTTCATTAGCTGGTGATAGAACACTCGCATGTTAAAATGTAAATCTCTCGTTCCTGAGTCAATTCAGCTCTGAAGGGTTCCTGTATAAAATCGGGAAATTTAAACGCGGCCATGACGGCATATTTTTTAAACATATGGCTTTATGACATTGTCATGGTCCAAGAAACAGATTAAATCTATTTCATCTACTAAATTGACCTTCACATTTTTAAGATACCGTAACTTCCATGGATTTTATGTCAAAACTTGATAAATATTTGAAACATTAAAAACAGTCATTCATGCACAAAACCTATGGTTTATAATGAGCTCACAAAAAAATTAAAGATTATAGAGGCATTGTTTTTATCTAAAGAGTATGATTTAGAGTTATTTTGATGCATGTAATATTGATCAAATTTATTACATGCTGTAAAGTCAATATAATCCAGACATTTAGTCTGATAGCAAGTGCAAGTTCTTTATTTCAAAACTTGAGAACTGAAGGGAAAGGGAAGCAATTATAAAAATATTTTTAACAAAAAATAATTTTATGATTATCTTTCTTTTATTCCTGTTTCTATCAATAGTTAATAGTGAACGTCCTAAATTGAGAATAATTAATGTTTAATTTCTTTTGTAATCGCATATATTTATAAAGAGATACTGATGTCTTATATAGTAAGACTAGTCTGTTGAGAGAGGCTGGTCTGTTGTGTGAGAGGACTGGTGTCTTAAGAGAGACTGGTCTGTTGAGAGAGGCTGGTCTGTTGAGAGAGGCTGATATGTTTAGAGGCTGGTCTGTTGTGAAAAGCTGGTCTGTTGTGTGATAGGACTGGTGTCTTAAGAGAGACTGGTCTGTTGAGATAGGCTGGTCTGTTGAGAGAGGCGATTATGTTGAGAGAGGCTGGTCTGTTGAGAGAGGCTATTCTGTTGAGAGAGGCTGGTTTGTCGAGAGAGGCTGATATGTTGAGAGGCTGGTCTGTTGAGAGAATCTGATGTGTTGAGAGAGACTTATCTGTTGAAAAATTAATCATAAAAGCATTTACTTAAGACAACTAACCATGTCGATGAATTTGTACGCCAAACTTGTTGTAATCTACCATAAAATTGGTTCACAGAATGAAGGGCAACGGAAAAAAGCGCAAAGCAAAAAGCGCAACGGAAAAAAAGCGCACACAGAAAAAAGCGCAAATAGAAAAAAGCGCAAAAGGAAAAAAGCGCAAACAAAAAAAGCGCACACAGAAAAAAGCGCATACTGAAAAAAGCGCAAACAGAAAAAAGCGAAAACGGAAAAAAGCTTTTTGTGTTGCGCTTTTTTTCCGTTGCGCTTTTTCCCGTTGCGCTTCTTTCTGGTCACCATATATATATATATACATATATATATATATATATATATATATATATATATATATATATATATATATATATATATATACCAAATTACCTTTTTGAGGTACGAAATTCTTATGTCGTTTTTTTTTAAATTCTTCTCTCTAAGTAAAACCATTTTATGTGGCTGCAACTAAATTTCATCTACACCGCTGGGTAGTCAGAAGCTCTTCATACTTCATGTATTTAAATGTTAAAGAACATCAGTTGTATCTTTAAACAAGTTAATGTTGAGAATAATGAAACAACTGTTACATGAATATCTGAAAAAGGATGTCCGACTACATTTATACAAAACAAAGAATTTTAAAATTCTTGAAGTTATAAACAGAATCAAATTCAGAATGAATTGTAATTTAATTTTTATCCTCCTAAAATGGTTTCTATATGGAACTTTTAACTACGTATGTGTTAGAGCTGCTTGTAGATTTAGACTTGCGACCAAAAACAATTTTTTATTTCGGGCAAGTATACATTCGAGAAATCGGCCATCTGGCAAACGGAATTCGGGCAAATATCTTTCGGAAAAACGTCTGGCTCCCAAATGTCGTATCAGTTTGAAAAGGCTATGTTGGCCGAGCAATATAACAGAGTGCATTTTAAAAACGTGTTACATCTTTTTACATTTTTTATACTGAACAAAAGAACATAATAGCCTCCTTTGTATTAAAGTGACATTCAGTGTATACAATTTGTTACATTGCATATCATCTTGTTAACTTAATTAATGTTTTTTTTAATTTTGGTCATGTAGTATTGGTGCTATGGCCTTTAGTTTACGCGTATAAATTCTGCAAAAACAAAGTGTCATGGTCAAAGGGAAGTAACAATGAAAATACAATACAATTTCATGATTGTCTTTCTTCTTAAATAATTTCAGAGCCGTAATTTGTTTTGTCAACGTTATAGCAAATATAAATAAAAACAAAAACCAAAATAGTTGCACCAATGAACGCGTCAAATCGTGTCGTTTGAACCTCACAGAAAATTAGTTTTCAAGTGGCTATGAATACAATAGTGCCAAGCTGGGTAGCCTACAAGGAGACAAGTTATTGTACGCGTTTTCAAGTGCCTATACCAGGGCTCGGCAACCTGCGGCTCACGAGCCACATGCGGCTTTTTTGCTGTCAAGATGCGGCTCTCATGCTCCTTGCACAAATGTTAATAGTTATATTATTTCATTTTCAAAACTCATATTAAATATCATAATGTAAAGAAAAACAACTTTAAACAGAATTAAAACAATTATCAGAGAACATTGAGAATATGTGCAGTAGAAAGTATACGGACAGTCCTGTGGCAACAATCCCATGCTTGCCTCTGCCCAAGTGCAGACTTTTTCCAATGTTTTTAAATGGGAATATTATTTTTATTCAGAATGCATTTCCATATGTGTCAGTAATCATTAATTTGACATGAGTGACGTAGTTTTTAGCTATTAGCTTCCTATTGTTGAGCCAGGTACTGGACTATGGGGTACGAGTTTACCGTGTGTTCAGTGGGGTGGAAGTTACGCCTGGTGATAGCCAAAGGACAGAAGCGACAGATACACTGTTACGAAACCGATACCCAAGCCAGTTAGTCGGAATTTGTCGTGTTGAGGCTTGCCTGGCTAATGGCAGACTTTTTTAGCCGGTGATATTCGTTAACAGAGAAAAAAAGTTAACAACGTCTAAAGTGGATTGGGATAGTCCTATAGTTATATTATTTGACAATTTAGTTTATTATTCTTGAGAAACATGTGTATGTTTTTATATGAATAAATATTATTTCATATTCAAAACTATTTATTTTAAATAACAAATCACATTTATTTACCTAGTCCTAATCAAATAATAAAATATTGTAAAAACATGTGGCTCTTTAAAAACTGGGAAATTTTGATAATTGTAACTTTTGGGTCTTCCGTCTCAAAAGTTTGCCGACCCCTGGCCTATATCGTTTGGTTTCTTGGAAACAAAAGAATGCATTTCAATGTTTAAAACTGAAATTTTAAACAAAACTTAAACACGTTTTTTTTTCTCTAGGTGTGAGCGGTATGGAAAGGAATATGCATAGTAAAATTGTGTACCTAGTTCGTCAGGTATATCGTAAGGATCGCTACGATTTTCTTTGGCATGGCACTGTTCATTATTGGATGTCAAGTACGCATCCTTAAATACCGCATTCCACTGTGATACAACGTGTGTATGTGTGTGTATATATATCGAGCTGCAATTTGCATCTGTATCTCATCACTAAACCTAAAGCAACATCTAAATTTAGCATCGATAAGGTCTTACCTAATTACTTAAACGAGCTGTGTCGATCTGTGTAAAACACAGCTCAAGGTGTGTAGAACTATGTTTAGCACAGCTCGAGTTGTGTAGAACTTTGTTTAGCATTGCTCGAGGTGTGTAGAACTTTGTTTAGCACTACTTGAGGTGTGTAGAACTATGTTTAGCACTACTCGAGGTGTGTAGAACTATGTTTAGCACTACTCGAGGTGTGTAGAACTATGTTTAGCACTGCTCGAGGTGTGTAGATCTATGTTAGCATTGCTCGAGGTTTGTGTAAAAAAAATTGTTTCATTTGAAATTTAAATAGAATGATTTTTTAAATAGAATTATAATGAAATTAGATCTGCGACTAGTTAAGCCAGGACGTCTTTGCTCGTGTCCTCTAGTCTCTTGCTGATGTCTTTTGAGGAGGAATTTAGTATAATATAATTTCAGCCACTTTTCCTGAATGATATTCCCCATCATCAACACAGCTGGTGTCATGAGTGTTTCCCCAATGGTTTGTAGTTTATCCTGCTTTACGGTCAGGTAAACAGCATTAAACGATGTCGCGAGGATCAGTTTGTCGATGGGTACAAAGCTTAGAACAGACAATGTTCTTATCGAATATACCACTCTTCACCCTGAAGAGTATTAAAATTCCGACCCGCTTTTCATAAAATCAGCTTGTTAGTTAATTATAATTAACGCAAGGCCAGCCCGTACTTCTCAATCCTACCCGTTGTCCATAGACAAGCCTATACATTGCACTACGTTAACATAGAAATAGAGACTATATAAGTGCCTAGTACATGGTTCTATTAACCTCCGGCTATTATCACACTCGTAAAACCCGTCCCTCTCAGCTGAATTACACCCACGATAATTACCCACCCCTTCTGTTGAGTAAACACGTTAACCTGGTATTGTTAAAACTTAAAACTCAGGACACTATATATTTGACACGTTTAGAGACGCGCCAAGTACGTGCTGCTAGTTTTATATTTTAAAAAAAAAGCGATTCAGCTGAAGAATGTATGTGTCTGTTACCACTAATTGATAGATTTCCTACAATGTAACAGTCTGTAGTGCCTTAAACAACAACAGGATACTGTGACATATCTGGCCATAGTTAGAATACAAATGCGTCAATATTTCAATTGTGTTTGTTATGAAAGTCTATTTTAGGTCCGAACCACAAGATGTGATTGCAATGTGTCTACACTGTACTAAGGTGAAGCTAAATTCATCTACCTGATTTCTTACAACGCGTCTACCAGACTATACAATAGCCTATGTTTCAAAATACACCACGTCTACTTAGCTTTAACTACAACCTAAGCTGTATTAATTTATGTGCCTGATATCTTACAATACATCTACTTTTTTGTTTGGGATACATCTAGATTTTTAACCCCGATTTGGAGATGTTAACTTATGAGTTTCAAATAATCATGTCAAAAACTATCCAAATTGAAAAAAATTTTTTTGCAGAAACCTTCCAGGTTGTGTTATAATCAAATCCCCAACGTCTAATGGCTATCGAATAAACGGTGTCATCTGCCCAATGGTTCGTACTCGAGACTTTTCGGTTTAGCAACCATGAGCTGTACCGAAATAATAATACGTGTATATACTAATGTCAAGTTAAATGGTGATTTTGCGTTAATGTACTCTATTGGTCGCAAAGTTTGTATGGTTGTTTACGTTGCTTTCTTGTGGTTCTTTATTTAGTCTTATATATTTGGAAGCAATTTTTAAACAATTAAAAAAAAATTAAAAACTCTAGTTAATAGTGCAGTTCAATTTTTTATTAGAATATAATAATTTTCAAAGAAGCTTTAAACTTTATTTTTTATAAATTAATACTTTGTTTCTTTTAAACTTTAATGCAGAATTTAGTTCCAAATTCTAAAATTATTTAGGGAATTTTGTAGATTATTTTAACAAGTACTGCGTTCCAAGGATTGATAACAGGTCAAGCTATCTGTAATAAAATGAAGAACCAAACTATATGAAACAAAAATGAAATTTGATTTACTTAAAATTAAATGTATATTCTATTACAATTAAAAATTTGAATTTTTTTTTCGTCTGTCTAATAGCTACACAACAGCATAATCTCAAGGTTTACATTTAAACGATTCTACTAGTTGCATACATAAGAACAACTAAAATTAATTCAAATGTATAAAAAAATTCAGTTTGAAACATTACAATGCAAACGTTGTCTATACAGTCACATTTTTTAAAAGCCATCACCCCATCCCTCCTCAACAAACATGGTCACACAAGTTTAAATTCCTTCAACCCAAGGCGTGTGACGTCGTTTTAAAATAGACCTCTTATAGTCTTAAATGGGAGCATGTTTTAAAAGTCACTAAGTAAATAAATACAAAGGAACTTACGACTGTTAAAACTTCCTGTTTTTAGCCTCTATGGCATTTTCGCCCTAAAAAATAAAAAAAAATTAAGAATAAAATGTGTGCAACAATTCAATAGCAAGATATAACATTTTAAATAAATGGTCACTAAGATGGATTTGAAACAAACCGGCTGTGGTCTCCCCTAAACTTTCTCGAATATTCTTATATAACACTACGGGGGATAGCAACTCGGGATAAAGTCATCATTTAAAATCTATTTTTAATTACTTAAACTTTTAAAAATAGAATAGAATCTCGTAGAAACAAGAATTGCGCACCAAGTAAACGGCAAATCATATGTGCATACAAGTGCGAAATATCATTAGTACTTTATAAATTCATGTGTTTTTTGAGAAATCGAAAATAGAGTAATTTACCAATTCCGGTCAAAAACATTATAAAACATTCGACAGATTGCAGAAAATTAGATCTTTTACTTATATGTAAAATATCGTTTATCTATTTGAAACAGAACACAAGTTATAGGCTTTTTAAAAAACTAATAAGTAGAATGAGTCGCACTTCCATTTATCTGAAATCGCTGAAAAGTTTATACAAAACTCTAAATTTGTTATAATACTTATGTATAAAAATTTATCAACTTCTCTTTAACGGTACTCAAGTTATGGTGTTCACAGACATACACACATACGTAAACATAGACAGAATTGCAAAACCCAGTTTTTCCGACTTGATTATGCGTAAAACGCCAAAATTTTGTTAAATCTGGATTTTTAATTTCTACCCAATTACATTAAGTCCCTTTTACTCCGTATTTTATGCAGTACTAAGGTGTAAACCTGCGAAGACTCAAAATTTCATGTGATTTTTGTGCACGATTACAATACTTCCTCCATACCATGTATACGGTAAAGTATGAACGTACTTGTAGTTTTTGTGGTTCCAGTCGTCATCGTAGTAGGAAGGTGTTCTGTGGTTTCTGAAACAAGAATATTTTTCAAATGCTGTAAGAATTTAAACGTTTATAATTTCATCTAGAAAGATACATCCTGCCGTCCTAAACAATTATTCACTGCCCAAGTTTAAAAAACATACCCATAGTAGTTTCAAATGACGTAGTAGTAGCAGAGAGTGTTGTAGTTTCTGAAAGAAAAAGATGTAATGTTAATTTGAAGTTGTTAACAAGACTAGTTCACACAAATATACATTACCATTTATTTCTAGGTTTAATTTGTATTTTCGACATTTTTCATATCCGTTGCGTTTTGTCACTTGAGTGAAAAGGCTGTGTGCGGCACCCGATTTAAGTTTGTTGGGTTTCAGACGTCGAATTGCAGTTTTGACCTTATCCTTAAAGTATATCCATTTCTAAATACAAAACCACATACATATTGTCGGAAATCGCTTATTTTTATTCTACCACAGAAGCAAGGTAAAATTCTATGGCGGACTCGGCATTATCAGTGTTAAAATTTTCGATTCGCTAGCTATTTTATCGCTTCCAGCGTGCCTAGTAACGAACTGATTCTTGTTGTTGATTTTCAATCAGCTGTTAACAACTTTGAGACAAACCTTATCTCATCAAATATTTTTGTCGATTTAATAATGTTTAAAGGACTACAGTATCACTCTAGAAACTGTTTACAAGTGCCCTGATTTCACAGCAGCTACCATTTTCTGTTTATTCACTGCTAATAGATTCTAGATTAGTGTGCTACACGCCTAACGCACACGACAAGAGTAAGCAGTGTGTGTGTGTAGTAAAATATTACACAGCAAGAAATACACTATCACTCTGTGATCGAACCCAAAACAAACTTATCAGATAGAACGATTTCAGTAATAACTTATGTAATCATTGGGTGAAGTTTGCCTGCACATGTTACAAGTGTCCTAATGCGTAACATGGATGAAAGATTACACAACAAACTAGACTCATGTGCATGACATCTACATCATTAATTGTGTTTACAAGGAATAGATGCATTTAAATAGTGAGTACTTCAATATCCATTAAACTATTTGAATTGAAAGATTAATTAGTAGACCTACATATTTTGTTTTTTTACATCGTATGTAGGTTAGTAGACCTGTTTGTCATTAGTGGTTCAGATACTAGTTCAAAAGATTTTTATCTCCTTAAACTAATTAATCAAATTCTACTCAGTGATTCTCCTAATCTTATATTCATACAATATATCGTGATAGTTTTATGATTACTTTTATTTTAACATTAAATTTTGTTTATTTTCTTAATAAATTCATTTCCCCTATGATTTAGGCTACAGTATGTGTTGAAAACCCTGCAAGTTGTTTGGTTTAAGGTAACTTTCCCTACACATAATTTTCTTTCACATAACTATATCTGGAAAAATTGATGGAAGAGCTATTGACCAAGTGAACTCAGTGAAAGAATATGACAAGTTTTAATTACAGCAAAAAGAAGAAAGACTAAATTATGTATCCGAGTGACTGCAAACTGCTTTTCAAAATCTTGTTCTGGACCCAAAATAACTGTAAAATGAATTTATAGCTGACACCTTACAATGATTTTGCAACTTAGTTTAGAATTCTATAAATATTCAATGTAAAATGTGTTTGTGGTAAAGTGTGGGGTTTTTTTGTCCACTAAAATAACTTATGTTCTACTTTCCTTTATAGAATTAACTTTTGCCAAGAAAAAGCCAAGCAATATGAAACCAGACAATAACTTTGAAAAAAGAGCATTTATTTTGGTCAGTGCACACGTATTAACAGGAAGAGATAATGAGAGCTGAAGATATGAATAAATCAATTTTTATAGTTATAGTGGTAGCAAGAAAAAAAAACGTTGAAATATTTTGCCAGACGACTAATCTGAAAAAAGAAAATGCTAGATGGCAGGAAAAAGTAGCAGTTGCCAAAATGAAATTGAATATGCTTAACAACATAGAACAGTTAGATGTGGTTCATCCAATTTTTTTAAAACAATTTATTTTAATAAAATAAACATGTTTTTTACCTTTACGTATTTGATGCATTATCTTTGTGTGACAATTTATTTACTTTATTATTTAAAATGTGCTTGCAAGTTAAATACTCCATTGCATGTTTATATGTTAAAAAAACCTGTATAAATTAAAACCACATTTTGTTAGTATTTGTTAGGTTGTGAATGAAATTTTTCATTTTTCTTTCGTTTTTATACGATTTTCTCAAAATGTCAAAATTTACTATTCAAATAACTACTCCTCTGTTAGTTCGGCATGTATTAAAATGAAACTTAGCCTTCCTATTTTTCTAACATATATAAACAACTTCTATGAAGCATTTTTTAAAGATGTTTCTTACTTTAGATTTTATGCACTAAAATATGTTGAATTTGAGCAACTTTCAGCTTTTTCTAATAGTCTAGGATTTAACAATTAAAAATATTTTTTTAAACCCTTTTCTTAAAAAGTACTTTACAAAAAGATTCAGGCTAACATTGCTCTGCAAAATGCTTGCATTTCTGTGTGTTTACCTCTGGTGGTTGCTGGGCCTTAGCATTTTCAAAATAACAAACAAAAATATCAATATAGCGGACGTAACCAATATTTTTCTTTCTGAAAACCATTTTTAAAAATCTTATTGAGAGCATGCATTATATGGGTGAAGTTTCAGTGGATTAGCTTGACTAATAACAAAAAGGTGTTTGTCCTGTAGCTCCCAGACTTATATGTAAAACATCGTTTATCTATCTGAAACAGAACTAAAGTTATAGAATTTTGAACAACTAAAAGTAAAATAAGTCCCACTTCCATTTGTCGGAAATCGTTGAAAAGTTGATACAAAACTCTAAATTTGGTTTAATACTTATGTATAAAATTTATCACCCTCTCTGTAACGTTGCTCACGTTATCGTGTTCACAGACATACACACATACTTACACACACATAGACAGATTTGCAAAACTTAGTTTTTTCGACTTGATTATGCGTAAAATGCGTTCAACCTGCCGTCCTAAACAATTATTCACTGCTCAGGTTTTAATAACATACCTACAGTCATTTCAAATGGCGTAGTAGTAGCAGAGAGTGTTGTAGTTCCTGAAAGAAAAAGATGTAATGTTAATTTGAAGTTGATAACTAGACTAGCACACACAAATATACATTAGCATTTACTTCTAAGTTTATTTTTCATTTTCGACATTTTTCATATCCGTTGCGTTATGTCACTTGAGTGTTAAAAATGGTCTCTATCAAATGAAACACATAGAATAGGAACAAATATTCAGAAATAAAAACAGCTAAAAACAGTTTCTAAATAAGCGAAAACCGGTTAAAATTGCGTTCCCTAATGTATTTGAAATATACAGCCAAGGAAATGTGTAATCAATTGCTCATTAGGATGTGCGTAAGTCTCTGGATAAGTTTAAAGGAGTCCATAAAAGTTTGTAATCTAATGGTAAAGATGTTAGAAATTTGAGAGTAAATTTACAAAATAAAAAGATATTTTTTCCCCAGCTCTTATTCGATTTTTATAACATTTCCACAATACAAGTCTTTTTTATTTTATAAATAAACATTGCATTCGAAAGATAATTAGTAATTGTAAATTTAAGAAACCAACCAGTTGTTGAAGTGGTAACATCCTCTGTTGTTGTTGGAGCAACACATTTTGTAGTACTCGAATCTAACAATATGTAAATTAATAGAGCTTTAGAAAGCGAAAACATTTTAAATGTGAATGACATCTGTGTTATGTAACATCGAAAGACATTTACTAATCCAACGATCATATTTTACTTCATTCTTTAAAATTGATTGGTTGTTAGTGTCTTTATGGTAGGAAGAGATAGTGTGTTTTATGTATTTAAACTTTAGTTGTTACTTTCACTTTGAAACACATTTAAATTAGTTAAATATTAATATTAATGATTGGCGCCTTAACACAGTTATTAGCAAATTGCATTGCATTTTTGCTTGGCTAGGTATTTGCCTCAAGGAATAAAAACCCCGTCGCAAATTTCAACCTGTTTGGGGAACTTAATATGAAATAAAATGTGACATAGCCAAATGAATAACAATTAAAAAAGAGATTTAACATACTTGGTTCCATGCACACGTAGAACGCTTTGTAACTATTGCATAGTTGGTCGTACACCTCGTTATTCATTTTCATAATGACGCAGGACCATATGTTTCCCTCCCCTGTGTACGGAGCATCAGATGTCCACCAACTATAGATCACACTAGCCGAGCTGAGATCTTCAGTCCAAACAAAGGTTCCCTCAGTCGTTAGATCATTTGCACCAATCCAGAATTCGCTGTCTTTAGTCAAGACATTAATATGTTCATTTTTAAAAAAAACATTTACTTACTTTAGCTTTTATCATTTTGTGTTTGTTTCATATGATGATGGCTTGTTTGTAATTATATGCTGAATTATTTTAAGATATATATATATATATATATATATATATATATATATATATATATATATATATATATATATATATATATATATATATATATATATATATATATATATATATATATATATATAAAATTTGAAGGCATCATTTTAAGGCCGTTTTTTGGTAATCACCGCGAAACTTTACATAGATGATTTTAAAGAAAAAGCTTAAACATACCATAAATATTAAGCGCTGCTCTTAGCGCCGCCAACTGTGTTAATGATGTTATCGTTGCAAGAGTACCCTCCATGTATTGACATGCTGACTGTTAGAATAAGAATTTTATTGTAGAATAATTAAGGTGTACTTTGTACAAATCTATATTGAAAAGACAAAAGTAACAACATAAAGCAAGGTTGAGTTCTCTAAAATTTGTTCGTGCAATTGTATATAATAGAAAGTGTTAGGATGACACTCACAGTTAAATCTGACTACAAAAAACGTTTTGGATAAAAAAATCCGCTGTTTTTTTTTGAGAAAAAAAAATGTGCTGCTTTTTGACAATTAGGTTTGAATTATATTCAAAATGTCTTTTTTTTAACTTGGGGTTAATGGAAATCTCTCAAAAGCTGAAAGAAATCAGTGGATAGTATCCAGAACTTTTAAATCAACGCTCCTGAATTTAAATGAAACGATACTCATTTTATCTTGTTTGCGTACTCACTGAAATAAAAAATAAGTCAAGCCATGTTTGCAATCTTGTCTGGATGTATCTCTATCATTGTGAGTGTGAAAACATTCACTAAAGTATTGTTTTAGTTAGGCGGACATAATTTTAAATATAATTGTGATATCTGATGGTAGGTTTCTAACTTTTTTTTCTGGTAAATAACTTTATTTCCAGGTGAACATTATACGGTGTGTATCGTTTGAATTAAGTGATGGATATTTTTATTCACAAGTGCCAGTGCGATTACCAGTTAACGGAATTGGAATCTTACTATATTTTTTTGTTTCCCAATAACAGAGGAATTTGGTCATTTGAAAGTATATTATAAAAAAAACAAATTCTCAGAACTCTTGGCCTATCACTTCTATTTCTCTTTTGCTCGATTCCACTGCAAATGCCATTTACAATATTGCTTATATACACAAATATACGAGAAAGTTTAGGGAGCGAAGTTACTCTTTATCCGTTATGCTATAAAAATATTCGCGACATAAATGTGTAGAGTCAGAATTTATTGTAAATACTTATAGAAATGATCAACATGGCTTATATAATGTGATATTAATGTAGTTAGTTATAAAACAGATAGATTTAGCTAACTATTGTGTATGCATAGGAACGAGCTGCATTAAAAGGCACTTAATTTTAACAACGTTAACTTACCAAGGCACTGTTCCATGTAGCTGGCTCTCTTACCAACAGAAAACATCTTCCATCAACCCATTTACCGCCGTCCCACAGATCTGAACCTGTAAATATAAAGTTAGTTGGTTGCTGAATAAATTAAACTTTGGATTTATTAGTTTTCTTTCTTTGAAAGCAATGCAGCGTCTATCAAAATAACTAAATAATAATGTGTATTGTAGGCAATTATGTATTGCTTTTTTTAATGCAGACTACCGAAGATGCGATTGTTTTGGATAATTAGATATACTGTTGCAACTGCAAACCCTAACACACCTCTCCCGTCAACGACCTCTCTAGCAAAAAACACTAACAATCAAATACCCCAACCATATTCAGCCGAACAGCAGACACATATATAAAGCATTACCATACAAAATGCATGTGTAATCCTATATACACAAGACACCGATGCCTTTACTAAACAAAGTAGGTTTGTTTTATTTTTCTTACTAGGCATTTTGCAAAGCTTTGCTTAGGTTTGCGAAAAAAAATTATGAACAAAATCTTAACTTCTACATAAGCAGTCATGTAGTAATCTGCTTGTAAAGACTAATAAATATTTAAAATTATAATATAATAGATCTACTTTTTCTGACATGTTGGCCTACTTTAATTCCGTAAAAAAAGTTTTGTTTATACCTACTTAATACATAACATTTAATTTTACTTTAAGTTAAATCTGATAATTTTAGTATTTAATAAATTGTTGATTAGATGATATGTGACAAGTTGTACAGTACAAGTTCAAGCAGCATTTTTTTCATTTTATATTAACACTAGCCGTCTCGACTAGACCCTGCACTGCCCTCTGTAAAAATCATTTCTGAAAGGACCAAAACGTGTGTTTATTAACCAGCATGGACGTTTGACAAAAGAACACATAACCTTAAACCCAACTCTAACTTTGAATTTTAAACTATCCAACACCAACCAAAACACAAACACAAAAGCAAACACAAACGCAAACAAAAACAAAAACAAACACTAATAATAACACAAACCCAAATACAAAAATAAAGGAAAAACAAACGCAAACATAAACACAAGCAACGCATAAACTCAAATACAAACTCAAAAACAAACATAAAACAAAAAGGAAACAATAACGCAGAACACAAACACAAATTGAAATGCAAACATAAAAGCATAATGGTTTTGTTATAGCAAGGGCGCCAAATTACATCCTGCCGGGGCACTGGCGGAGCTGCCTGGTTTAACTTAGTAAACGACTATAATACCCCAGCTTTCCCATAGTCTATTGAACTCACTAAACTGAACGTAGGCGTCCTAGAACTCACGGAACAAAAACCCTGTTGCGCCAAATAGCCCCCTGTCGGGGCGCTAGGGGACGCCTAGGATTTGATTTATGTCAAGTCAGTAGACCGTCCCTGAGTCTATCGCACTGTTTAAAATGAGTGTATGCACCATAGCGCATACATGATAGCCCAGGGCTCCACATCTAACCCTTAGGGGCGCAGGCGGACGCACTTGATTCAATTCAGTGAACTACTCTAATACACCCAGCTTGTCCGTAAGCCGATAGATAGAATTAAAAATAGAGGACATTTCGGAACGGCCTCTAAACAGTTATTTTTTTTAAAGTTTTTTTTAAAGGAAAGTAACGGTGTTTCATCACATTAAAAAATTACTTATCTCACACATAGTAAGAAAATAAAATCACTAATGCTCAGATTTTTTTCCAAAAATTACAATGTTCAAAAAGCAAATACTACTACTTTTAACAGTCTACTGCTGTTTACCCCAAGAAAAAAAAAAACATTAAATTTTTTTTTTTAGAACGGTGTTAATCTCGGTCGGGTTTTACCTCTGCGAGTGCGTAGAATCTGACCGACAGTTATCCTATATCGCCGAGTGAATTACCGAGGTTAATGTTTTTTTAGCCGGCTTTACGGAGCCTAAATACTGTAACAACTTTTTTAAAAAATCGTCTCTGTTTTTCATAACAATTTATATAAGAAAATGGTTCGCTTTTATCGGCCTTGCAAGGTTCCCGATCGGAACACTGCTTTTTTATTACCCAGGGGTGTCGTCCTATGAACTCAGGAGTTATCAGAAGTTTTTATATGAAGAGCCTAGTGCTAAAATTACTTAAGTCAAATTTTTGTGAAAATCAAACCAAGCAATGTTCGTTACTCCTGTAATTTAACTTTATCTTATATACAAATAACAATACTGGAAAAAATAAGTTGCTCTTTCGAATAAACATATAATATAAACCGTTATGTTTTACAGTAAATTTAGTTTTGAACTCATTTATCTCAAAATGCTGTTTTTGTGACTTTAGTACTTTTAGCACTAAGGCCTTCATATATATTGCTCATATGAAGCGCTTGTCACTAGCGTTAACTTTGTTGCCGATTAGCAATTTGCCCCGTGGTGTACTCCCCTGCAAAATTGTAAGCGCCTTTAACACCGTCAAGTTCCCTAACCAGCAGCTGATAATTTTTCGTTTTCTACATAGTTTTTCTGTGCATTTAAAGGCTCAATATTTTTAACATTTTAATAGTTGTTTTATTGTTCCATTACATTTTACAACATATCTATAGAGAAGCGAACTCACCTACTGCCCCAGAAGAGTTGATGATGAAAAGCACCGAAACTGACACAACTAGTTGAGATAATTGTGCAATCCACATCCTCGTCATTTTTAGTTTGCAAATCTGGAAATAAAACTTCACTAACTTTTGACAAGAATACAGCAGTTTTTCTAAAATTATTTAAACTATCTTAACCGTCGCAGGTTGCTGCGATCTGGTACTGCTAAAAATGACGCAAAGTACTTTTAGACGTCTTATGTTCATTAATGTAATGTGATGTTAAATATCTATTCTTTCTTAATTTTTGAAGTGAGTGACATTGGGAAGGGGGGGGGTGAGTTGAAGTAAAACTTAAACTGTAAGTTAATCACGGTTTGAAATAGTGAGTTCAAATACGACAGGCGTATTCAGGTTTTCGGGTAAGGGTGAGCGGCGACCCCCCGCCCACCCCCTTCTCTAACCATTTTTATATAGGCGGTAAATCATAAACAAGAACAAAAACTACTAATAAATTAACAATATTAGTAACTATTTCTGCTATTTAATACAAGAGTAAGAATACAACAATTAACGCTAACCCGCCACCAAATGGAAAAAAAAATCAGGAAAATACTGCTATCTACAACTAGAAAGTTAAATCCCTAGTCTGACGACACTACTAGTCCTTAACATTAAAATCTAATCTAAGTCTACGGACATCCCGTGGCCTGCCACCAGCTTAAAGAGACGCCCCGCACCGCCTACCTACTCCAGCTATCGATCTCTCTGATTGTCGTCTCAAACCCTTCCCAAAATAGTCAAGTCCACCGTGCTCAACGTAAGAAACTCCGCCCACCATGTGTTAAATCTGCTTAACGGTCATCTGCGGCCAGGTATTTCCCCGACATGAATTACAGCCCAGGCTGACCGCCGCAGCCTCTCTTCGATCACCTGCACCCGTCCAAGTCCTATCTCATTATACGGGTGCGTCCTTTAACCATGCCCCCCACGCCCATTGTTGCGTACGCTACTGTAGGACATCGATTGGCGATGGCTCAAGTGTCAGTAGCGTTGAGGGGAGTTATCAACAGCCAGCAGTTACAGATTATTGGGATCAACAAAAAAGACAAGCACTATGCATCTTAACATATAATAGCCCAAGTGAACACCTCTCTCTCTCTCTTTTTCTCTCCCTCTCTCTCTATCCCTGTCCGAAAGTTTATTTTTAATCGATGTGATTGGTATGTTCAGCGATATATGGAGAACTTAAAGATACGAACTTGTTGAAAATAATATGGTGATGTTATAAATGTATAGACTAAAGATATGTTCAGCGATGTAATAGTTAAAGAAATTGATGAGTTATACTAATTCAATTGAGTTGTAGTTTTTAATTTATTTTCTACTTTTAGTGCATTATTACATAAAAGCTTGTTATTAATCGTTTTAAAAAAAAAATTGTTTTGCATCCACTTGGTTTGCAATTCTTTATTTCTACGAGATTCTATTCTATTTTAAACTTACTTATATTTGAAATTTCATTTATCTATCTGAAATAGTACTCAAGTTATAGGCTTTTGATAAATTGAAAGTAGAAAAAGTTCCACCTTCGCTTATCGAAAATCGCTAAAAGTTGATACTGATCTACACATTTTATATAATACTTATAAATGAAATTTCATCAACCTAGCTATAACGGTACTCGTGTTTACAGACAAACACAAACAGACACACACACACACACACAATCACACACAGATATACGGACAAGATTGCAAAACTAAGTTTTTCCGACGCAGGGAGGTGTAAAATTTCGAGATTTTCAAAAATCTCGATATTTTTTTTGCACGATTACGATAATTTATTTAAAAAGTAGATTGTGTTTTTTTCAGGTAGGGGGGGGGTTAGTGGGTCGAGTAGTTAATCGCTTGTAACTTGAGCTGAATTAAATGAAGGATTAAAAATAATAATATAAATATTTTAAGCAGCACGACCGATATATACAATGTAAATACGACTGAGATATTTCAAAATCCTGCTCTTTAAAAGGTGAATAATTAAATAACAAACATAAAAATAAAAAATATCGGAGTTTTTAATATAACAAATAAAGTTGAAGTAAACGTCTTACCCTAGCAAGCTGGTGTCCACGTCTACTGCCAAACACTACACCGGAGACTAATGCGTGCTACACGTTTTATCCCTTCTTTCTAAACCCACGCTCATTGTGTAGGCGTCTGGGTAACATCCAGTGGCGTAGCTACCGTAAAGCTAGCTTAAGCAAGGCATAGGGGCCCAAGGCAAATAGGGGCCGTTTTCCAGCTTGAAAAAAAACGAAAACTTTTATATTGGAATTTCAATATTTGTTTTAAGTAAATAATTATAAAAAGAAAAAAGGAAATTCATTTTTTTTTCTACTGTAGAAATAATTTAAATTTCCAAAAAGGCCCCCCAATCCTTTCTTACTGAACAGGCATTGGCATTCAGTGTGTATATGGGGGGGGGGGTCGAACATGGCCGATATGGCGCTATTTACCCTATAAGTTTTTGGTTTTGATCCAATTGCTGAGAAAATTTGGGAATACTCAAGGCATTGTTTCTTCGCCAGATATTTTATTGAAAACGTGCCTGAAAGAAACTCTGGGGAAGGTTTTTAGCATTATATTTCATTTTATTGATGGAAATAAGCCCTCACTATAACGGAGAATGATTAACGTACACTCAATGCTTTCAAACAGCACGCCGAAGGGCGTCTGACCGGTAGTTTGGACGAACCCGCGCTCCAGCAACAAAGATCAGAAAAAGAAACAGTGGCGTTGTTTGCCTTTTAACTATCTCAGTTTTAGAAAAAAAGGTCACACGACTACAAATACACCATTGGCAACGCGTTGATGAAACCCTTACAAACTGTTTCATTACACTGGTATGTGGGACTAGATCGCAGCATCGCGGTTGGATATGCTTGATACAGATAAACATTCTTTAATATTCCACTGTGACCAGGAAGGAGATTTTGATGTATATGATGGCATTTTTTAATCACATTATTTGTTCATTATGATGCTGTTATTCGTTATGAAACAAATTGTAGATATGCCCATTGGGTCAGTAGCTATCCTAAGTATCTAACATACAGAAGCAGATAAAATAGATCTCAGGGAACTTATTAATAATTTTTTTCATAATTAAAAGCATGAGAAAAAAATCTAAATAAGTTATGAGCAGTTTAAAAAAAAGTGATTGTTGCGTCACAATGTCGGGTCTTCCTTATCGCGTTTATTGTCACCCTATCGTCCCTAACAATTTAGCATTTTCGGTGGGGTGTCACCCCTCTCTGACTTATCTTTTATTATTTTAGCTGGATACAGCAGAATGTTTAAAGTAAATTTTAAAATGTTTCGTAATCGTGCCACGCCCCCCCCCCCCCCGCGCCCCGAACGAAATGGACTTTGATAATTTTTGCATAGGGGCCCGAAAATCCTAGCTACGCCACTGCTGCCTCCATCACGTGTTTTCTTAAGGTACTGTTACACAATACACTTTAATACAATTGGACGCTTATCTAAGTGTTAGTAACGTTATCACAAATTTAGTACTATTCTTGTGATTGTTTATGGCAAAAAAGTGACCCCCCACCATATTAGACAGAGTTAGTGCAGCGGGTGTTAACGACACCAACTCTTGTTAAAACTTACACAATACAAACTTTACTGCAGTTGGTTTCTTTTGTACGTGAAAAAGGTTATCTACTCAATAATCCAGCGTAAACCTTGCGATTCTAGTAGGCGAAAAGTGTACGCCCCCCCCCCTAGCCGTAAAATTTCAAGCCCCCCCCCCCCCCACTGGAGAAATAATACGAAGGGGCCCACTGATTTTTGCATAGGGGCCTGAAAATCCTAGCTACGCCACTGGTAACATCCCACGCAAAAGTATTAACCTCAGGATTATAACCCACGCGATATCTACGCCTGTTCTGCACCTGAAAAATCGTTAACATATTGACTAAATAAACCCAAGTTAGATTTTTGTTTGTGGCCATTTCCATTGTTGTTTGTGGATACACAACCTAAAGCTGACGCAAGACAAAGCCTCTTACTTCAATGGATTAAAAATGAATTATTATTGTTTTACTGTTAAATAATAGAGCAAGTTGCTGTTTCAAAAGAAGTTAGGTAATGAAAATATTTAAAAATTATTTATTTTAAATACTTATATATATATATATATATATATATATATATATATATATATATATATATATATATATATATGTGTGTGTGTGTATATATATATATATATATATATATATATATATATATATAATATATATATATATATATATATATATATATATATATATATATGTGTGTATATATATATATATATATATATATATATATATATATAAGTATTTAAAATAAATAATTTTTGCATGCTATTAGGTAAATGGCTTGACCTTTAGGGAAAACTGTCGGTTTTACTCAAAGCCCTCGACGAGGGCTAAAAAGTGACCGCGAGTAAAATTCTCTTTATATGAGCTCTATTACGAAAAAAAATTTCCGACGACGACCCCCCTTGAAATATTGTGAGGTGGTAGGAGAACGCCTAGGGGTGTCACAAAAAACTCGCCATGTCCGGGAAAATTCGTTAAATGTGTCAAAACTGACCAGTCGTATTTCCCTATATAATCTTTGTATTTTATGGGAAAAACAGAGGGTGATTTCAAAACGGATTTGAGGGCACTTACCGTCTTTACATCTGGCTAATTTTTTGCATGCTATTAGGTAAATGGCTTGACCTTTAGGGAAAACTGTCGGTTTCACTCAAAGTCCTCGACGAGGGCTAAAATGTGACCGTGAGTGAAATTCTCATTATACGAGATTTGGTCATTTGGTCTATGAACAGGGGAAGTAACTTTGTAATGTAATAATTTTTAAATATTTTTATTCTCTTTTCAAGAAAAAAACAAAAATCATAGAGTATAGCATTGTTTTAAATAAATATTTTGTTATAAATAAGGTTTTACTTTGTACTGAAATTGTAAAAATTAATTGCGAAAGTAATTTATTATAATATTTGATTGATACTATTGAGAAACCCCTTGCAGTTCTAATAACCGTGCGAGTGATAAGTTTGCGAATATTCCATCAATATTTGCTTACTATACAATCACTCCACTGTATAAATTTAGGCCCTAAGCATTTAAGATAGCAGCCAATCACCTATTATTTAATTCCTCAATTTTTTTGAAAACCTAAGCGAAGCTAGGCTGTATGCTTAGTTGTATAATAAAGCGGAATATTATTAGTACTTTTGGTGAACGAAAGTTACTCAAAATTTGACATAAGGCAGAGAATTAGATCTTTTACTGACGTGTGAAATTTCATGTATCTGTCTGAAATAGTACTCAAGTAATAAGCTTTTGAAAAAATGAAAGTTGAAAGTTCAACATCCAGTTATTGGAAATTGATCAAAAGTTGATGCGGATCTACGACTTTTATGTAATACTTATAAATGAAATTTCATTCTAGCTGTAACGGTACTCAAATTATCGTGTTTACAGACACACACACGCACTCATACACCCACACAGAGACATACGGACATAATTACAAAGCCCCTTCTTTTCAGACTCGATTACACATAAAACAACAAAATTTTGATAAATTTTAATTTATAATTTTTGCCCGATTAAAATAAGTCCTCTATACTTTAGATAAGATGAAGGACTGAGATGTAAAACGATGAAAACTGTCAACATTTCAAGTAATTTTTGTGCACGATTACAATACTTTCTCTATACTCTGTATACGAGAAAAAAAAATGTATGTACGGAACATACCAGCTGTCGCAGAACAAAGTATTTTACTTCAAACGCTCCACCGACAGATTATCGTTGTTGTATTACCGATTAATGATGTTTTCTATCATATCAAAAGAAATTTCAAAATCAAAACATTGTATACAATCTTAAATAGTAACCATTTTGTTTTCAATATAAACTTCATCAAATAAGTTTTTGTTTGCAACATTTATATGCGAACACACACACAACTGTGTTGGCGGGAGTGGTGGTTGGGGGGTTAGGGGGCTTATAACCACAACCCCGTCCACCCCCACCCCCTTTACGGTTCTCTGTGTAAAAAAAAAAACCACATTGTATCGTCACAATACCACTGGTACTATTTGACTCTATTTCTACATTTGTATATATAATAATTATTTATGTATTTTTTAAGACATCTAAAAACTATCGCTGTGTTCCCTCTGAGTCCCCCCCCCCCCAACTAACCACTAAAACCAGTAGCGAAATCAGAAAAAAAATGCCCCTGGATATATCATGTTAGGCTCTTAATTAATACTAAATCAATAAAAAATAATGTTTAATATTTTCATTTACTAATGAATAAACTTTTCTAAATAATATAAAAATTTGTCTTACCTTCCTTGCTTTGTGAATTAGATTTAACAAATACTCTATGTAAACTAATTCTGATTTGAGCAATGCACTTTGTTTTTTTTTTAATAATTTTGCCGGCGATAGAGTGTGTTCGATGGTAGGGGAAAGAGAACTCAGCTATGGCAATGGTATAAAAAAGATACTATTATAAAAACTACTTTTTTATATAAATCAATTTGGCTACAATTTTCAAGACCAATATTTGGTCCCCGACACCTGCCCTATTCCCGCCATTGCCTTTGATTTCCTCCAACACAAGTATACTTGTTAACTGGTTATGCGCCATAGAGGCCGATGAATCTGATTTCAGCCTGCTTTTTTTATTGGATTTGCTTCATTCGCCTTTGTACAACCAAGAACAAACTATAAGGCGGCAGTTGTTTTATTTTTGAGTTGTCTCTCCTGGAAGAGTTGCTGTCCCCAGCTGTCGAACTTTATCTGTCCGAGGTTTCGAACTAGAAACTTTTCGATTTAGCAAAAATGGGCTTTACGGCCTCGTTGTTGGATGGAGTCGGCCATGTGTGTGGTTGTAGTTGACCGTCCATACCGACCCCTTTTCGCCCACTAGAATCGCAAGGTTTTTGCTGGATCAGTGAGTAGATAACCTTTATCACGTAGAAAAGAAACTAACTGTAGTAAAGCTTGTATTGTGTAACTTTAAAAAAGAGTTGGTGTCGTTAAAATCCGCTGCACTAACTCTGTCCAACATGGGGGGGGGGGGCTTTTTTTCATAAATAATCGCAAGAATGTGTACTAAATGTGTGATAACGTTAATAGCACTTAGATAAGCGTCAAATTGTATTAAAGTGTATTGTGTAACAGCAACGTGGTGGAGGCAGCTTTTTTCCGATGAGACAAATGGGAAAGATTTTCACTTAAAAGGTGAGTAGATAAATCATTTAACACTTAGAATAGAAACCAACTGTATTAACGCGTAATGAACGATCTTACTAGCCGGTTTTTGTTAAGTAGTGACGTGACTAGTTCTTTGTATGATTCTGACGATTATCTAAACTTTAACGTGAGAGACCCCATATTTTTTTTCTCGATTTCATTACATGTTGCCCGGATCCCCTATATTAAAGTACTAAATATCGCTCTTTCTGATCAGTAAAATAACTTACGGTCGGAACGGGTGAGTGGAAGGCGATACTCTTTGGCCACAAGTTTAAGAGCTAAGAAAAATATATCACGGTTTTCTATAATAATATTTAAAATTACATAATAAAATTGTTTCCTAGAAAAGTAGAATATTGTTCAGAATATATCATTTTCTATTGCTTGTTTCATAACGAGTCCGAATACTGCATTTTTCTTTTAGTTAAGGCCAATAAACCTACTAAACGAGGTTAAACCGGTACTACACGATGACTGCAACTGCATTGTTATTTGATTCAACCTAACGGAATATTTAGAACTCTAATACACCATTCTTTCAGGAGGTACCGAACTTCACCAGTTTCAAATGCGCATTTACCAAACCTTTCTTAATAGTTCTATCTTCCGCACTGTCAAAATCCGACCGTGAATCATAGGAGTCGGGGTTGTGTCTTGACCTCCGCCGAGTCACTGAAACTAACTCATCAAACCTTTTGGGTTCTACAGGACCCTGGTTAAGAACCACTGCTCTAAACTATTTTGATTTTCTTTTTTTTCCCTTTCGTCTTTCTAAGTACGTAAAAGTAAGCAACAATTCGTCAACTCACTTGATTTTTAATATGATCGATTACTGATAATACAGCCTCCCGATCTCTGTTTTAAACGAGTTTCTTCATGACGTTTATAGCCTGCCCCTCATCCCGCTTCCCGCCAGTCTTTACACCAGCATCTGCTTAGTGATGTTTTTTAGTGTCTTTCTAATATTGTGCCCTAACCACCACCTTTTCGTTGCTCTTAGTTCATTAACCGCTGTCTGTAACCACCTAGCTCCGAGCCATCCAGTGAAAGAAACTTCACATTTAGCTATAGATCCAGACTGAAATAGCAATATTAACGGAAAGTGATATTTTAACACAAACGGTAGACAGAGGTACAGAATATTGTCCTAGTAGAGACAGAGCAGTCAAACATAAAGGGATCCGAACCTACAGTGGCGGAACTAGAAAAAAAGGGCCACCCCGCAAAAGAAATTTTAGGCTCCCCCCATATATATATACATATATATATATATATATATATATATATATATATATATATATATATATATATATATATATATATATATATATATATATATATAATTAAAGCAATTTACAACATCTCACCTGTGTAAGTGCATTAGCGTGTTTGGAAAATCAGTTTTATTTTATCGCTGCTATCAAACCCTATAACCTCGAGTCGGTTAAAAGAATATAAAACATGAAAACTTTGAATAACTAAATGTGTCTCTTGTTATGTTTATTTTTATATTGTTTATTTTTTTGTATTTATATTATTAATTTTAAATGCATTTCCTTTTTATACAATGCCATTCTTTAATAAGTACTTAATTAAAAAAAATATAATTAAGAGAAGTAAATGTTTTTTTAATTTGTTTAGTACAAATCTATTAAAAGGAGCTTATGAGCACCCCTATTTGACTATTTAAAAAAGGGAAATAAGTCATGGAAGTGGTTTGAACGTTTGCTTAGGTTTGATAATTTTGATAGTATGAGAAAGAGGACTCGGCTTTAACAGTGGTTTAAAAACAAAGGGGAAAAATTATACAAGAGCGTGGGGTAGTGTCTATAGAATAAAGATAATCCAACCGCAGCTACGGTAATCGTACAAAATAAAAATCGAGTCAAAAATAAAAAAAAATTAAATTTCTTTTAACTATTAAAAAATGTATTATGGTCGACTGTGGGCCCCTAAATGGCGTGCCCCCCCCCCCCCCCCCCGCAATGGGGGGGGGGAGGTCTGCCGGCACTGTATTCAGCCCCTGCGAACCTACCTATCCACGCGGCACCAAATCGCCTCGCCGTCTATTTTTGATTGTAGGAAAAAATCACAGGAAAAAAAATATAGCGGCCCACGCTTTTAATTATAGTGATATAAATAGTAGTGCATTAATATATTTAAATAAAGTATTTTTATATATATATAAAGTATCCGCAGAGGTTAATTGTTTGTATCAGTCTCCTGGATTCGACTACATCCGGCATCGGCCAATAAAAATCGCACTTTCTAAGCGTTTTGGTAAGTTGTGACGTCATCGGCGCAGTGTGTCAAAACAGCAGTTCTGAAGCCTAAATTTATTATATAGTTTAAATCGCAAAGTGTTTTTTTCAAAATGAGGGAAAAATGACCCTTTTAAAAATGGAGACAGTCGTTTTTTTTTCAAAGATGACGCCACAAAATATCAAAATATTGCCTTCCGAAAAAGCAATAATTGTTAATTATTTGCCTTTTCGTGCACTAATATGTTGTCAAATCTACCAAAACGCTTATAAAGTGCGTATTTCATCGGCCGATGCCAAAAAGTATGTAAATAATACAAAGAAAACAGACAATAAATTTATGTTGATCATAGTGTATTGCGTATTGCAGTAAAGCATACAAACTAAGTTGTAAACAACACACCGCGGACAGTTTCGGGGCACGTGTTCCAAATTAGGTCAAAGCACGGATCTAGGCTAGCCCGCGCAGCCAAATGTCGAAATATATTTTTTTTAACGTAAAGCCACAAAGCAATGTTAACTTTATAGACAAGGGTGTTAAAGGCTGCATTGTTTTAAACTAGAGCATTTACATTATCTAGAACGTGGGGATATTGGTATGTTATTTATTTTAAACTGTAACCGATCGATGGCAAAGTGGTCAAGGCGGGAAAATGAGGTCACGTGATGTCTCAAAAGTTTAGATGGACACCCGACATCTAGATCTAGCTCTAGTATTTCGATGAAAAGCGGCTGAATTTATTGATTAAACAGTTTGATGGAGATCTAGATAATTAATAAAAAGAAAAGGTGTTTTTATTATACTTACAAAATACGACATCATATCAATGCAAAAAAAAAATTTTCCAACGCCATTTATGAATATTAATTAGATCTGCATCACCACATGACCCTCGAAGGCTCAGACGTGTAGGTCTAGGGCTCTAGGCGTAACACACATTCGGCCCGGGATGTTAATAGTAATAACATATTTTATTGGTTTGGGGCCTATGCCTAATTAGTTGGCCCTGACATAAGGATAACCTTTTTAAAATATTATTTGTAATTGGAAGGGGGTTAGGGTTAAGAAAATGTGAACACATTTTTTTTTATGTATGTCTATACGTTTTACAAGAAACATGTTTGAAAAGGAGGGCATTTATTTTTAAAATGTGATGAGTGCTGTGTGCTTTTTATTCTCACCTACTTAAAGTGACGTAAGCAAATTTGCATATGTCCTTGACCTTTTACTGCTTTGTAAAGATTCTCAAGCGCTAAAAAAATGCCTGATTTCTGTTATTAATACGAAAAAAGAAAATACACGGACATATTTATAACCACGATAATATACGCAGTTTAACCAATTTTTGTTACATTTTATTGTGATGGGGCATTTAATAATCAATATACACACAGTGGTCATCGATAAAAGACGTCAGTTTTTTGATGAAATTTACTTCCTCCTGCCCACAGTTCATCATAAAAATTGCGAATCGCCCCCCTGTCTCTGTAGTGTTTGGATGTTTATGAACGATTCCTAAGTCCCGCGTAGAAGGGGCGGAAATTGGTAAAATATGTGTTTGTTCTATAAAGTTTTATAGATCGTTGTCTATTGTGTTCGGGTCGGGGAGGGGTGGTAGGCTGTTTAAAAAATAATACTGTTTACAAATATCTCAGACCTGGTCTCGCTTGGTGAGGGGGGAGGGAGGGGGTGTATCCAACGGCCCCCCCCCCACCCCCGACAAAGTACAGAGTGAGAATTAAATGTTGACCTATGTAAATAATCTATTTTAAGCATTCTTCATCTTCCATAGAAAAAAATGTCTGAAATAAATCCTAATTCAGATATGCATGTGTTGTGTATGTTTACCAGAATACACATATTCACTCCTCTTACGGCGACTTACCAGAGCCGTTGTGGGTATTTTAAGGAAAGTTTATAATTCGAATTTTGGGTACTTGTATAATTAATTTAAAAATTAATCAAACTATTCAACTATAAAATAGACTTCTGAATAAAACAAATTATTTATGTTAATCATTGGATTAACATAATTAATTAATTATTTCGTGATAATATTTAAGTTCAAGAAGTCTTTTCAAGAAAAAAAAATATAAAAAAAAATCTACCACTCAACTGCATTAACCAACTAATTAGCATAATTAACATAATGTAATTAAGCTAATTAATTAATTAGCACTAATGATGGCACCTCTCCAAATCCTCATATTGTCATAATCAGAATGCAAAAATATTTATGTTACAAAAACTACACATCTCTGTTGTCTCGGTGCCTAGCGCGACCTATTTAGGCCACAGTGAGTTTGTTGATGTTTTATTTTTCGACCTCACGGTACAACGAAGACCATTGGCCGGATAAACACATTGTCAGACACTGGTATAAGCAATAATCCAAGTTAATTATAAAAGAAATTTATGCACATCATTGTGTCAAATGTGTTTTGCAAATGTATTGCCGCACGTTATTCGCAGGTCAGCCTCTCCTCAGTCGGCCTTGTCCCAACATATTGTGTGTTGTTGGCTTTTTGTGTCAATGTCGGCCTTTGAACCTTGTCGGCTTTCTGTTTTGGTCCAATGATTTGTTATGTAATTAGCGCGATAAAAGTGGGCAGTAAAGGAGATTGAACTAATCATAACTATTGTTGCAAGGAGTTGAGGGCAGCAAGTCAGAAGAACTTACCATTTCACGGTAATATAATGTTAGTATTTAAAAAAAAAACACGATGAAAACCGAGGGCGCTGGAACATTCCATAAAATGCTATTATGCTTAACATAATTACGATCTTCAAACTTCATACTAAATATTTGTAGATGAATTATAAAAACTACCATGCAAATACAACCTACTAAAATTACATTACATTTAGTTAATCCTAAGTTAATTTGAAGGGCTCAGTGGAAAAAGTACTTAAGTTACATTTTTTCAAAAATGAGTTAAGACCGGTATATTATTTGATTACCTCCCCTTAACCATCCCTGTAAATTTGGGCCATGGAAAGAGTACCGAAGTAGCTTAATTTGAATACTCTGCATCAGCTGTTTTGGTAAAATTTTGAAGAAAAAGTTCTTAAGTGCTGATCTTTAGGGGAAAAAGTTCTTAACTGTTACCAACCAATCACTAAATTACTGCCAGCCAATAAGAATGCACCAAAAAGGCACACCCTTCCTGTTACTTTCTACAACAATGGCTGACAACGTAGTTGAGAAAAGTGAAAACAAAACTGGGAAAAAAAGAAAATCTACACCAAATAAATGGTCAAAGACTGCAATAAAGCGTGCCAAAGCTTCAGGTATGTTGTTTATTGAGTAATCAAAATAATAAAATTAAAGATAGCTATGTATACTAATTTCTATTTAAAAATAACATTCACTTTGTACTTTACTTTCTTATCATGCCATGCTATGATTTCGGCTTTCATGCTGTACTGTACTGTTATCACTGCAGAATTTCGGCGATTTGAGGACTATATTATTAATATTATGTAAAATCTAGATCTAGTCTGTTTTAAATTATACGTTTATTAGCCTTAGGTACCTTTCTATTGAATTAAACAGCTCTCAGTTCTATTTTAAATAGTAAGCCCTATCTAAAATGTGATTTTTTTTTAATTTATAGAATCTAGATCTAATTACTAGATCTAGTATTAGCCTATCTATACTATTAGTATTACACCCTCTTCACCTCACTCATATTATGTTGTAACCTAATGAAAAATGTAAACTTTATATTTGCAGGCGATGCTCACAAAAACCATGTTGGAAAGGATGTTGATGAAAGGAGCCAGCACTATGTGGACTGCAGGTGCAAATGCCTAGAGAAGTTTAACGATGGAGAAAGGAGTAATATTTTAAAAGAATTTAATGAGCTTGCCGAACATGAGAAACAAAACATTTATTTAAGGGGTTGCATTTCTGTAAAAGAAGAAAACACTATCAGGCGAAAGCAGAGTCAGGCAGCCCCCAAAACATTCCGTAGCAGCTACAGCTACACAATAAAAGAAACTGGCTCACCTATACCTGTGTGCAAAAATGCTTTTTGTGCTCTGCATGGTATTAAGGAATCACGCCTGAAGAAAAAAGTCCTGAACTTTGAAGACCCCCTACAAGACTTAAGAGGAAAGCATGGCCATCACAAAAAACTTAATGATGAGATTCGCCAAGCAATCCGTCAACATATTTCTTCATTTCCTGCAAGAGAAAGCCACTATTCTCGAGCAGACAATAGAAAAAGGATCTACCTAACCTCTGACCTTAACATTTCTGAGATGTTTAGGTTGTTTTTGGAACAACACCCAGACATGAACACTATGGCCAAAGAATGGATCTATAGAGATATTTTGAACTTTGAATTTAATATTAGTTTTGGGTTTCCACGCACAGATATATGTGACACGTGTGAAAAATTTAATGCTGATATTAAATCTGCCACTGTCAACAGAAATAATGATTTGGTTTTCAAACTAAGAACTGAACATGAAGTTCACAAAAGAAAAGGGGATGCCTTCTATGAGCAGATAAGAGAGGATAAGCATCTTGCTCTTTCTACTAATGATACTAAAGTCATAGCTATGGATTTCCAAAAGAACCTGCCTCTACCTGTTACTGGGATTGGCCAGGAGTACTACAAAAGACAGCTGGCTGTGCATAACCTTGGCATTCATGATGTTTGCTCTGGAAATGCTTCGATGTACATTTATGCAGAAAATTTTGCTAACAAAGGACCCAATGAGGTTCTTTCATGTCTGGAACACTATATAGAAGAATTGCCGGAGTCGATAAGAAAACTGGTCATTTTCACAGATAATTGTTTTTCTCAAAGCAAAAACCGATACATTGTTGCTTTTTTGCAAAATTTATGTAATACTAAACTGACTGAAGTTGTTATTAAGTACCCAATTCCTGGTCACAGCAGAATGCCATGTGACAGAGACTTTGGCAGAATTGAAAAAAAAAAAATTAAAAACAGATAAGTGTTATAAGCCTTCTGACCTGGTAAATCTTATTGCCAAATCAAGCATTAATAATTCATGGAAAATTGTGTATGTTGAACATCCATTTACTGACAATTTGGAAATGGACAGTAGACCTGTTGTCAGGGTTAAAGATTTTAAATCTAGCCTGGACAAAGTCATTAAAGCGCCAGAGGGTATTGCCAGTCTCAGAGGGATTTTATTTGAAAGGCTGAAGAACCCTGTTGGCAGAAGCTCAATGACTGGCCCTCTTACTTTCACTTTAAATTTATTAAAAAGGGGAAAATCACTGAACACCTTAAAATCAGCTATTCAAGATTGCCCTTTGGCATTCAACGGCTTTCTTCCAATAAAGAAAGCAAAATTTGATGACATTATGTCACTTTTGTCCCATGTCCATCTTCCAGAGAGTGTAACTTTTTACACTTCCCTCAAACCTTTAGAAATGTCTACAGAAGAGGATGAGCAAGCTGATGATTTTGAATAGGACATTTAATTTAATTTTGTATAAATAATTATTGAGGTAAATAGTGTTACCATCAAGATTATAAATAATTATTACATCACATTTGTTTTACTATTTCTGTTGACTCTGTATATACCAATAATTTAAATTCATTTTGTGTTTATACCTTTTTTGTTTAAAATTTGAATGGAAATAAACATTTTGACATAATCATAAACAGAATCTTGTCAAAGTGTGTTTATCGTTAAAGAATATTACTATTTGCCATTAGATGTTTACTTTAAAGGCAGTCTTTTAATAAAATGATTTCCAGTTGGTATTATTCAAATGGTAGCTGTAGATAGATCCATCTTATGTAACCTACACTAATAGGCAGATGATCACTGATGAACTTAACACTGGCAACAGAAATGTTATCTACCTATTATTTAAACATCATACTAACAGCTGCTTGAATTATAAATAAACAGGGTGTGAGTAGGGGACTATTATTGACTGACAAAACATTTATGGGTGCAAAACATTGCTAGTAAATTTAAAAATTAAGTTGAAAATAAAAATTCAGGGCAAAAAGTACCTAAGTGCAAAACCTCTTATTTATCACAAAATCATTATTTTTTACAAAACAAGTATAAAACTTGGTTCAGATATCTAGCAGTGTGTGCTGTATATAAAAAAAAATGTTACAGTTAAGTAAAATGAATAAAAGGTATTTCAGCTTCAATTTAAAAACTTTGACCTCATTTTTCTCAAAACTCTCAAAATACACTTAAGTACTTTTTCCACTGAGCCCTTCATTTGCACTCTCTGAATATTTAATACACAAAAGTATTAACAAATTCAATGCAAATATATATTTGTGACTTATTTTTCTTTTTACTTTCTCGTATATAGGAAGTATAGAGAAAGTCTAATTCACTTTGAAGTAGATCGTAGCATCAGGGTTGTACTGCAGTGCACGAATATTTGTAGCATTGAACTCTTGATAGGTCTGACTGGTCTTTCGAGAGTGGCTTGTCTCTTGTATGGTAAGAATGGTCTGTTGAGAGAGGTATGTGTCTATTGTCTGTTATGTGAGGCTGGTCCATTGTATGTTACGACTGGTCTGTTGAGAAAGGCTGGTGTCTTGTATGGTAAGAATGATCTGTTTAGAGAGGCTTGTCTGTTGAGAGTTACTGGTGGCTTAAAAGATTAGACACGTTTGTTAGAATATTTGTGGTGTCCTGTATGGTAAGATTGGTCATTTAAGAGAGTTTGGTCTTTTGTATGTTACGACTGGTCTGTTGTGAAAGGCTGGTCTGTTGAAAGATGCTGATGTCTTGTATGGTAGACTGGTCTGTTGAGAGAGGCTTGTCTGTTGAGAGGTTGGTCTGTTGAGAGAGGCTGATCTGTTGAAAGAGGCTGGTATGTCGAGAGAGGCTGGTCTGGTAAGAGAAGCTGGTATGTTGAAAAATGTAGGTCTGTCGAGAGAGGCAGGTATGTTGAGAGAGGCTGATCTGTTAAGAGAGGCTAATCTGTTGAAAGAGGCTGATCTGTTAAGAGAGGCTGGTCTGTTGAGCAGAGGCGTAGCGAAGGGGGGGCAGGGGGGTACATATGTCCCTGGGCGCCGACCTTAGGGGGCGCCAAAATGGGTTGGAAAAACAAATTAAAATCTCATTTTAGCTGCATTTTAGCTTTATTTATATAAAAAAATATGACGGGGGGGGGGGGTGCAAATCGAAAGTTCGAGGGGGGGGGGGTGCAAATAGAAAATTGACAGGTTGATCGGGCGCCAAATTGAAAGTTTGTCCCCGGGCGCCGGGAAGAGTCGCTACGCCTCTGCTGTTGAGAGAGGCTAGTATGTTGAGAGAATCTGGTCTATTGAGAGAGGCTGGTCTGTTGAGAGAGGCTAATCTGTTGAGAGAGCCTGGTCTGTTGAGAGAGGCTGGTCTGTTATGTGTTAAGACTGGTGTGTTGAGAGAGGCTGGTCTGTTGAGTAAGATTGGTGTGTTGAGAGATGCTGGTCAGTTGAGAGAGGCTGATGTCTTGTATGGCAAGACTGGTCTATTGAGAGAGGATGTTCTGTTGAGAGAGGCTAATCTGTTGAGAGAGCCTGGTCTGTTGAGAGAGGCTGGTCTGTTATGTGGTAAGACTGGTGTGTTGAGAGAGACTGGTCTGTTGAGAGTGGCTGGTCTATTGAGAGAAGCTGGTATGTTGTGAAATGGTGGTCTGTCGAGAGAGGCTGGTATGTTGAGAGAGGCTGATCTGTTAAGAGAGGCTGGTCTGTTGAGAGAGGCTGGTCTGTCGAGACAGACTGGAATGTTGAGAGAGGCTGATCTTTTAAGAGAGGCTGGTCTGTTGAAAGAGGCTGGTCTGTTGAGAGAATCCGGTCTGTTTAGAGAGGCTGGTCTGTTGAGAAAGGCTAATCTGTTGAGAGAGGCTGGTCTGTTCAGAGAGGCTGGTCTGTTATGTGGTAAGACTGATGTGTTGAGAGAGGCTGGTCTGTTGAGAGAGGCTGGTATGTTGAGTAAGACTGGTGTGTTGAGAGAGGCTGGTCTGTTAAGAGAGGCTGGAATGTTGAGAGAGGCTGGTATGTTGAGAGAGGCTGATATGTTGAGAGAGGCGTGTATGTAGAAGATAGTCTGGTATGGTGAGAGGTTGATCTATTTGAGAGGCTGATCTGTTGTGAGAGGCTGGTATGTTGAGAAAGGCTGGTATGTTAGTAGTATAGTAGGTCCCCTTTGGGTCGAAAGAGGAGGAGGAGGCGAGGGGGAGGAGGAGGAGGAGGCGGAGGAGGAGGAGGAGTGATTGATTATTTTGACCGTTATTGATTGATTTTTGCCCACCTGTTGCATATTTTGACCGTTATTGATTGATTTTTGCCCACCTGTTGCATATTTTGACCGTTATTGATTGATTTTCGACCACCTGTTGATTTTTGTCCCTGTTTTTTTGACCAACTATTGATTTTTTAGCCCGTTGTTGATTGTTCATTAACCAACTGTTGATTATTTTGACTAGTAGGTTATTGTTTTGATCGGTATGTTGACCACTTGACCACTTGTTGACCAAAACGATTATCATAGAGGAGGAGGAGGTTATTGTTTTGAATGTTCTTGTTGTTCGTTACTAACAGCAGGTACTTCAATACACACTTCAATACACACAAGACGCGCAATAGTTCACATTTTATCCCTCTTTTTGGTCCTATTATCTTTAATTGAACAAATGTGACACATATAGCCCATACGTTGTTAAATAAATGCAGTTTCTTTATTTCCCATACACACGTAATAGCGGGAAAATCAAACAGCCAGGACAATTTATTTTTTCAGCTAGGTTATAAATAGAATTTCGTAGTACCTGACTAAATGGCCATTTTGAAAACATTTTAATTCGCAGCTAAAGTTAGAGTTTAAGTTTGCTGTTGATGTCTTAGTTTATAATTCTTTATAATAAAGGTCTATATTTATGGCTGTATTATGTATGTGTATTAATAGTTATTTACTAAGTGGTGATCTACATTTAGTTATGATAAGAATAAGACTAGTTAAGAGTGTAAAAATAATTTCATAAATACATTTAAATACATTTAACCCATTTAACTATTTATATAACTAGCCTATAGTTTTTACATACAATTTAGAAACTGTCCGTACAATGTTCTTGTCCTTCAATTGATTAAGTTTTATTCTTCTAGTTGTAATTTTAGTTTTATAATTAAATAGAGACAATGAATAAAAGGCAAGTGTTCACTCAGCAGCTCATATGCGACCATTGAAGATGTAGGACTTGACAAAATTATGTGTTCGAGACTGAATTTGCAACAAACTGACTGATAGCGAAAGTGAAGGCGTTGAAATTTACGGCCAATTTTAACCGTATCTCTGATCTTAATATTAAAGTTTCAGTGTGAAAAGTTACTTGGTTGGGAATGTTTTTACTTTAACCACGAATCATATCATACTGCTGAGGAATGTAGTATTCTCGTCGTTCGAATGGGCAAACACTATGGGCCTACTTTATTTAAATGTAATTTAAAGGGTGGGGGTGGAGAGAGACTTGCCTGAAGGGGAGATTTACAGCCCCCATATCCACCCCCCCCCCCGAAGAAATGCTTCAAAGAAACAGTGTTCTTTCTTAATAATAAATAACGTAAAGCATTACCGTAACTTATGTTTTCTAGTTTTGAGTATTGATGATCCATATGCCAGAAGGGATGATACAGCTTACAATTATAATACATAAATAATTATTAAAATATTTAGCCTTTATAAAATAGTTGCAACAAACCATTATAGCTCCGAGGTACACATTAAACAGCTTACGGACCCATTATCGAAGCAATTACATTTAACATTAATTCAATAATTAATAGTAGACACACTGGTTAACATAAAATTGAATACAACACACAATCGTCAGTAGATTTAAAATGTGGCAATTAAAACTTGTGGTATCGACGCCCAAGAAAAAATTCGAGTACTATTATCAATAACGTAAGTATTAGATTATGCAAAATTAATTAATAAAAACAATTTATAATTTGTAGATAGTTTTTATATCTGGCATTTACTTAGCAAATTATCCTAATTTGCAATCAAAATTTGAGTAGTTATAACTTGATAAATATTGTTCGTGCCTTTTTATCGATACTATAAAATTAATAAAAAGAAGCAATCATTTGTAGCAGACGTTCTCACTTCCTTGGTCGCCCGATTTGTTTTAGGAGCTGCTTTCAACTCTCGGGTTAGTCCGATTTAAAAATAAAATTCATAGCAGATCTTACAGTCTTATCTGAGTAATAGATTCTACTGATCAGTTTGGTAAACATTTAAATAATTGTATCAATTTATCGGGCCCAAATACATTTATGATTTTAAATATCTAGATCTAGCTAGAATTAAAGAATAATCTAATCTAGATCTAGAATCTAGATCTAGATCTAGAATCTAGTTCTAGATCCAGAATCTAGATCTAGATTCTAGACTTTCTATATCTAGATCTAGAATCTAGTACTATCTAGTCTAGAACTCTTGATATAATCTAGAGTGTAGATCTAAATCTAGATTCTAGATTATCTAGATCTAGTCTAGATCTAGATCTTAAGGGACTAGTCTAGAATCCAGATCTAGATTCTAGATCTAAATCTAGATCTAGATTTAGATATCTAGATTCTACTTATAACTTTTCAGTGTTCTAGATCAAGGCCCACATCTACACATCTACATCTAGCTCATCTAGTTTCTAGATCCAGCTATTCTAGATCTAGATTTCTAGACTTAGACTATAGAACTAGATCTATAACTACAGTACAGAGTATATATATCTAGATACTTAAGTCTTTAATACAAGTTAAGAGTAAAGAGTAGATCTAGAATTTAGTACTTTACTCAAGCTAAGTAGATCTAGATCTATTAGGATGATATAATCTAGATCAGAAGTAGTAGATCTATATTAATTATGTAGTATAATAATATATCATGATAATCTAGATCTGGACAAGATAATAGATCACTAGAAAAATCTAGATCTATTGAAAATCTATTCTATATCTATTCTAATCATCTAATGATATAGATCTACATGTAGATTCTATTATTATATATGGATCTAGAAATCTAGTCTAGACTCTAGATTAGATCTAGAGTCTAGATTCTAGATCTATACAACTTCCAGACAGTGTTTCTTCCAGACTTTTTTTTACCGGGGGGGGGGGGGGGGGACTTGAAATTTTCGGGGGGGGGGGGGGGGGGGCAATGCGAAGAGATGCCTGGAAGAAACTGGTTTCAGAACTGCATCCAATTTAGAACTTCTGTCTAAGAATGTTGGGTCATATAAAAGAGTGCAGGTAAAAATTATGATGCAGAATTCGACCAATAATTATACAATAAAAAATAAAGCAAAGAAAATAGATTCTAAACATGGCACAAAGTAAATTTAAGTAAATTAGCCTATAACAAATAATAGTAGGTGTATCATTTTTAAAGTTTTAAAGTATTCAGTATGAAGTATAATGAAGTCTAAACCACCTAACCAAATGTTTGGTACTAATAGGTCATTTTACAGTGTAGTATTTTAGCCTAATTTGTTATTGCATGTTAATGCATTAATAAGTATAAACATCATTGGGCATTTATAGAGGTATTTTCAATTTTTGTGTCAATTTTTTGTTTCAACAATTAACTATGCTATAGAGCTATTCATAAGTAGATCTACAAAAAATATGAATATTGAAGGACAAATTGATTCTCTTTCAAAAGTTAATCTTCATACATTTTATTTAGGCCTGAGAATAAATATGAAATACTAACCATTTTTATGTGACGACTGTTATTGCATGCACATGCTCTATGCTATTTTTATGTTCATAATAGTTCAAAGTTAAATGTTATAACTGATTTTTATTAAACTCATTAAAGATACAGGCTAATTAGGTAACTTATTTGCTGTAATAACTACGGAACAAGATTCTTCGGATACATATTTTTATTTGAAATGTGTTTTAACTTGATCTGAAATTTTGGGCATGGGGATATTCTAAACTAATTGGATTAGGCAATGTATCCACAGAAGCTGTTAAACATTCACATTGTGTATAATACTTGTTTAAATAAGTTACAGTTTCTGCAAACTTAGTGTAGATGTTTTATTTGCTTTTTCCAATGTTTAAATAAAGTACTTTATATAGTTATTAAACATAGTAGAGGAAAATTAACAGCCAACATGCTTATATGGATATTAAGACTATATTGTTTAGAAAACAGTGCAATTAAACTGAATATTGCTTAGCTGAGAATCAGTTGAAATATTTTTTCTAGGTTAACACTTCTGACTATTGAGAAAATAAATTATCTTTTGAAAATTAAACAATGATCTAACTTTATTCATCAAAATAATTAGATACTTTTGTTTTCAAGGTTTAGTGGACACTTGTGAGTGACAGCTAGTGAATATCCCAACATTTGTATCAAAATTAATCAGGTAATTTATTATGTAAGCTGCAATTGTAAGGTCTTATTTTCCAATATAACTCATTCTTCAAAAAAATAAATATTTGAAAATCACATTTAATTAAAACTATTAACATGTTTACCAGAAGCTAATATCAAATAAATAGTAAGCTGATTACCATAGGTGCTATGTTTATAGCCAAAAAACTATCGTGTTTTGTTATCTGTGGTATAAATTGTATGTGTTTTTTCAGTACTTAGAAGAAACAAATCTATTTTAAGTCACAATATGTTTCTAGTACTAGAGAAATGTTTATATGCAGATGTAAAACTAATTCTACAAATTCTTATTTGTTTACATTTTTTATTAGTACACTTATAAAACCTAGTTACTATGTTATATTAATGATCTACAATCATATCTACAGTAAAGCAGACCATGAAAACCCCAAACAAAGTGAGAAAAAGAAAATTGGAGCCATCAAGTACACCTGAAGGTAGAGTCAGATACATGATAAATCATTCTTTTAACCAAATCTTTAAGTAACTTTATTTTGCTAAATTAAAAACTATTATGCCACTTTTAAAAGTACAGATGATTTAAAAATCTGTTCCTTAATAACCTACATGTGTTATCTATAAGTGTAATAGTAAATGCTAAATATCCAATTATTATATATCTGACAATGAACTTTGAGAGGATATTAATCAAGCTATAAGATTTTATCTCAGTAATGCCACATTTCCTGTCACTGTAATTATCAAGTAATGTATGTGTTATTTTCTTATTATTTTATTTTAGATGTGCCATACTGTGAGAGCCCAAGTAAAGTTTCCAAAAGTGACCAAACAGGTGTCTTTATTCCAGGTGAGATATGACAAACATAAGACAACTCTAGTCTAAACAATTATAAATCTGTGCTAGTGATAACATTTAGATGACTTTACTATTAGTAATTTTATAGTTCATTAGATGAAGGAGATAGTAAAAGTTTAATTTATATCTATATCAGATTGCTAAATCAAGTGTTAGTGTAAGCATAGTATAGCTAATCAAAATAATAATATGTGCATTTTATATCAGTGTTTAAATTGTTTAGGCTGTTTAAATAATTTTGTTTTCCCCTATTCCTGTAGGGAATCATGAAGCTGAGATGTGCTATGGAGGAGAAGCTGATCTACACAAACATGTTACTGGCTGTAAGAAGAATCCAGGTCACAAAGCTTTTATACCTCTTAAAGATTTCAACATAAATTGTCTCCCTTCACGTTACCATGACGACGAGCTCATGTCTGAGACAATCAAAACATTGGCAGCCCTAACTGTCCAGGTAAAGACTAAATTCACCAGTCTAGAGAGACCAGAGTTTTACCCAGGCACTCAAGTTCCATATCCATGTTATAATGACAGAGGAAGTCACGTGATGAGGTTAGGGACGGGGAGGGTGGAAGGTGTGTACAAGTACACAGAGAGTGATAGAAAAACTTGTCGTTGTGCCAAGTGTCAAGTCTCTGCCACACCCAGCAAAGTGTGGGGGAAGGTTTATGTGTTGACAGCCACACACGTGGTGTTTGATGACAGTGAGGCGAGACAGACCAGGTGTGTTTTAGGTTTTGATGACAATAAAAGTCCAGTTGTCAGTCTTGATGGCTGGGAGGTGGAGATGGCAGACATTGAGGGAGACATGTGTGAGTTGAGTTATGTGACATGTGACTTAGAGTTGGTTGATGAACTGGACAAGATGTATCAGCGCTTTGATGGTCTATGTTGGGAAGTAAGCAACAAATACGAGAGATTTGTTGATGTGGACAAGTTGACCGTTATAGTGTCACATCCTCATGGCTGTCCTAAACAGGTCTCTGTAGGACAATGGACACACAAACATGAGAGGGATGATGGACGGTATTACTGGACCAGTTACTGGTACACAACATGTACATGTCCTGGCTCCAGTGGAGCGCCTGTCTACAGGCTGGGATTTGGCAGGTGGTTGTATCACCATCCCCACAGTGGATCAAACTCTGAAGGAAATTATAGTGGGGAGTGGAGGTACTGATGTAACTGTTAGTTCTCTCCCCTGGTCTACACAATGTAAACAAACAAAATGGCGGAACCTTTCCCGTCATTAAACTGTTTGTGTAAAGACTTGCCTATGTTGTAAATATTTTATAACATGTAAATGATTAAAAGAAATGTTTTGATTGTTTTAAACCGGGTAATCTATCGCTTTAGCGTAATCAATTCGGCCGTCACTAGTAATGTAGGGATAAGGTAACTAATAAATATGGCTTAAATATGGATATATTTTTGCAAATTTTACTAAAATACTAAAGATAATTGAATATTAAACCACATTTAAGGTTTAAATCAATAAAAATGTCAGGAAATTAAAGTTTAACAACGATGTTACAGATACTAAATTTGCTATTAAAAAATAGCGGCCATCTTAAGAAAATATTATTTTGAGTCATTTCCCTTTAATTTCTATTTGTATGGAAATGTATTGATGTTTGCTGTTAAATAGGTTAGTCTTGTGTTTAAATACAAAGCATGCGTTTTTTTTTTTAATTCTGCCCTTTAAACAATTTAATTGACTGACAATAAACATCAGTTCTATAATTAAAAATTATTATTATGAGATGCAATTTTTATACATTAAGATACTCCCTATTTTTATAGAGCTACCACTACATATCTAATGTTTATTTAAATATTAGTTTGAGTTCATTCTTATTGTTTGTGTTATTGTTTGTTTCCTATTTTCATTTAATATTTTCATGCTTTTTTCCTTTAATTAGTGATTTAATCACAAATGACGTCCCGCTTTTGACCTCTCTTCACCTTAACCCCCCCCCCCCCCCACCCCCATTTTTGCCGTCACGAAATAGTCGTAATGTCGAAAATTACCTTTTTGCCCTGTCTATTAAAAAGTCAAGCCATAATTCTAATGAAAAATATTTCTAGCATTTTTGTATTAGGCGAAATACACAACGTTTCACGTTTCTTACCCCTCCCACTTCCCGCGTAAAACGTCGTCTCAAAACCAGTTACTCCACCCCTTAAGTGTGCGATGTCATCAGAGGCGTGGCAACCGATTCCTGCGCCCGGGGCGGACTATACATTTTTGCGCCCCTCTCCCATTCTATGTATAGTTATTCCTGTCTTTGAAAAAGCGCCCCCCCCCCCCTTTTTTTAAAAAAAAAGCCCCAGCCCCCAAAGTAAATAAAAAAAAATAAATTACTATTCAATTAGATTTTCTATTTCGCTGCCACAAAATTGATATAGGAAAAGCCTTGAAGTCATTTATTTTCGTAACTTTAACTGTATGTTATTTTTAATACTTCATCTTAAAATGAGCTTTTAAATTATTTTTTCTACCCCTTTTGGCGCCCCATTAGGGTCGGCGCCCGGGGCGGTCGCCCCACCCGCCCTCCCCTAACTACGCCACTGGATGTCATTTATGGTAGATGTCAAGTCCTATATACATTTTGAATAACCTTTGTTGTCAAAATGTTGATACCAAATACCCAAAATGAGTTATATGGGGTTGCCCATAAACGATGTCACATATGCAATGCTAATGTGACGTCAACTTACGCAGGGTGGTCGGGGGGGGGATGTGTGACGTCTATTTTGGAATCTTCTATAAAGTTGTGCTCAGTGAAAAATGGGGAACATAAAGCGTTCGTTTTCATGCATACATTTGTTCATAACTATTGCATGCATGTTGTACTAAGCGGTGTTAAACAACCTCAGCACATCATCCCCGCCAAAAAGGACCTGCCACTAAATGCCTACCGACGAAAATAGGCAGCACTATATTGACTCCAAATGAAACAACTTCTGACAACAAGGCTCAAACCAAGTAGCTCCTGGCAACAATATTCGACAAGTATTGACTAGCAGGTAAAATGGGACAAATCGAAAATTGAAAGTTTGTCGCCTCTGGGGGGTGACACCATTAAGTGCCGCACCGGGTGACACTCGACCTCGCTACGCCACTGAGCTAATGTAAAGCCACAGCTCAGTATAGGCTTGAATTTAACATAAAATAGTGTTAGCAGTGGACAGCCTCTAAGACTGTGCATTAGGAGTACGGCCGTCGGCAAAACGCCAGAGTCCGACGATACCTGTACATCAATTTTGTCTTTTATGAAGTGCGGAGCACCTTTAAGACCTGAGCTTGGCCCCTGTTGACACCACCACTAGCGCCGCTTATGTTCACATATTAATCACACGTTTTGCGTGGAGCTTAATGGACAGACGTTTATAGGTGGGACCGGGAGCCTAAATGCATTTACCGAAGCCGCTGTATCACGGGCATTTTAGAGCCGAACGTCTCAGGGCAGCAGGTTGCAGAAATTAAAAGCACGTGAATTTGTATAGTAGAGGGAGAACATCATGCCACTGTAATAAATTAAACACCAAAATAATTCACCGAACTAAAGTTATTTAGATCTATTCTTCAGGCTAAACGTCGTTAAAGTCTCATCGCCATAGTGATTTAGGGCCTGTTTTGATTTTCTTTTAATTACGCGGTATCTTTCTTAAACATTAGCCTAATGACAAATGACGTCACGCGCGCCGCGAACTTTGTGACGTTGTGCTTAGTGGGGGATGAAACGGCGTGGTTGAGAAAAAAGACGTATTTCTTTTTTTTTTAACAGACGAATAAGTGATAGATTCTAATTTTCCTACGAACTATACGTTGATCTAGTTTTTTTTCTAGAGTGGGATATCACTATATTGTGATGGGCGATTTATATATAATCTCAATATATTCTGATCTACTACTATTCATACGGCAACTACTATACTCGTGAGGAGGACGGGAATCACTCTTATGTTCCGCAGACACTAAGTAACAATGTCAACAACTTAGTTTATGAAATAACATGAACTTAATTAACACACACTTATAGATCATTTTCACAATAACTAATAATACATCCGTCTTCTACTATATCTAACCCCCAACTAACTTCACTGCTGCGTCTTACGTCATCGGTACATTGTCGCACCATGCTCACGTCACACTCACGCCACACATATTTTATTGAACACGCGCACAATACTCTCGCACCAAATCGTCTACCGTCAAGTTCGTACCGTCCTTAGTAACCTCTACTCGTCTAGTCTAATTCTATATATCTACGCTATGACACATATAGTGGGTGTTTTTTTTTTTTTTTTTTTTGGTAATAATGGATGGTGGGGAGGGGTAAACATTGACTACTGAAGAAATCAAAAACTGATGAGAGCAGAAGGCAAAGAAAAACAAAAACCATGTGGTATTCAAATGTAACTAATTAAAATTTGAACCTATTTTAAAAAACACAATAATCTTAATTCAGAAAAAGTGTAGGCCTAAGACTAATGTCTACAGACAAAATAAACAACTAGACTTAATTAAATGGATCGCCCATAAATGACGTCATACTTTTCCCGACAATTTCCCTCTCACCCAATAGTTACTAAAAGCAAGATGATGATTTAATATCATATCGCAGTTCTACTATGCCCGAACCTTTAATCACAATTTCTAACGAAAACGAATATATTCTTCATCATTTTTGAAAAAAATATTTTACACCGTCCCATATTTTGAGTCCAACGTCATTTATGAGGAATATGGACGACCTAATAATTGACAAGTTAAGGGGTCATCCATAAATGACGTCACGCTTTTTAAATACGATTTTTACCTCCCCCCCTCCCCTCCGTCACACGTCGTCACAAAAAGTCAGACCCCCCCCCTAAAATGACGTCACACATCAGCCTACAACCCCCCCCCCCACCCCTCTCAAAATTGCAGTTGATTTTTTTTAAAACATCGATATTTTTCCAAAATCTTGTCTGAAATATGTCAAAATATAGTATTTTAATCAATTCCTATTATAATTTATTAAAACTGTTTTTTTAAAAAAGCTAAATAATGTCTAAAATTCGTTTTCTAACTTTTCTTATCTATAAAGCAAAAGTGTGACGTAGCACCATCCGACCCCCCCCCCCCCTCCCCGTCATCACACATCGTCACAAAATTACCGACCCCCCCACTCCCCCCTACGATTGTGACGTCATTTATGGACGACCCCTAATCAGTACAAAAGGGTTTAGTAAATGTTGGACCTCCCAAAATTTTTTGAGATCTTGGATGTACATACATACATAGCCTTCATTTCACTTGAAAATGAAATTAAAGATAAGAAGACGGCCCTCTGTATTACTTATATTAAACAAGACAGGTATGTATATTAAACAACAAAGTCAACACAATATACATACGAATAGACATTTTTATCCAGGGAAACTACTCTAAATTTTATTTGGAAAGATGGCCGCTGTTTTTTTTCTACTAATATTTATCTCAAACACCTAGTTTAAAGTTAGTTTCATGTTATTTAAATTGTTTTGGTCACTGTTTGTTATTTTAAATCAATTATCTGTGATATTTTGTAAAATGTGACTTAAATAAACTTATTTAAACAAATATATTCATCAGCTACCTCTCCCGCACATTACTATTGCAGCCGAATTGATTACGCTAAAACGATAGATTACCTTAAACCGTTTAACCGTTGTAATTTGCATCTACCATAATGTATTTTACGCACTTTACATGTTTAATATTGTAAATATTTTGTGATTAACAAATGTCGGCAACATGTAAAATGTTGTTCTAATCTTACCATGAATTGTATCTGTACATATTTCATTTCGTGCTCTTCTTATTTGTTTACAAAATTATTACATACTAGAAAATAAATGCCCATAATAAAACTTATTTGTTTTGTTGTTAATTTCATTTTTATAGACTAATTAAATCAGCAAATTGATATCAAACAACTTTTTCATACTGATGTTGGTATTATCGTCATGCTGTCGGCGGTTTTAAAACATTCCAAATTCATTGTAACGACAAGGCCGACATGTAGCCTATATATGGATAAATAATGTCTAGTTATGATCTACTTCAATGAAGTGAAGTTCAAATAAACTTAACTGTTACCAGACACAACCGTTAAGATCTACATCTTGTGTTGTCCTACTCCAATAAAAAAGTTAAGTGAGATCGGAGTTTGTCGCTCTGATAGACTGAACCTTCTGTAAACGTTTTCTTTATTCTTATTTCTTCAAAATACTTTTATTAACTGGTGATAGAGCACTCGCATGTTGAAATGTAAGTCTCTCGTTTCTGAGTCCATCCAGCTCTAATGGGTACCTGAGTAAAATCGGGAAATATAAACGCGTCTGTGACCACACACTTGATTCAAATGTCAGGTTAAAAGAAATATTTTAACTCTATATCATCAGCTAGATTGACCTCACATTTTAAAGATACCGTTACTTCTTTCGCTTTTATGGCAAACGTTGGTAAATATTTGGAAAATTTAAAACCATGGTTAATGCACAAAACCAACGGTTCAAAATGAGCTCGCAAAACACTTAAAGATTATACAGACATGTATTATTTTGAAGTTTATTTTAGATCTATTGTAATTTATGTTATATAAATCAAAGTAATTACAAGCTTTACTGGTAAAATTTTTATGTCGGGTATATTTTTACCGTAAAAATATACCCGACATTTTATCCGACAAGTGCAAGTTGCAAGTGCAAGGAAAACTTTTACGGTCAAGGGGAAGCAACAATGAAAATGTTTTAAACCTATAGATTTTCATGATTATGTTTCTTTTTTTAACATGTTCCAACCAATAATAAATGGAAGCAAAATATATTTCTTTTGTAATAGGAGAAATGTTTTTCACAGCATTTTTCTACTTTCAATACATGACAACATATTAAAGAAAATCTCGCGATAATAAAAACCATATAAAACAGTAAAATATATATTTAAGGAACTTATTGAAGCACTTAAGTCCTATAAATATAAGGAAGACTGTTTTATATTGTCGAATCTACATTTCTCCTAAACCGTCATCTGTGTATTGCTAGTTAGATAAAAGCTCTTTATATTTTACTCATTTAAATTTAAAAGAGCAATATGTAATTCATTACACTAATTTGCAAGATAAAGCCATCTACGTTAAAATTAGGAAAACGATTTTCGTAATGTTTCTGTTTTGAAATACTTGTATCTTTAGAGAAAATTTATTGTGTAAAATAACGAAACAGCTGTTACGTTTGGCTAATTTTATAAATTAATGAAGAATTTTAAAATCCACGAAGTTTTAAATAGAATTGAATCAAATTCAGAATGAATTATAATGTAATTACTAATTCTTTCTAAAAATGGTTTCAATATGGAACGTTTCACAGAATTATTCGACCTGCTTCTAGATTTAGTCTTGCGATCAGAATTTTTTTTTTTAATTTCTAGAACATCGATTGTTGTGACACAATAAAAGGGAAGCTGCTATATGCGTAAATATAAATCTCTAAATTACTTACAAGCTGTTGCTCGCAAACTGTTAAATAGTAGACGAACCTATCTAATCCAGTATAGGCCACTGTATATTATCCATTAACTACAACCCTACCCATAATTGCTGCTCTAGCTGTACCATCCACTATCATTCACTACACAAGACTTTCTTCTCCTCGACTATACCTGACTTAAAATGTAGACATTATCAGAATTATCTTTACTGTTTGTGACACAATGTAACATGTAGTATAACCAGGCCGTTGCTTACCTTCGCCTTTAGCCAGTCAGAACGGTCTAATCAGCAATGAGAGGACCAGCCGTAGCCAATCATTGGTAAAGACAGCTAGGTAGGCCTACGTGTCTTGACATTGTTTTACGCTAAGTCATAAAGAATGTTAATATATTAAGTGCAGGTTGTAGAGGTAAAATGTCCTATCAGTTTAAAAATTATTTGCAGACAGCTCAATATAACAGAGTGCATTTAAAAAACATGTTAAATCTCTCTATACTCAAGAAACGAAGTTATTAACCGCCATAGTAATATATGGACTTTCATATAGTGTATAGCAATGGTTACATTATATAATGTCTTCTTGACTTGTGTAATGTTTTGTTTATTTTTGGTCATTAAGTATTAGTGCATTTGGCCTTTAGTTTACGCGTGTTAATTAACTCTGCATGGACAAAGTTTCAATGGTCAAAGGGAAGTAACAATAAAAATAGTTTTCATGCAATAGAATTTTATGGTTGTCTTTCTAATTGGTAAATTCAGAACAATAATATTTTTTGCAAACGTTATCGTAAACATGAATAGAAGCAATACCAAAAGAGATGGTACACTATCAGCACCAAAGAATACGACAAATCGTGTAGTTAAAACCTTACAGAAAGAGTCTTCAAGTGGCTATTAATACAATAGTGCCAAGCTGGGTACAAGGAGACATGTTATTGTACACGGTATCAAGTGCCCATACCGTTTGGTTTCTTTGAGACAAAACAATGGATTTTTAAGTTTACAACTGAAATTTAAAACAAAACTTGAACACATTTTTCTCTGTCGCCCACGAATTAAGCTTAATGTTCAGGCCAGCCTAAGAAGATTTACAGGCCTGCTAGGGGATTCAAGACAATATTCATCAACATGCAGACAATAGACACAGCTCTATCAGAAAGAGTCGTTAGACACGATTTGAAACATTCATATATTTATAATATCTTCTACTTAAAACAAAATAAGACCGACTCTGTGTGTTAGTATTACATTCACTGTCGCTCTGCTAGTTTGAACATAACTTTATGACAGATAGTTTCACTTACACTCTCTGTCTTCTAATATCATCTATACAACATATCTAAGATTAAACTAACTGTAAACCAGTGTCCGCTTGCTGCATCTCCCACATACAATATTTACAGACGAATACAACTTTTGTTTATCTTAAGCTTATCTTATCCCATACACTCTCTGCCTGCTAGTATCACATACACTGTCTGTCTGCTAGTATCACGTTTATGAATCCAACGAATATAGTATACAATTAGTTTTACGCAACCCCCAATGGACTAAACTAAAAATATAATTCAAAGTTAGTCGGTATTTAACATGTAGTCAAGTCAATGCATGTGATCGGTCACCTTCATTTGGTTTCTTTGCGAAATATGGTGATAACGCCACCCATCTGTTTATCCTGTGTACACACCCGTCATCGCTAGTCGCATGGACCCCATTGTTCACGTTATAAGGAGAGCAACTAGCATTGTCTTATGGCGTTTCACGTTGTACCGGCGGATGATGATGCCGGCGGCTTTTGATTTCGTTTTCTGAGGGTTGTTTCATCTGGTTGACATAAAAGGAGCTATGAAAACAGTTGTGACTGCATTTCGCTATATTTTGGTGTTGATTCTTAGAATTAAAGAAACTCCCGTAAACTTCAGTCACTTGGACCTGATGGTTATCTTATAAGGATAGCAACTAGTATCGTCTCTTGAACATTTCACCTTATTTCATGCCTTTTTTCGATGGTTTTCAAGATAGGCGCTATGCAGTAACATATTTTGCGATATTAGTATATTTTATGCTTGTCGACCTAATGGTTTGTAGGCCTTAGGGTATATCGGTCTTATGGTCTGTCTGCCTTTTGGCTATCGGCCTTTTGTCCATGTCGGCCTTTAGTCTTGTCGGACTTATGGATGTCGGCCTTTTGTCTCAAACTTATTTTCTTTACATAAGCTCGACTTCTACAGTTAGCTATAATAGGACATAATTACTTAAGCTCCATATTAGCTAGTATCACCTACACTCTCTGTAAGATACTATCATCTAAACAATAACCTACACTTTCTCAGAGAGTATCACCTACACTATAAGCCCGATAGTATCGGCTTCAATCTCTTTCTGCTAGTATTACCTACTCGGCTACACTCTCTGTCTGCTATTAACTTCTACAGCTTTTGTTTGGAAACATAACCTATTCTCCAATGCTACTATTAGTACTATCGCCTCCATAGTGTCTTCTTGTATTAACAACACTTTCCGCAAGAAGAAAAATGTTTGGAAATAAACCTCCATGTTTCTAAATTTGTTCATTTTCTTTCAATAAGATAGACTTAAGTAGCAATTTCTGTGTTCCATTTAAAAAACTAAGTACTACAATATGATTCAATTGCAAAGCCGAATCTAGTTACGATTTAAGTATGGAGGGGTGTTATGTGGCTAGGTGTAGTGTGGCTGGGTCTAGTGTGGCTGGGTGTAGTGTGGCTGGGTGTAGTGTGGCTGGGTGTAGTGTGGCTGGGTGTAGTGTGGCTGGGTGTAGTGTGGCTGGGTGTAGTGTGGCTGGGTGTAGTGTGGCTGGGTGTAATGTAGCTGGGTGTAGTGTGCCTGTGTGTAGTGTGGCTGGGTTTAGTGTGGCTGGGTGTATTGTGGCTGGGTGTAATGTGGCTGGGTGTAGTGTGGCTGGGTGTAGTGTGGCTGGGTGTAGTGTGGCTGTGTGTAGTGTGGCTGGGTGTAGTGTGGCTGGGTGTATTGTGGCTGGGTGTAATGTGGCTGGGTGTAGTGTGGCGGGTGTAGTGTGGCTGGGTGTATTGTGGCTGTGTGTAATGTGGCTGGGTGTAGTGTGGCTGGGTGTAGTGTGGCTGGGTTTAGTGTGGCTGGGTGTATTGTGGCTGTGTGTAATGTGGCTGGGTGTAGTGTGGCTTTGTGTAGTGTGGCTGGGTGTAGTGTGGCTGGGTGTAGTGTGGCTGGGTGTAGTGTGGCTGGGTTTAGTGTGGCTGGGTGTAGTGTGGCTGGGTGTAGTGTGGCTGGGTGTAGTGTGGCTGGGTGTAGTGTGGTTGGGTGTAGTGTGGCTGAATGTAGTGTGGCTGGGTGTAGTGTGGCTGGTTGTAGTGACCGGTTTTATTGCTGTCCCACTAGCTTCTTATATGCAGATGTGAGTGAAGAATATTAACGCTAGCTAATATGGCTATAAACTCTATAGTTAGAAACAGTACTTTAATTACGCCCATCAGAACGGTTGATCTTTGTGAAGCACTAGAGACAGTGTCCTTTGATAAAATATATTGTTTTATCGTGCGCACACAATCTTTATAATGTTTATGTAATGGCCTGATTGCCCTAGCGGTTTAATTCGATATAAAATGTTATATTCGGTATTTTATCTTTGCGTGTCAATTTTTGTTTATCATTTGCATAGCATTGTGTCAGCTACTATTAAATATGTATCGACAACAAACTCATGTAAACATTTTAAATTAGATTTTTAAAAAACCTAATCTAACACGTATAGATAATTTAATGATGGCGCTTTGAGGTCACCTAGTACTTTAAGAAGATGACAGTTTCTCCTGATGGTAAGACACACTGGCAGAACAAGCTATCGAAACATAGTCGAAGAATAGTTGCAGTAACAAAACACAAATATAACCTACAACTAAGGCTTAGTAATTCCCCAAAAAGTCGATTGATATAATACTAATTGATACATTATATTTTTTCCTATTTGTCCCTGTCTGTTACTCTGTGTATCTTATACGTAGTCGTCAAGTTCTGTAAAGAGTAAAGTCCAAACTTAACTGTCACTTTTATGATGTGTTTTTTTTTATCTTATCAAATGGTTCTGTTCTTGTTTTAATGAACAAGGTTATGTTTGGGCTGAACTAAAAATCGGAATTTTCGGATCACATAGTAAGAGTATATTGTTATCTTTACTAATGTGAAGATGGAGAAAAAAAGAGAGAGATAATCAAGTGGCAGATTGGCACAAATTTCATTATCAGTTTTAGAGATTCCGTTAATTTTCCTAAGAGACCCCACACCTCTGTTTCCCGAAGTTTCTTTTTCTAGAATATTTTGCAGTCTCTGGCTAAGGAGAATTGATTTTAGGACTATTCGGGTGCTATCCCTCCCAACTATTTTCTTAAATAATTATTTTAGTCTTATACTTAACCAACGATTTCTCCTATGTTGCATTTAGGTGCATTAAAGAAAGAAAAAAAAGGTATTTCCGTTTGGTGATGTTGTCTCTAAGTTGAAACGTGTGTGTTTGATTTAGTTTTTATATACTGTCAGTTATAGATAGAGAATGGCGCTCCAATACTTCTTATTTTAAACTAATGACATTCACAGATATTCTATTCGTAAAACGACCAAGGAAAAGATAATTACAGAACATCTAGTAACCAATAACGTCTTCCTTGTGGCCATCAGTTGGATGGAGAGAGATGACAGTAAGGTAGACGGGCATACGGACAGAGATACTGTTGAAATGACTTGCAATTGGACAGACTAAAAGACCTATAGACGGACAGACACACATATATTGTGCATTACATAATAGCTTATTACATAAGCCCTATTGATCGATTTACTTACTTATTCGATTATCATTTGCATAAACTCCTCCCAAGCTGTCACATCAAAAAACTGGTATAAATAGCTGTCAAATCAGGAAAGCTTATTGATTGTATATTTTCCTATATTAACTTATGTTTTATTTATTTCTGCATTCTAGATCTGCAAAAAGTGTTGAGGTATGTTAATGTTAGTCAACTTAGGTAATGGCAATTTGTTTATAAAACGTAAATTACTGCTTTATGTTGTTTATTTTATTAAGACTACTTATCTTGTTGTATAACTGTAATAAGAAAAGTAGAAATTTAAATTACAAGCAATTATTTTGTTTCTGTATAGGCCTACATTGTTCGTATTACTAGAATTAGGATAAGCTTAATAATCAATTAATTGTTTTATTAGGGTAAAAATTTAGTAAGACTAAAAGCGTTAAAGTTTCAGCCCCAGCTTAAATAATGGTTGTAGTATAATTTTGAAACATCTTATTGGACACGGTCTTCAAGACATTACACGATACAAAGCATATAAAGGCCAAACTGGGTGTTATAGAAAAGCAATATCGATTCAAAATCTATTTTCATGTTAATTTTTTAGAAGAGTAAAGTCATGCTAAAGATATTCCAGCCAAACCGTCATTTGAACTATAAACAAACTTCATTTTTTTTTTAATATGTTTTACTTATATATGTAATATTCCTCATTTCAAATATGGCAATATTATTTATAATAAAGTCATTTTTTTCCATTTTTCAATATTCTTAAACAAAGTTCTTTCAGGAATGGGCATCTGTATTGAATTCAAAGTACTCGCTGCGCTACTTTTTGTTGCTGGTGTGGAACCAGATTGTCGAGATGTAGACTGGAGCGTTTCCTTTAAGAGGGCTGTTCTGTCAGAGTGTGATCGATGGGGATACATGATTGCCAGTTTATGTAGAAGTCCAGTAGACCGATCTGCTGATCATATTGACAGACTGGAACGTGTTAGATGCTGCAATAAGCGATTTCCATTGACAGATTTCGATGAATATGTTTTTGAAAATTGGTGGCATACTATGAGCAGAGATTCTACTTGGTCATTGTGTCGAGATGGGTATTTCCTCACTGGTCTGTTTAGGACGAACATAGGGTCACGTCTCAGCAACATCAAGGATGGACGCTGCATAAGACCGCTTAACCATCCTTCTAGGTATGGACACTGCGAGGATGTTGACATCTCGGATTGTTTTGAGCAGGCTAAGTGTTGCTCTTGCCCAGAGGACAGCTTTATTGCTGGTCTGTATCGTGGTGATTGTAACGACCTGCGATGTTTGGACAAGATACGTTGCTGCAAGTGGGCTGACTAACCTCATTAAACAAAAAGATCAATGATCGAAAGCAGAAGCAATATGTTTTTGGGTTCAATAAATGAAAATGTACACATACATACATGGCAAATGGACTGACCATTAATAAATTATTAAAACTTCATTGCTTTAAAAAGTTGTCTTTATCTATACTCTGTGAAAAACCTATCTGTAAAGGACCACAACCTGTTTAGTAATCAGCACATACACGGCAATACACAACTTAAACACAATCAACTAAAACCAAAACACACCAAAAAAAGTAAAGAAACACAAACGCAAACACAAACACAAAACCAAACGCAAACACAAGCCCAAAGAAAACACAAACACAAACGCAAACAAAAAAACCAAAACAAACCATATCCAAGCATAAACTCAATTACAAACGCAAACTCAACCCAAATACAAATAAAACACAAACGCAAACCTAAACGTGCTCACAGTCTAGCCCGGGGTACCAAATCGCACCATGCTGGGGCGCCGGCGGAATCACCTGTTTCAGCTTAGTAAACAACTGTAGAACCCCAAAGAACTTAGGCGCCATAGCGAACACGGGATGGCCCAGGGAGTGCCAAATAGCACCTAGTCGGGGTGCCGTAGGACGCCCAAATTCGATTCACTTAAAGACTATAATAACCTTTTTTTTCCATAGTCTATCACACTGTTTAAAACGAAATTATGCACCTTAGCGTTCACACAATAGCCCGGGGCGCCAAATCGAACCAGGGGCGCTTGCGAACGCGCTGTTTCAATTTAGTGAACAATTAAAATACCACAAGTTTATCCGCAAACGAAAGAAGTAAAGATGTAGCAGCTGGTTTCTTAACTATTATTGATTTTTTTAAAATAATTAGTAAACAGTACGTTCAGTGCATAAACAGTGCATAAACAAAAATAAAATATAGTATCTGAATCACCTACCACATTGCACTTGATCAATCCATGCTAGTTATGTAAGATTTTTCTTTTCTCCCAACATCAAAACAAAATAATAAAAGTAATTTTTTCCTCCGATGTATGTTTTTTATAAAGGGAAGTAATTGTGTTTTCCTAATTCATCCATGGACGTAATGAGTGCTAAAGAACTCAATGTAAATAATTTTCAGACATAATTTAAATTTGTGGAAAAGGTGATATATTTTTTTAAAAATTGTTTTTGAACATGCCGGCAATTATTATTATAAGTTTGAAAAATGAAAATTGTTTTACAAAATCTTCAATATGAATTTTTAAAATCATGAATTTAGACGGTGATTATTTTAGATATATAACACTTTACGCCAAAGAAGCACGGTTGTTTCTTATTTGCCTTGGTAATCCTTGGTTACAAACATACAGAACTAATTACTAAACACATAATACCTCGTATAAGTAAAATGTAATCTATATGACACGTTCCAGGAAGCGCCGGGTGCATACTGCTAGTTTTAGTTTATTTTTTTAAAAGTGTTTCTGCTAATGAATAATGGTAACAAACTGGTGAATTTCCTACAATGAAACAACTTTTGCTGCTGTAGCCAACACACATGGTATTGTCCATATCTGGTCATGGTTAGAAAATACATGCGTCAATATTTCAATTGTGTTCTTGAACTGAGTAAACATTGTGTAGTGTTATGATGCATTGCTTCACATAGGTTGGTGCAACGGAATATTGGTGCGCATGGATGTTGAACGAATGGATGATGTTACGCCTATAGTGTGACAGTTACGTTTTTGTTCTGAGACTAGTTGCTGTGTATTGTGTGAGTGGGTCTGATCAATTCCGACTTTGTGAAAGGATGCACATGTCCACTACTAGTATAAATATAAGATGAGGAAACATATAATCATTTAGATTATTAGTCGTCACCTGTGTCGCCTAGATGAGTAGTTATACAATACTTGCCCAGGGTTGCACTATCTTCGTATTGTAAAGGTATTTGCATATGGTATAGGTTCAAGTAGTTTAATCCTCCCACTGCATAACTGCGGGTTACATAGTCCCCATCTATAACATATAGGTCTGAACCACGACAATGTATGATTGATATGTGACTACACTTTACTAAGGCGGAGCTATTCTCTCAGACAGAAATGTCTATAAAGTGAGCTCAATTTGTGGAGCAATTACACCGTTAATTAAAACTGAGTCAAACCACACAAGCCTAATAAGGGTTGTCGTAATTTATTAGTTGATTTTACGGAGCTCGCTTCCCCGTCGTGCGCAACAGTGGATTAAGTAGTTTGGAATTTAATTTATTTTGCGTGTTCAACTACAATAAATACTTTATTTTATCATAGTTGTTGGGATGAGAGTTTGTCTTCATTACAACCCAGATTAAAAACCTTGTATACACGCGTTAATTATAATTATTAAGGATCAGCTAGAACAAAACTTTTAGACTACCCACATGTCAATTTCACAACATAACCAATTCAAACATTGTTGTTTCAATGCATGCTTCAGCGTCCCACGTTTCTACTGATAGTTGTATACCTTCTGTACATGATTATACTTAACCAGCGACTCTCAAGCTTGAATCCGAGTTCAAATCAGTCGAACGTCTCTGATTGGTACCTAACTAACGTTAGGGAAACGAAGGCAGCTGGGCATAATGCTGAACACACTATCCCTTTATATGTGTCTTGTGCATGACCGGGAAATGATGAGGAAACAGTTATAAGTGTACAGATGTTTTACAGATGTAAGCCTCAACAATCAAACCGGTCTCTACCTCCGCGGATTCAAGACTTACGACTCTTAGCCTCATACATAACCAAGACTGCGACGTTCATTGTCTCTATATTGTAATATGTATCATCTTAAGGAACCTTGCAACAGCAGGAACTATTTAACTGTTCTAGTCTTAAAGTAATATCCAAAGCATATAAATGATAAACGGAAAAACATATCTGGTAGCGAGAAGCATTTGTAGACAGATATCGCATAAACGGCTGACACTTGGAAAAAAAAACAAGGGGCAGACACGACGAAGATTTCAGTTAAATAAAACAACAAGAATATTTAAAATAGCTTCAGACATATGTGTGTGTGTATCTTTTACCAGCATCAATGGCAGCAAACGATAAATAAAAAAGCCACGTCATTTTTGTAATCAAAATACGTCATACTACAATAAAATTGATATAATAACACCAAATAATACACATACAAGTGCTAAAATATGAGTTGCTTTAAGTTATATTTGTTTAAAGGCAGTTTGAGAATCGACATGAGCAAAGTTTTGTGAGCATTGATGTTTACGCACATTTATCTAGACGTATAACTGTCGGTTGTTAGCATTTAACAACGATAGTAATTGGAGGGCACTCCCTCAATGATGTTAACCACACCCCACAACTACAGGTACCAAACTCTAGTTTATATGTTTAGTGCGGTTACACCAAGCTGTAGGGACGGAATGGCCTAGAGGTAGAGAGCTACTGCCAACCCGTAAGACTACCTAACTCACGTAAATCTGGCTGGGCAAAGTGCTGGGCTAAATCTTGTGTAGTGTTATGATGTCCTTAACATAGGTTGGTGCGACGGAATATTGGTGTGCACTTATGTTGAACGAATGGACGATGTTATAGTGTGATAGCGACATTTTTGTGTAGAGACTGGTTGCTGTGTATTGTGTGTGAGTGGGTCTGATTCTTTTCGACTTGGTAGAACTGTGCACATGAGTCCAGTACCAGAATGTCGAGGCCACAGAAACACGTGAGTCTACTTCATCTGACCCTTAGACCTTTAGATTTGTAAGGGGAGCTTTATTTACACTAAGATTTAAGACATGTATTAATACTATGTTTATAAAATTATACTTTGTTAGGACTAGGACGGCCGGTTTAAGGATGTATAAGACAGGTAAAAATATCCCGGCTCTTTTTAAGATCTAACGTTAACCAGGTGTTGTTTTTTATTGTAGGACCTGGTGGGCCAGTTTAAAGGATGTATAAGGGAGCTATCAATGAACAAGCCTATGTTAAAGGATGTATAAGGGGGCTATCAATGAACAAGCCTATGTTAAAGGATGTATAAGGGAGCTATCAATGAACAAGCCTATGTTAAAGGATGTATAAGGGAGCTACCAATGAACAAGCCTATGTTAAAGGATGTATAAAGGATGTATAAAGTAGCTATCAATGAACAAGCCTATGTTAAAGGATGTATAAGGGGGCTATCAATGAACAAGCCTATGTTAAAGGATGTATAAGGGAGCTATCAATGAACAAGCCTATGTTAAAGGATGTATAAGGGGGCTATCAATGAACAAGCCTATGTTAAAGGATGTATAAGGGAGTTATCAATGAACAAGCCTATGTTAAAGGAAGTATAAGGGAGTTATCAATGAACAAGCCTATGTTAAAGGATGTATAAGGGGGCTATCAATGAACAAGCCTATGTTAAAGGATGTATAAGGGGGCTATCAATGAACAAGCCTATGTTAAAGGATGTATAAGGGAGTTATCAATGAACAAGCCTATGTTAAAGGATGTATAAGGGAGTTATCAATGAACAAGCCTATGTTAAAGGATGTATAAGGGGGCTATCAATGAACAAGCATATGAATACACCGCTGAAATATTACTTTGTGTCCGGTTGCTGAACTGTCATGTGTCAACAGTCGTCAATAAATTCGTGTATCGGTTCTCAACTGTTGTGTCACTCGTTTTGATTATTAAAAAAATTAAAATTATGCTTTTTATGTATAAATATGTACAGTTGGTATACAGCTATAAAGAAAGAAGGTCAGGCACGGCCTTTCCATTGATATGAAACACATTAAACTTCAACGCAGCCTAATAGTATTTTTCGAGGTAGAAAAATGGCTATTTTTACCAAATAAGTAAACAAATGGGGCTGAAACAAGGTACTTTTAACCCGGTTTTTCTTAAACAAATAATGCTTTTAAGAAGGTCACATCAATGTCATTTTTATAATATAATCATGTACAGTAGGATTACAACTATAAGGAGAAACGTAGGACGCTATAGCAAGCATTGAAACTATTTGGACATTTTTATGTTGTGAAGTTGACATCTTTCTAGTCGTAGAATTTTGTTCAAGCTCATCGTTGATAATTGTAATGCGTGCATGCAAAATTTTTAATCTGGGATGTTATGTAGACACACTCTCATCCCAACAACTATGGGCTCCGCAATATAAACTAATAAATTATGAAAGCCAGTTTAAGGCTTATGTGGATTGATGCTGTTTTAATTAACGGTTTAATTGCTTCGCAAATTCAGCTCACTTTATAGACCTTTCTGTCTGAGAGAATAGCTGGTCTATTGGATGGATGGATGGATGGATGGATGGATGGATGGATGGATGGATGGATGGATGGATGGATGGATGGATGGATGGATGGATGGATGGATGGATGGATGGATGGATGGATGGATGGATGGATGGATGGATGGATGGATGGATGGATGGATGGATGGATGGATGGATGGATGGATGGATGGATGGATGGATGGATGGATGGATGGATGGATGGATGGATGGATGGATGGATGGATGGATGGATGGATGGATGGATGGATGGATGGATGGATGGATGGATGGATGGATGGATGGATGGATGGATGGATGGATGGATGGATGGATGGATGGATGGATGGATGGATGGATGGATGGATGGATGGATGGATGGATGGATGGATGGATGGATGGATGGATGGATGGATGGATGGATGGATGGATGGATGGATGGATGGATGGATGGATGGATGGATGGATGGATGGATGGATGGATGGATGGATGGATGGATGGATGGATGGATGGATGGATGGATGGATGGATGGATGGATGGATGGATGGATGGATGGATGGATGGATGGATGGATAGACGGACGGACGGACGGACGGACGGATGGACGGATGGACGGATGGATGGATGGATGGATGGATGGATGGATGGATGGATGGATGGATGGATGGATGGATGGATGGATGGATGGATGGATGGATGGATGGATGGATGGATGGATGGATGGACGGATGGACGGATGGATGGATGGACGGATGGACGGATGGGCGGATGGACGGATGGGCGGATGGGCAGATGGACGGATCGGCGGATGGACGGATGCACGGATGGACGGATGGACGGATGGGCGGATGGACGGATGGGCGGATGGGCGGATGGACGGTTGGATGGATTCAACAAAATATAATCAATCACTTTTTGCAGTATCCGCCCCCTCTCAGAAAATTTAGTCAACCCCATCCCCGAAATTTCCAAGCGGAGGAAAAGTCTGTTAGAAACACTGGTCGCATTTGTAGATACAAACTAAAGATGGAGCTTAGGTCTATAATATTGACCCGTTTTCTACTTGTGGCTGACACTGGTAAAAGAATATATTTGCTATATAAATTATATTTCATTAACGGGGGGGGGGGGGTGTTATACGCTCTACCGAATAGATGAACGAAAGAAATTCGTCACGCAAACTACTTTTTAAGATTTAAAGCAAATATTTTCAGTGGCAGCATTGGTACTGTCGAATTCACAAATTATGAATTACTGAAAGTAGAAAATAAATCAAATAGCGGCGTATGATACGCCGCGGGTCGGCTCGTTTTTATAAAAAAGAGTATCGATGACGTCATTTCTTTTGAGGGAGTGGCGTTCTTCCGGGGTTGGGGCTACACCTCAACCGGTAGAAATGCACGAAAGAAACTCTTCACGCAAACCATTTTTAAAATTAGAATAAATTGGCTTTTTGATTCACTGTTTACTCGAGAATCAATGACGTCATATTACTGAGTGTATTTTCCCGGCTTTAGACTGTTTCCTAATATATGCTCCATGTGAGTTCACGTTTCGTTTTTAGTATTAATGTACATGTTTTTACTTACCTTGTGTTTTCTCTATAGCAAAAGCGTTCCCAACAGAAAGATACAAATATATATAGATAAATAGATAGCGAAACTATTAGTATAGACGAGATAAATGGCCCGTTAATGCAGAGATAGAATGAGAGCTAGGTTGATAATGATTTCTTTTTATCTAAACCAAAACCAAAACCAAAATCACCACATCAACCCTCTACGCCCAACCCCACCACCTACCCTGAAGCAAGTCCCCTTCAACGAATTACAACGTATATATATATATATATATATATATATATATATATATATATATATATATATATATATATATATATATATATATATATATATATATATATATATATATATATATATATATACCAGGGTATAAACCCTCCCAGAAAATTTAGTCCACCCCCACCCCTGGATATTTCAAGTACCTCCCTCCCTCCGGGGAGGAAAATGTCTGATTGCATTTGTAGATTATACAGACTAAAGGTAGAGCCTACTTCTATAATATAGACCTGTTTCCTACTTATGGCCGACAAACCTCACTCACGCAGACAGTGTTTCTTTCAGACCTTTTTCCGGGGTGTGTTACTTGAATACTATTCTCCAGGGGGCGGGGAAGGCCGACACTGGTAAAAGTATATATTTTCTCTACAAATTATATTTCGTTTGTGAGGGGGGGGAGTGAGGAGAGTTTTTTGTTTTAACATGGTATTTTTACAAGCTTTTATTTAACTTGCTTACTCTGTCTGTAAGGGTCATAATGGGCGAGCCCCTGCGCACGGTTATTCTCTAAGCCATCCATTTACTTATCATTTGGATCCGCCCAAGTATGTCAAGCTTACATTAAAAAGATACCAATAGTAGTACGACACCTATAATTTATCGACCGGTTAGACCAGGGGTCTCCAAACAACGGCCCGCGGGCCGGATGCGGCCCGCAAGGTCTACTCATCCGTCCCGCGGAGATATTTTTTTCCACGGAAAAAATGTCTGTAAGAGGTGGCTTAGGAGCTGCTTTGCACAGATAATTCAAAACAATCTGAAAATGTAGCTTTGAGAGCAAATACCTTTGCCCACCGTGTTGCAGACATTGGTAAAAACATCGGGACTCAAATAGCGAAAAATGCAAGCACGTTTTACTATTTTTTAAAATTGCAATGGACAGCTGTTCCACCTCTCAACTGCTAGTGTTCATTAGGGGTGTGGATGAAGACATGAACATCACACAAGAGCTGGCTTCCCTACATAATATGTATGCCACTTTTACCGGAGAGGATATATTCAATGAGTTAAAGAAACCAATGCTCCTGCACTCTATTACTCATATGCAAGCTTTGAGTGGTAAATATATGGACATTAGCAGTGTACTGAATCCTGTGGTAAAGATGGCGAATTTAATATGTCACATGGGCTCAACTATAGATATATTGAATACGTGAAGAATATCTTGATAGCAAACTTGGACCTCGAGTGTGTTGTCGACCCCCGACAGTTTTTCTTTCAATTTTTTTCTCTTCGGAGACCCCTGGGTTAGACCTTTGTAATACTTGCTCGTTTCGAAATTGTCACGCTCTTAAACTTTAATTAATTACTCAGTAGTTTAATTAAATGTGTGGATTAATTGTAGAATGTTGTATTTAATGTTACATCTTATATTACTTGTTACACGGAAGATTTATTAACTGTAATTTGCAAATAACGAAGTGGACGGCCGTTTTAGGTAGGTTATAATGTAACGTAATGGACGGCCATTACAGCCAGGTTCACTAGTGACGTAGTTGACGGCCGTCGTTAAGAGTTTTAACAGTGACTTAGTAGATGGGCGATATTTCTTGTTTAAACAGTGCCGTAATGGACGGTCTTTACAACTAGGTTCACTGTAGATTTAGTGGACTGCCGTTGTAGCTATTCTAACAACTGATGAAATGGACGGCCGTTATAGCTATTCTAACAAGTGACAAAATTGACGGCCGTTACAACTATTTTAATCAGTGCATTAATAAATTACTTCTATTCCTAGGTCAATAAGTAAACTAAATAATTAGGGTTGCTTCTAAATCATCGAAAATAATATTTGTTTTGTCAGTTGCGAAATATCATTAATACCTCCATTTGTTCTAATAAAACATTATTAAACATATTCCTGTGCTGTGTTATTAGTAAATTTCAATATATTTCATAACCTAACTCTTGTTGGCTTATAGTTACATTGCTAATGAACAAGTGAGCATTAACTATAAACCAGTTTATTGTTGGAAAGAACGTTATAAAAAGGTGTTCCCCTTGAATCCAGTTTGCGATATAAAGGAAATAACCTGCATACTTGTGTAATTAAAACAATAGGATTTATAGTTTTATAGGGACTGAGCTTTACTTATAACAAAATGTGTTTCCTGTCTAATCCCTGTTTGATTAAATACAGACGTAAATATTTTTCTGGCGAATAAAATATTTGTACCTGATTCGACTGATTCACGAGCAAATACAAACACACACACACACACACACATACTGCAATCTTGCCCTCAGACACAAATACAAATTATGGATTAAAGAATAGTGTGTGTGAGGGGGGGGGGGGGGCTAATAAAACAGCAGTCTGGAGATCCCGATTATTTTTGGGCCCCACAATTTCTTTTACAGAATATATAAATTAAATTACAAGGTAAATGGTCATTGAAAGGTAAAAGCAATTTAAAAAAAAAATTACAAACAAAAATCACATAAAATCACAGAACATTTAAAAACAAACAAGATGTAATTATTTTCATTTTGCATAAGGTTTATTTAAACCGTATTTGTCTAGAATAATATATTTTTTTAATTATGACGCAGCAATCTCACTAATTAATCTAGCTGTGATGGCTGTTTACAACCTTACTAATTTGTCTAACTGTAACGGCCATCCACTACTTCATATTTAGCTATAGATCACGAGTGAGTTTTTTTACAATGCATTTGATTTCCACATTGGCTTAGAATATTAAAACGTGTTTTATCGCTGCTGTTCTGCATTTGTTGTTGGATACGTGCAAGGAGGCAGCACACATCTGTGAAATCCAAGACTTTGAGCTGTTGTGTCCGTTTATTCCTAGTTTGTTTCTTCTAGCTTGTTTCATTATACAATCAACCAGTCAACGAAATATCCGTGTCATATTCCAATGTGTTCAAGAAATGTTTCTGATAATTTGCTATTGTAGAACAACTGTATGACCTTATTCTAACAAACGTATAATCCAACTATGTACCAGATCATAACAGAGACTGTTCCAAAGATAGAAAATATAAAGACTGGCCTAAACGAATACACGCCTAGACGCCTACTACAAACTTCCCTCTAAGCAGATCTTTTTCTGACAATTCTAATCTTTTTACCGCATCATAAAGGGAATTTAATTACTGTCGAGTGAAGTGTTATCGCACACAAATAATACAACCAAATTATAAAATGTTTTCCGGAATTTCGGCGGCAGAATTGAAAGTTCGCCCGGGGCGCCGGGAGGGGTCGCTACGCTTCTGATGAGAAAATGCAAAATAAACAATAGGAAATCTTTTTTAAGAACAAGTGAATCAGAAATGTGTGATGCAACATTGAAGTATAGATTGGTATTTTGAGTAGCCCTTTATTTTCTTTCTAACCCGTACCCTAACTAATCCCTAACCCTAAACCTAAACTTAGCCCTATCCCTACCTCTAACCCAAATGCTATCCCTAAACATAACTCTGGCAAGAAAGCGGACTCTAAACTTTGTTAGAGTTTGTTACTTGGAATTCTATATAATGACTAGGAAATGTATTATACATGATAGAAATATTGATGTATGTCATACTTTAACAACCCATTTCAGGCATTGTATTCATTTCCGACGTATTCAAAAGAATTTAGGTTTTTTAACTTTGCCGGTAATATGCATAATTTAATTTCAATACAACAACAGTGACTTGATACATCGCTACATATTTTTAAAGTCAGCGTTTATATTAGATACATCACGCTCAGACCATGCTGTATTTTAATCCCTTCAAATCTTTGTGAAGCAAATTACCCGTATGGAATCTGTAATTACATGTGATTTCGAGCTACTTTTTTGTTACTGGTAATTGTTTAGTCTATGGAGCTAAACTTACAAACTGTTTTAAGTGCGAATAGGAGTCTGTCTAGGATGCATGTTGTCACCGATGTCCTTTCTTCTTACCATCGACTGGATAATGAAAACAGCAGTCACAGAACGTAAAAATCGGATTCAGTGAACTCTGTGGAAAATTTTTTTACAAATTGGGCTTTGCAGGCGCCCTCGCGCTCCTCTCCCAAAACAAACAGCAGATACAGGAGAAAACAGACATTGTGTAAGAAAAGACAGCGAAGTATGGACTTAACATTCACAACCAAAAGACAATAGTACTAAAAATGTATCGCTGCCTGCACTTCACGTGTCACACGTGATGAGGTCAGCTAACAAGATTGCTAGTCATTTAAATATTTAGGTACTATTGTGAATTACTAGCGAAAAAAGAGTACGATGTTAAACAAAGATAGGTAAAACAAGAGCAGCTTTCACTCAGCTAAGAATATCTGGACTTCCATTGAGCTTTATTTGTCCACCAAGGGGCGTGTGTTGAACTCGAACGTAAAACCATTGTAGGTGTAAGCAGCGGAATTTGTCATATTTAAAAGGATTTTTCGCCGGGAGACTTAGTCTCTACGAAAAATGTATTGACAGGTGCCAAAATAAGAGGACATTAATTGTCGGGAGACGAAATGGCGGAAGCCGTTTTGTCGTGAGTCGTAAAGACGGGGACTGTTTTATTGGGAGCCAAACTGACGGGAGCCTATTTTCCTCTAGCCTATTTTCCTCGCTAGCCCTTTTGACGGGGTCGATTAGGCGGGGCTTTTATGTCGGGGCCGTTTTGTCGGGGTCGTCTTGACCGGGCCGATTTGTCAATGGCCGTTTTGATCCCCCCACGCCATTTACAAATTAGTTTTACCAATTGTTTGTGGAAATGGTAGGAATTTTTTAATAAAACGGTTGGCCTGGTCGATAGCACGTTCTACATGTAATTAAGGCATGCATTAATCCCACGCACTTGTATGTGGGTAATAAACAAATAAATAAGTTTACTAATTTTTAATACAATACTCATTATTCAGATCGCTTGATGTTAGGTGATGGCCTAATTAAATATGTTCTGCCTTAGACAGACTTCAATACTAACATAAGAACACATAACCCATGCGCAAACTTCCCAACCTGTTCGACATTCTAATCAACCCCATCCACCTTTTTCTTTAGTTGAAAATTGAAGTCGAGGTCTACACATGGACTAGACGCCCTTCCCAGACTTTTCTCCGACATGTGAAATATGGCACGCTTTGGGTGGAAGTCGATCAATGTGTAATAAATTTAGTTGGGGGGGGGGTCGGTTGGATTTGGGCTTATGGTTTCAATGAGTGTATGTGTGGGTCATTCCATATTGTTTCCATGAAATTTTAATAACTTTATCCTCTGGAAACAAGGCTAGACAACAATAATTCTAGCAAAGCAAGTTTCCGGGGAGATGACTCGGATAAAAGTATATTTTTGTTCTAATCAAATTTTATTTTTGGGGGTGGGAAGGGGTGGTGGGACTGTGCCACGCCCCCCCCCCCCCTCCAATAAAACATTGTACGTGGCCAATGACACGTCACCATTGCACGTGTTCAGAGACAAGCCACGATTTGTTTAATCACTTTGTACGTAAAATGTGTCCATTGGTTGATGGGTACAGTGACCTAGATTCCTGGCTTGTGTTAACAGAAAATAACTCTTGGTTTGTTTGTTTGTTTGTTACGAAAACAGTTTCCTTAGCTCATTGGCTTATGGTCCAGATTGGCAAGTTATGTTCTCCTGTGCTCATAGAGGTGCGATGATTGGTTAATTAATTTGTTACGTAAAATGTGTTCATTGGTTAATGGTGCAGCTAGTCAAGCCCCGCAAGCTGTCTGGTATGATTTGAAAGGTACATAATGGGAAGATCTTCAACACTCATGAACTGATTACAGCGCGGTAAGTCTGATACATTAAACTATGTTGTTTTTTTATTGTTGCTGAACGATTGTTTGTGAATAGCTTCACTCTCAGTGTATGTGCAGGTGAAGACGTGTGGCGAGGGGGATGTTGATTGCTCGATTTAATAGATTTTTGAAATGTGTAACACGCATTGATCAATATACATAAAATTGATACACGTCAGTATTAATTATATATTTTTTTTTGTAAACAATCGGCTTCAAAATAGCTAAATAATTGTATTTAATGTGGGAGCGAATCGTAGACTTACTGTCGTTTATTGAAACAGGAGGATGAGGGCGCAGGAGGGGGGGGGTTGACCAGCTGTGATGATGTGTGCGTAATTTCTGGGCAAACTTTTGTATTTTATAATTTGCATATACAATTAAGACCGACTTATAAGATTGAATTAAATGCATCATAACACAATGTGCCCCAAAGTCTTATGTTAAAGCTTTTAAAGTTATAAGGCCTTTAGAACACCCACCTTCTCGAAACAAGTCAAATATAAATTACCGCAAATAGGTGCACCACAAAAGACAATGCCCAAGATGGCATATTTGTTAATTAAGTCTAATTTCCCCAAACAAGACCTATTAACTTGATTGCTTAAATTAAGGAAGCACCATATCGAGATAGATATGAAGCCTCTCCGACGTAGATGAGTAAAGTAGGGCCGATTTGAGCAAACAAAAATTAGAGACAAGAGCTAGATAAACTCTAGCGGGCCTAACTCTTCTTATCGGCGCTTATATGAGCGTTACTTAAAAAATCCCAAGATCTTATACAAAGCCCATAGTATCAGAGTTAGGTACCTAAGACCCCCCGTCGACTACAGCCATGCACAATCGGTGCCCGTTGAAAGCCCACTATCTCAAACCATGGCCTATTATTAAATTTACAAATAAGTATTAGATCCTATAACAGGTGTCGTTTAACATTTTAACGACTTTCAGAAACAGGAAAATCCCCTCCAACATAATTAAGAGTATCTGTCCTCACCTTATGAGCCACATCTGCCCGAGAGTTCGAACTCGAGACTGTTAGCAACCATGAGCTTTACCGACCACACCGACCCCTAACAGATATCTAATATTCATTTTTTCTCTTCTAAGAGGGTTGGCGCCCCTACATTTGTCTGTACATATAGAAAATTTTCAAAACGAAACGAAATATGTACAGTTGTAAAGCCGGAAAAGTACACACAATAAAATGACGTCATTCTAGAGTACACAGAATTGAAAGTTTAATGCCGAAAAACTAAACAAAAAACATTACCGCCTAATTTATTTGCCTATTCTTAAAAGTGGAATGCATGAAGAGTTTCTTTCCGCCATTTCTTCGTCGAGGGGTGACGCCCCCCCCCCCCTACACACACTCCATGATAACGTCTACCACCCCTCCCCCTGGAAACAAAATATAAAATTATATTCAAAATATATACTTTATCACCTATGTTCACTACCCATCCCCCAATGAGAATTTAATCAACTGTAAAAGTTCAAAATGCGTCCCGCCTCTCCCGGGAAAAAATAAATCTGAAAGAAACACCGCATAATTGAGGTTTAGCAGCCATAAGTAGGAAATGGTTCTAGGTAAAGAATGGCTGGTCTGTACGATCAAACATGCGACCAGTGTTTCTTTCAGTGATTCATGCATGCAACTTTTGTTAGGTTTAAGATTAGATGCAAGGCTTAGGGGTATGACTACGACTAAATTTAGTATCAACTAGACTTACACGGTCATCCCTTGGATAACTGTGGGTTTCGTGGGTCATCACGTCTGTCACTTATCACAAAATTACCAGACCCCACATTCAAAAAGACGTTTTTTATCTTTTTTCTTCTTCTTCTTCTTCGTTCTTAATTATTAGTGTTGAAGGGGATCGAGATTTATCTGCCAGTGGGTTTGAACTCGAGACTGTTCGAATGTATCAACCATGAGCTTTTTGCCGACTCGACCACGCCTCCAACACAATTAAGCGTTACGTGTCAACTGGTTTTTGCGCCATTGAGGCCATTGACTCCGATTTCAGCCTGCTTTTCTTTTTGGATTTGCTTCCATAGCCTTTGTCCAACCAAGAACAAACTACAAGGCAGCAGTTGTTTAATTTTGGAGTTGTCTCTCCTAGAAGAGTGGCTGTCCCCAGCTAACGAGCCTCATCTGCCCGAGGGTTCGAACTCGAGACTTTTCGGTTTAGCAACCATGAGCTTTACCGACTCGACCACTTTTAAAAACACCGATTTCAGCTGAGCATAGGTCTGACCACACTATCCCTTCATATACTGACGTCACAGGTGACCTACTCAACTCTACTTCACCTGCCCAGTGTCCCGCCAAGTCTCAGACAGCATGTTTTTATCGTTTAAAAAAACGATTCCGGCCTAGCATGTCTCTGACCACACTATCCCTTCATATGCTTAGGACAAAGAAACAGATGAACTCTACTTCACCTGCCCTGTTTCCTGCCAAGTTCAGATAGGCAACTTTATCATTCACATCTAAAAAAAACAAATTGATTTTTTTTAACATTGACGTGATGTGTCTAGAACCCGTGCTACCTGCAGGAAAGCCTATTACAATTACAACTTAAATATCTAGATTCGTGACGTCACTGCTGTTTTTTGTTGAGTCTCCTTACGCAACTTGATTTAAGCGCATAGGCCCTATCTCTAGATCTAGATCTAAGTCTAGTAACTTTCAATTTAAATTTTATCTTAAATTAACCAATTCCACAGCTAAACAGACCTTTATTATATAAAATAATAAAGGTCTGAAATAGTTTAGTATATAGAAACTCACTATTATCTAAATCTATATAGAATTATCTATATTATACGACTGGTTTGCTTAAGTCTAGTTTTTGCGTAGCTCTTGCTAGATCTAGATTAGACCTATTCTAGATCTAAATAGATACATCACAAAGATTTATATCAAGTATTTAAGGACTAAAGTAGTTTAATAAAGAAACTCAAAAATGTATTATGATTTTAAAATGGATACTTTTTTTAACTAAACTAATTAGTCTCTGTTTTGATCTAGATTCTAGATCTAGATCTATATATAACTTTCTTGGCCACCTGATATTTAGATCTATAAATAACTTTCTTGGCCACCTGATATTTAGATCTATAAATAACTTTCTTGGACAGATTGTAGAGCTAGATACATTTATTGTAAAATTAAATGAAAAAGACATTTGAAAATTGATATAAGTGTTTGTACATAATAAAAACAGCAAATGGACGTATTGTTAAAGTTATAGCCGACAGAAAATTAGCTTTAGAACGCGTTAAACATTGGAATGGGAACACAATCTTCTTTGATAGAAGCCGCCATTTATTGTACTAAAAAGAAAAAAAAATATGTGACGTCACTATTCCCTCAAAGTAAAATCGTTTTTCTAAACTTTTAATTTCTAAACTTTTAAAATTAATGTGGTTAATCTACCAATGAATAAATCAATAAATTAATTAACGTCTTTAAATAAATTTGTGATTAACAGTCTGTCTGAAAACATTACATACATACTATTTTACAGCCCTACACATAGAGCAGATTCTCTCCATTACCCAATCAGACAAACAAAAAAAAAACGAAAAAAAAAACAAATAAATATTCAAACATGTAAACAAACTTGAATTTTAGTAGTATATAGATGTCCACAAATTGCGTGTAGATCAATTTTACTAGATAAAGTTATGCGGAAATGTCTAGGTACTAGGTATTATTTTTGAGAAAAAGAAAACACTATCAATCTAGCGCCCGTTGAATATTTAATATGAATGTGCAGTAGCTACGTGCGAAATTAAGGTTAAAATCGGTTAAAATGTCAGTTCTGGATAAAATTAGATTTCAATGATATTTTTCGTTTCTGGTTAAATTTGAAGTTGAGGTGGAGATGTTAGTTTTAGTTTAGAGAAAAATACATCACCGTCAACCTAGCGCCTGTTGTATTTCTCCCACAACGCGCCACTTACCTCGCAATTAATATGTTTATATCCCCTGAGTCACCGGAAGGTACCGGATTAATGTTTTTTAACTTCCGGTGCAGCGATTTTTAATCTCTTCCTGTATGTGTAGTTCACAATCGTTTTTATAGATCTTAAACATGTTCTTACTTTTTCTTTGTTCTTACCTTACTACTAAATTTTTCAAACCTAAACATTTTAATTGGCATCTTCAACAGTCAGGTAAGTGTGCTTAGCTTAGGTTTCAACAATTGTCATCCAACTGTTTTTTATTAGATTAATGTTTACACGCATACTTTTGAATACTGTCAGGAGACACGGTAATTGTTTTAGGATTTCTTAGAAATGGCAGGTTTTTTAAAATGTGGATTGACATAAATTATATTTTGATAATAAGTAATTGAAATTTACTCCAAACATGGTATGTATATATTAAAAAGAAGGTTAGCATGTGGTTAACACATATTGTAATAAAATTTTGATTTGCATTGGTTAAAGCAAACCTAAAAAAAAATATAGCAGTTGCACGCTAGGTTTACTAAGTTTAGTAAAGTTTATTTGTATGCCTTAGTCTAGTTCTAGTAGTAAGATGTATAAATGTAGACTGGTAATATTCCCTACTTTTCAATAATTATAATATAGACCGTATGGTAAGTTTAAGCTTAGCTTTAATTAGTTAATCTTAAGTTTGTTTGGCTAAACTTAGCATAGTCATTTCAGTGTCGGTTTAGATCTGATAATATGAATTTAAATTAGGTCTCATAAAATTGGGATAGGTTTAGGGTTGGGTTAGATTAGCTATAAAAATATGCATTTCAATTCAAGATTAACTTGTCATTAAAACAATTCGTTTCAGAACCAAGTTTTATGCAATATGACATCAAATTTGACTTAATTGGTTATATATATATATATATATATATATATATATATATATATATATATATATATATATATATATATATATATATATATATATATTTATATATATATATATATATATATATATATTTATATATATATATATATTTATATATATATATATATATATATATATATATTTATATAATTATATATATATATATATATATATATATATATATATATATATATATATTTATATATATATATATATATATATATATATTTATATAATTATATATATATATATATATATATATATATATATATATATATATATATTTATATATATATATATATATATATATATATATATATATTTATTTATTTATTTATTATTTAATATGCATTTCAATTTTGTGTAAGTGGGCCTGATGCGTATATAAGAACGTAGAGATTATCTACCTGTTGTGTTAATATAAAATTTATATCAAATCCGTTTTTATGATTTATTTGAAAACATCATTAAAAGTATAGGTTTACAAAAATACAATATGATAAACTAAGTGCTACTTACCTTATATACATCTATATACCCATCATCCAATTCTAAACGTTCTCAATAGTCTTGTCGATCATTAGATGATTGCGCATTACAAATCCAAGCACAATGCCTGGTTGGTAAGGTGAGAAAAGACAGATGTTGCCCACATATCAGTCGACCTCAGCCTTTGAACTTTTAATTCTTTTTACTCTAGAATCAATGGCGTCTTTTTATTGTGTGTACTTTTCAGGCTATACAACTGTACATATTTCGTTTCGTTATTTTTTGTTGTTGAAAAAATCATATCTATATCCCGAGTTACCACCCCTCTTAGTGTTATATAAGAATATTCCAGAAAGCTTAGGAGTAATCACTCCCGGTTTATTACTTAGTTAAACTTTTAAAAATAGAATAGAATCTTGTAGAAAAAAGAATTGCGCACCAAGTAAACGCCAAACAATATGTGTATAATAGTGCGGAATATTATTTTTACTTTATAAATTCACATGCGTTTTTTTTTTAGAAATTTGAAATAGCGTGATTTACTACTTCCGTCAACAGAAATTGGAATAAAGGCAGAAAAATAAATCTTTTACTTACATGTGAAATTTCATTAATCTTTTTGAAACAGTGCTCAAATTACAGGTTTTTGAAAAAAAAATAACAGTAAACACGTTCCATTTCCGGCGACCTAGCTGTAACGGTACTCAAGTTATCGTGTACACACACACAAAGACACACACAAATACGGACAAGATTGCAAAACTTTTTGTCCACTCAGGGAGGTGTAAAACTTCGAGATTTGAAAACAATCTCTATTCTTTTTTTGCACGATTACAATAATTCCTTTATACTATGTATACGAGAAAGTAGAAAGAGGAAAAAATATTTTCAAATCTGTTTATGTTTTAAGCATTTCCGCACAAACCTGATGAAAATGAAGATGATAGTTGTTCTGGTAATCCTGGCGAGTCTTGCAGTGCACTCGGACAGGTAGGTACTCATTTTTTAGCAACTAGTGTAATAGCCTGGTTAATAGTTATTCAATTCATTCCATGCTTTAGTTTTAAGTATGCGGGGACTGCGTGGTCGGATAATATAGAGTACGGAAGCTTATGTGAAAATCTTTGAGTTCGGATCACGGGCTCGAGTACTTAGGACGTCCCTGAATCAACAAAGCTCTAATGGATACCTGGCTCATGTTAGAGAAGGTTAAGGCGATTGGGCATAGTGTTGATTACACTTCGCCTTTAATTATCGGGGTCCCTGAAACATGTGTACTTCATCTGTCCACTAGACTGGCTGTTTCGAAAGTGTAGGCTGCTTTCCTTAATCTTACAGCAGAAAGTTGCTTAATATAGTAAACTGAAAGTATTGCAAACATAAAACTAAAAATTGGATTTTAATAGTAGTATCAAATTGAAAATGTACACAAAAATTGATACGTTACAACAACATAAATCATACAAGGTTAATACAAATTATTTTCTTTTATTTTTATACAATTGAATACACTTTCTCGGTGTTTATTACCTTATTGTAAGCCAAATGCATCATACACCCGAATATTGACTTACCAAGGTGCAGCCTGAACGGTCTTATATAAATAATACACGCCACTTAACATGCATTCTTCCCAACTAGTGCTTTTTTTCCCTCCAGAAATTGTTGTACCCGGTGGATGGGATTGCACCTGAAAATTAAATCTCATTTTGTGTGTGTGTGTGTTGTGGGGGGGGGGGACGGCTGTGGTATACACTATTGAAATTATTTATTTTCTATATGAATTATATTACAATTTAAAGTAGAGGGAGTGGACGACCTTTCAAAAAGATGTGACGGGGGGGGGGGGGGGAGGGGAGGGTGGGGGGGGGCATAAGCTTTTACGAAGACGTGCATGAAAGAGACTATTTTTTTTTCAATCCGACAGTTGCCCATGCGTTAAAAGGAACCGTCGTTGTAATTTGGGCATCTGGGAACCACAGTGCTGTGATTCCATGACTTGTGTGCGACCAAATGAGTAAGAGAGTAATATATATATATATATGTATATATATGTATATATATATATATATATATATATATATATATATATATATATATATATATATATATATATATATATATATATATATATATATATAAACAAATATTGGAATATGGCAGCACGATTTAATTAATTATAATACGCGATCACTTTTACACTTAGGCTCCTGTACAATTACATTTGGCCCTACGTCAATCCGGCTTGGACGCCACGGCATTTTTACCAAGATGCTAATACAATCCCACTAGGCGACACGACAATCCTACTAAGACGCCACGACATTCTTACTTAGTATTAAATAATTAATCCGAAAACGTAGTCTAGTTTTAAAATATATATATATATATATTTACCTATCCACCACTTCACCCAACGTCACATAAAAATTATGTCAATGAAAATTATTTTACTCTTTCAAATTAACGTTTTTTTTTCTTATTTTAAAACTATTTACTGAGCTCGGTCAAAGTTGAGTATAATAATATCAAATTTCTTTCTTCTACTTCAATTTTTAATTCTAGAGTCGAAAAAAATTAATTAAGTATCACGTGTAAAATTGCCTTGCGCTATATAGGCCAATGACTCCGATTTTATCCCGCTCATCCTTTTGTCCATCCAAGAACAAACTACAAGATAGTAGTTTATTGATATTGGAATTATCTTTCCTTGATGTTTTTGTCCCCAGCTATGAACCCTTTTCAGCCGGGTGTTAGAACAATAGGACTTCAGCAAACATGAGCATAACCGAAACATGGATCTCTTTTCTACTATAATTTCTAATCAATTTCCATAGCTTGAAATGGATGATTAAATTATGTTTGTAGCGCATATTTGTAAAATGCAAAAAATAATGTGGTTACTATTTCTGACCAGCATCAAGCATCTTCACAAAAATCAGATTATCCCTCTTCGTCCCCAGGTGTGCCGTCATTTAGGAGCACTCCTTGTTCCTTGTTTAGCTTTTTTTTTTTAAATTATTATTACATATTAACGTACCCGTCTAAAAATTCTAAGAAGGTCACAAATAATATATTCTAAGAGGTGTGGCCTTGTTTTCTAAAACTGAATTGCCCGTGCTTGTATCCAGTGGCGTAGCGAGGTCGAGTGTCACCCGGTGTGGCACTTAATGGTGTCACCCCCTAGAGGCGTAGTGACCCTTCTCAGGGACAAACTTTCAAATTTTCGAGATTTGCACCCCCCCTTAATCTTTCGATTTGCACTACCCCCTACCCCCTCAAACTTTCGATTTGCACCCCCCTCAAGTTTTGCTCTATATATTTTGCTATTTTTTGCCTTGGTGTCACCTCCCTAAATGGTGTCACCCGGTGAGGTCCGCACCCCCGCCCCTCCCCCCTCGCTACGCCTCTGCTTGTATCATTTTTATCGGGGCACGGGTTCACCTACAATGTAAGCATCAAGTGTATATTAATCACTCACGGTAATTGTGAGGTGGAACACATTTCGGTGACCGCCCAGATGTCAAGGAGTAGAGGGGCGCTCTTGGGAGTCCCCGAATACACTACCGAAATGGCGCCCAGTAGGGCCCCTGGCTAATTAAAAACTGTGTCGCTCATAGGTTAATCTAGTATGCCTTATAGTACCCAGTTTAATTTATTGAACGACTTTAATATCCCATTTTATCCATAGCCTAACGCACACAAAAAATAAAATCAAACGTAAGCGATAGCGCTCAAGGGATAAACTGGGGAGTCAAATTTTACCCTGACGGCGTGACGGCGAATGCGTCTGATTCGATTTAGTGAACGACAATAACGCCCCATCTTATCTATAGTCTTTCGCACTGTTTAATATGAATGTAGGATTCAACATAGCGCTCGCGGCAAAGACAAGAGCGCCCAATCACAACTTGCCGGGGGCCGCCTGTGTAAAATTGAATTTTTAAAAGTAGAAACCACCTCCAGGGTATTTTCATTAGCTTCCAGAAATTCATTGCTATTGGGTTAGTATGGTTTGTAAGCTATTTGGAGCTCCAAGATTTCCCGTGAGCACTATGGCGTCTACGTTTGTTTTAAAAAGTGCGATAGGTTATGGATAAGAAGGGTTAATAAAGCCCAGCACTAAATCGAATCAAGTGCTTCTTACGGCTCGACAAAGTTCTATTTTGCGCCAAGGGCCTCCCCATGAGCGCTATGGCAATTACGTTATTTTTAGTGATCGCAATAGACTATAAAAAAGTAAGGGTATTTTAGTAGTTTACTAAATTGAATCAAGTGGTTCCACCGGTGTCCCGATAGGGTGCGATTTGGCGACCAGGGCTAGACTGCGAGCCTTATGCGTTTATGTTTGCATTTAAACTTGTGTTTATTTTATGCGTTATTGTTTGCGTTTAGGTTTGCGTTTGCATTTGTGTTTGCGTGTTGCGTTTGGGGTTTTCTTTTGTGTTTGCGTTTATGTTTGTGTTTGCGTTTGCTTTGTGTTTGTGTATTCGTTTGTGTTTGTGTTAGCGTGTTTGTGTTTGCGTTTGCGTTTGCTTTGTGTTTGTTTTAGCTTTTGTGTTTGTATTGCGTTGTGTTTGAGTTTAGTTTTGTTCTGTTCCGAAATTGGTACATTTAAAAAGGCCTAGCTCAAGTATGCAGTCTGTGTATATAACATATATATTTCTCTCTCTCTCTCTCTCTATATATATATATATATATATATATATATATATATATATATATATATATATATATATAGAGAGAGAGAGAGAGAGAGAGAGAGAGAGAGAGTTTTACATGGAATTTTAAAAGATTTAACAGTTTAACCAGTTGATTTAGAGTTAAATTGCAGATAGGCGGACTAAAATTTACAGTTATAATATGTTATAATTTACATTCAGCAATGTGATTAATTAACATAAATCAGAACCAAAAGGGGTTGGGGATTGTGTGGTAGGGAGGTTAAAGCTCATGGTTACTAAACCGTAAAGTCCCCAGTAAAGACAGCTGGGGCTCGCTAAGTAGGGATAATAAAATATCTAAGAGAGGAAAGTTGATTTAGTTCTAAATTGTAGTTTGTTCTTAGATGGGTAAAGGCTATATAAGATCATCCAGACAGAAAAGTTGGATGATATCTGAGTAATCAGGCCAGTTGGCACATGACCGCTTGATACGTAATCATCAATTCTGAGAGTTGTAATCTTTTCCACCTTTACAATTGAGAACTAAAAAGAAGCCAAAGATACACCTTAGTTATCTTTTTCTTTATTTAGATGGGCATTGTCTGGGAGATGCGATAATGGTAAGTTATTTAATTATAAAGAGCTTTTTAAATATATCATATTTATTATCATACGTTTATGATACTCATATTTTAATGTGTATTTGTAAATTTGTCTTTAAACTTTGAAAATATTCAAATTTTACTAAGAAGATTTATGTAAAAATTATATTTTTACAAGAGCACTGTGAAATAACCTTTCCGAACATGACGGTCCGTGTTTCAGTGATATTGACATATGCAAGGATAACGTGATGAGCTATCCCCATCCACTTACGTTTCTTATTTTAAGTCAAGAACGACTCAGAGTTGGGTGTACACAATAGCGATTTACTAACACGAACTCTGGATTCGATTTCGAGACTTTCGGGTTAGCAGTCGTATGCTCAACCTTCCGACAACAATTCTCCCACAGACAAATAAATCTCTAAGACACTATATTTAAACCGACATGGACGTTTTCGACAGCACCGTGTTTAGACATACCTTTGCATTTTCATAATTTTGTTGGGATAAAATATAATTAAAATTAATTCTAAATTGAATGGTATTTCACCATACAAATATTTTTAAATTCATAAAGAAACATATTTCTCTAGTGTTTTTTTGTATTTGTTGCAAAAACTCGTCTACTGAGACTATACGATTTCGTAAAAGAATGATCAACTAGTTATTATTTGAGCAAGATAAATGCTATTTTGTTTTACCGTGAGACCTCAACAAAAGCTAGTTTTTTTTTCAAAATGGGGGCCTTTTTCCGTGGCAATAATATTTTTAAAGGATTCCCTGTTGCATGAAAATATTTTTTCCCTCATGTTTTCCCTCATGTAGCCTACCTTAACTTAAATACACACACATAAATAAAGGATTTTTATTAATTAAAAAAGGTTTTGTTTTTACGAGTTATTTTCCTGAGCCTACCCTTTTTTAGGACTACCTCCCCGTTAACAACAATTGCAATATTTAAACCTGCCTACAATGCAACGATATTTAATTAAACCTACATCTCTGATTACGTCGCTTCAATTTTTATACCTATCTGCGTGATTTAGATTCGGCTACAATTAAACATACCTCTGTGGATACAAAGTGCCATTTTTATTACTAGCTCCCTAAAGACAGCGCCGTTTATTTAAACTTATCTTCCTATTTAGAAAACAGTCATATTTATATCTACTTCCTTGATCGCAACGGCACATACTTAAACCTACTAGTCTGATGCTAAAGCCACCTGCTTTAACTTCAATTCATGAACGCCCAGTTATCAATATCTCCCTCCGGTAACAGCTTACACCCAATCGCTGTAAGGAGAACTGAACATGACATATTTCAATCTTTATGTACAATTATCATATAACTGTGATTTTAATATTCAACCCCGTTTATAAATTGAAATAACATTACTTTCTTATTCTGGTGTAGCAGTTTATTACATTAGAAAAGTTATTTTAGAAAAAAAAACAGACTTTGAGTGCACGTCGATCAACATCCGCAAAGGTTAGGATGACCACATTCCTCATAGACAGCTCAGGTGTAAGCGGTGGAGCGGGACTATCGTAGGATCAACAGAATAAGCAACAGCATGGGGACAGAGGGGTCTAGCGGTAGAGAGCTTGACTGCTAACCCGTAAGTCTCGAGTTCGAGACCACACTATCTCTCCATAATCAGAGGTCACAGAAGCATGTGAACTCTACTTCACGTGACCGACAGGTTTGAAAAGGGATTTTTACTTTTTTTTTGTTACAATGGGCATAGCTTGGCTATGTGTTTAAGTTTGATCATAGATGTATTATTTCATTGTATCCTTAGTGTTGGGCGCTGTTTATATATATAATGGAATATGTGACCGAGGAAATATTAAATATGGAGATGCTATATTTCATACTTTTTAAAAACATTGTATTTTTTTAATGTTTTGATGTCAATCATAATTAATTATTTTGATTTCATTGCAAGCTGAATGACACTGTGGAGCCTATGGAAAAAAGGGAACAAAACAGTACCTTAGCAAGCAAATTGAACAGAATATTATTATATATTTACTCAAAATGTTAAAAAAATAATAATTAATTTCCCTTTAAAAAATTCGCTTTTTTTTGTATTTAGATTACTTAAAAGTTTATTAATATGCATTACAGAATAATGTCGACCACTGACGTCGTTTTAAATTGTATTACCATACCTACGTTTTAGTTCCAAATATTAAAAATATCTAATTTATACAGAAAATATTAAACATACTTTAACCAGTGTTTACCCCCACCCCTCAGTCTTCAAAAGTCTGGAAAAAACAGCCTTCTAGATGCATTGCGCACATTTTACAAAATCCCAAATTTGTTTATAAAATAGTCCCTTTTTTCTATTATCCGTGGCTTAAAATAAAAACATTGCCCTATCAAGTGAAAGTGTAGTGTGTTTTGTGTTTGTTAAGGGTAAAACATGTTATACTCAATAGCATGGTAAGCACACTGGCTGTATTTTATAAGGCTTACTTATCACTCAATATGCTTAGGACACAGAAAGAAGTGGAATCTATTTCACTTGCCCCGTAAACCAAAAGGTTTGAAAGGGAAATTTTACTTTACTTGTTACTTTAACTAAAAGCTGAAACACATGCAGCTAATCTACAGAGATGAATGTTTAATACACGTGGTCATGTGTCATTATGATGTATGTTTTATCGCAGACTTAAACAACAGTTAGCGTTATTGTTCAATGAGATAGAAGTCGGCGTAGTCGAGTCTGTAAAGCTCATGTTAGCTAAATCGAAAAGTCTAGCAGATGAGGCTCGTTAGCTGGGGACCGCAACACTTCTCGGAGAAACAACTCTAAAATCAAACAACTGCTGCCTTGTAGTTTGTTCTTGGTTGGACAAAGGCTATGGAAGCAAATCCAAAAAGAAAAGCAGGCTGGAATAGGAGTCAATGGCCTCAATGGCGCATTACCAGTTGACATGTATCCTTAAATGTGATGGAGGCGTGGTCGAGTCGGCAAAAAGCTCATGGTTGATAAATTCGAAAAAAAGTCTCGAGTTCAAACCCTCTAGTAGATATGGCGCGATCCCTTCCAACACTAAAAATTAAGAACGAAGAAGAAGAAGAAGATTACAAACACACAAACACACACACACACACATACAGACGCACACATACATAATGTTAAGACCTTACAAATACTCATACTTTCTAAATTATTTCTTAGACATCGATAACATATTAATCAAACTATATTTGTCAGAACAAAAGGTCTGGAAACGAATAAAATAAAGTAACCTGTCATCTGTACTTGTTGCTCTATATTAGATAAATTGTTGCAACATAACACTTATTTACTAAATAACAATGTTACATAAGCCGTGATGTTTCATACAAAGATAGAGAATTTACGTACGTTCAACTTCAAGTTATTGTATTGTATGGATTTTTTAAAATGATGAATAATAATTAGCTATTAATTTTAAGCTTCCTTGATAGACAGCTTAAAACTAGATCTAACTAGATACAAATTTGAACAAAAGAATCTGGAGTACAAGGCGACACATTTGATAATAATATGTGGATCTGCAATGTATTTATGTGTTGCATAGATGTCGATGAAAGAGAAGTGAGTCGGTAGAATAAAAACACCTTACAAAAACCGTGAACAAATTTACAATAGTCGTAGGCTTCACTAAAAGATTTCTGACATCTGCCTTGTCAAGAGAGTTACCATTTGGACCAGCTGTCTTGTGAGGGTGGACAAGTTTTATTTTCTTCTTACGGGGATCGCCTCTTCTTATATGTCTGGTACAGTTTCGTGAAATCTAACACAAGTCCAATTCAACATATACTACAATGGTTTATTGACAACACCAATCAATTGTTCTACTCCTAACAGTAACTAGTCTATACTATAATATACTGCCTACTAACACTAACTAACTATACACTCTCACGAACATCCGTAACAAACTATCTATCTCTAACGTCCACCTAACTCTACATATCTCTGTTCGTTCTCTACCGCTACTTATCACCGTCTGCTGACCCACGCTCCAGTGGTCAGCTGACCGTTCCATTTGACTGGTCAGCTCCTGTATTTCCATTGGTCCTCCATTAAACTTGTTACACTCGTTAGACATAACAAAATAACTTAATTTTAGTTGGAGTTTTAGTTTCTGTTCTAAAATATTTATATCAGGCTATTTTACGGAACCTAAAAGACATTTCCAAGTGTGCCAGACGAGTTATATGTAGCATAAGTTCAAATCTCCGGAAACTACATTTATCGACCCACCTATACGACTTTGGTGATGCGGCGAAACCTGACCGATGTTTACAGACTCGTCGACAGCAACCAGTAAAACTGCATGGGTCGATTACTTAGCCCTAAGATACGAGTTTATTATTTTGTACATATCTGTTCCAGGACAAAATACACATATGAGACATATTTTTCAGGCAATTCTTCGGCATACAACACGTCCTCAAAGTAAAAATTAAAAATACAATTTTTATAGAAAATATATAATTCAACCAATATCCGCTCCCAAATAACAAAGATAAATGTCTGAAAGAAACACTGCCCATTTGCAAAGTACGCGTGATTAACCCTCACTGCGGAGAAATCACCACGTTTTAAAAGATGTCACACCTGAGACAACAGGTATTTATTTTTTGAATAACTGATTTCGTCTTAGCATGGGTCTGACCGCATTATCCCTTCATATGCTTCAATTGCATAAATAGGTGAATTCTACTTCAACTGCCCCCGTGTCCTGCCAGATCCAGATAGGCAACTTGTTTGATGTGCAATTTTATAAATACACATAGTGAGCCAGTCTATAAAAAAATAAGTATTCCCATAAAGAGACGCTAAACATAGGTGGAGTATGAGAGAGAATGTAAGCGCGTTTTGTATTTCCTTTATCGTATGGGTATATAAGCTCTAACCATAAACAATATATATTTGGTTTTACAAAACCATAAAGAAAAAGTTTTATATGTTAAATCTACGAATTAAATTATGCATCAATTTATTAGTTACGTATTATTCACATAAATAGTGACTATACAATTATTATACTGTTATTATAAGCTATCGAGGAAGTTACCGAACACTTATATATTGTCTCTAAAAACTACTTTCCAAAAAGTCTTTACTTTCTTATTCTATTTCGAGATCTCTTTAACTTCCCCACAATATGTTTCCTCAAAAGTTTCGTAAAATATTCCTATAATGTTGCTCTACTAGTTGTAACCTACTTAGTTCTTTCTTCTTTTTAATAGTTTAATTTTATTAATGTTTAAATGGCCTTGAGCTAGCTTTTTGTTAAACTAAGAAATTTTCCACCATTATCATGTGATAGTATTCACAACTGTGTTCGTATTACTCGTGTTTTGGCTCCATCCCCCGATGGTCGTTGATATTGGTGTCAACATCCTATAATTTTAGGGTAATATAAAAAGGAGGAATTTTTCAGACACGAGGCGCGAGACACCCAGAGAGAACCCATGACTCAAAGCATCCATGTTGTGTTAGGCCGTAATTTACTTATGTTTCAATAGTACTAAGTATTTGATTTTTCATAGTGTAGGTTGTGCTAGTGAGATATTTTATCCAGTGATAAGTGTTTGTGATTTCCATAAAATTGTAAATTGGGTTTTAAATTATTGTATAATTGTTTTTGCATTGTATTTTAAAATTTAGACTTGTTTGCTTTTAGAAGTTTTTAGATTGATTAAAAGTTCTATAAGATTTCAAATCTACGAAGAGTTTGTTGTTGCTAGTAATCTTTTGAATTTTCGTATAATTATTCATCAGTCTGAAGCCATCACAAAAGAACCTGGGTGTTACCTAATATTTTATCAGTTGTAGAGTTACGTAACAAAAAGTAAAACTCAACACTTAACACACGACTTCATTAGGTCATCTCAGCAGTAAAATAATTGCATTCAAATATAAATTATGTACATTAGTGAATGTCAAACCAACTGAAAACACTATCTCGTGGTTTGCACAATACTCTCTGATGGCGATCGATAGCAAGCTGGAAATCTGCCAAGATGATAAAAAGCGTAATTGTATTTTTAGGCGTAATGAAAAAGGATCTAGTATAGATAATGCGCACATAGCTTTTCAGTGCGACGGAATAAAAAAAAACCAACAACCTCACTGTAATAAAAATTAAATTGTAATGTTGGCAATATGGGTGTTAACTAGTTTTGGGCATGTTATAAACAGAGTGAAATATTCTCAGGTGTTTGAAATTGAAAATGTATAACGTTTCCATAGAACATAATAACATCATAGTTATATAGTTGACCAAGCGGCCTTTTACACGTAGAAGTTTTATTGACTTTTCAAGTAAAGATCAATGATAGCTGGCATATACATTCTTAATGAAGCTCAAACGTCATATCAATATCAATTTGTAAAAATCGATACTGTTTATATAAAAGACACTGCCCAGTGAATAGTATAAAGTTGATGGAATCAGACATTCTAAAGTGTCTATCAGACTCATGGTATTGGTATATAATAATAATTATTATAACTATACTTTTCTGATATACAACAAAATATTGCATGATAAAACCTTTCTTTTAAAGTACAGCACATTAACGATGGCGGAAAAAGTGTCAATGATTTCTTCACTGGTTTGGCTGTTGTTCCACTACCTCACGACTACGTTGGGAGCTGATACATTATACAACGTTGCTCTTTACAAGCCAGCCTTTCTGTCCACAATGTACAAGGATTGGACTCCAGAAAAAGGAAACGATGGTGATACGACAGTTAATGAACTCGGTGGACAATGTACACAAACCAGTCCTCTAAACAACAGTTGGTGGATGGTGGACCTCTTGGATACTTACATCATCAAGGCAGTTGTTCTGACAAACAGGTGGGTTATACATATTTTACATCTATGTGTAAACAAAAAAGTGGCAATAAATTCGGTGTAGTGTCGTTTTTATTGTATTCGAGTCTTCCCTGTGTGTCTGTTGAATTGTCGTTAAGTGTGTGCTTGTGTGAACTTGTGTATTGGCTTACTGTACTGTGACTTGGTTTTGTAGCCGCTTGTTATTAACTATCTGGGCTTATCCGTGGTACCAGAGTCTAGTCTAACTTCTCGCATGTGCTTTCTGGTCATACTGTCCCCAAAGTCGACAAATCATGCCAAAGCGGTCGAGGTCCAAATCTGTCATTACTTACGACCGTCTCTAATCTCGTCCTCACCTCGTGGTCAAATTCTGGTCAGCTCAGGATTCTTTATTAGTGAGAACCTGTAGTTCGCTTTCCGAAGCTATCTTTGTTAGAGCAAATTAGTGGTCCGGGCAGTCCAGCTTTTCGGCTATTGATTACACGGATGGCTATCTCGTTCCGCAGCGCGTTTCCAATAAGAGGTTTGGTCTCACCGAAAGTGATATAACAGCTAACGTTGTTACATGCATACATGTATATATATATATGTATATATATATATATATATATATATATATATATATATATATATATATATATATATATATATATATATATATATATATATACATATATATATATATATATATATATATATATATATATATATATATAGTACATGTGTCTGAAAAACCATTGCTTTGCTCACGGCAGGAACGATTATCTACAATGGGCAGTTAGGTTAAATCATTTCCTGATTGATGTGTTTATCAACGATCCTCGTAAGACATCAACATTTCCCAATGTTCTTGGAAGCATCTGTTACCAACAGACAGAAGCCGTAACAATTGGTACCTTTACGTGGAACTGTAGCAAGCCAGTAGCTGGTCGTTATTTGAGATTAATCAAGTAAGTCAATTGGTTGTTTAATCTAGATATTGTATATTGTAAATGAAAAAAAAAAACTTGCTATATGTTATATGTGTCTTTTTGTATAACCTGCTGAAATATACGAGATTGCGGAAGTCAATAAAGTGGCTATTAGGCAGCTTTATTTACATATTAGTCGATAAATGATAATTATCAGTCAATTTCTGCATGAGAAGAGCTGCAAAACGTGTGTATATTAGGCTTTAAGACTTGACACAAGGCAATATTGCAGTGGTTTAACAATATTAGTCTACCCAAGAACAAACTACAATGCAGCAGAGCAGATATTTAATATTCGAGTTGTCTCTCCTAGACGAGTGGCTGTCCTCAGCTATCGAGCCTCAACTACCTGGGAGATTTAAACTTGGGACTTGGGACAATGCCAATAAAGACTAAGGAAGCAAATCTTCTTAACTTTCTCGAATATTCTTATATAACACAACGGGGCATGGCAAATCGGGATATAGACATGATTTTAATCACTTTGTACATACTAAAACTTCTTTAAAAGAGATTAGAAACTTGCAGAAAAAAATAGTGCACACAAAATAAACAGCAAATAATGTGTGTATAATAGTGCGGAACATTAGTACTTTATAAATTCATTTGTGTTTTGTTTACGAAATCTAAAATAGCGTAAAGTGGTGCTTCCGGTCACCGGAAATTAATAAAAAATGTTACTTAAAAATGTATAAAAAATGTAGATATTTTACGTATTGTGATTTCAATTTTCGGCAGAATTACAATGATTCCTAAATACTTCGTATGCCTGAATGTAATAAACCGGGAGTGATCTCCCCTAAATTTTCTCAAATATTGTAATATAACACTACGTGGGATGTCAACTCGGAATATAGACATGATTTTTGTTTACTTAAACTTTTAAAAATAGAATAAAATCTAGTAGAAAAAAAATTGCGCACCAAGTGAGCACCAAAACCAAATGTGCGTAATAGTGCGCAATATTATTAGTACTTTATAAATTTACATGCGTTTTTTAAGAAATTGGAAATAGCGTAAATTAGTACTTCCGTTCAACGGAGGTTACTCAAAATTTGATAGAAGGTAGAGAATTAGATCTTTTACTTACATGTGAAATTTCATTTATCTATCTGAATTAGTACTCAAGTTATAGGCTTTTGAAAAATTCAAAGTAGAAAAAGTACCACTTCCGGTTATCGGAAATCGCTCAATAGTTGATACGTATCTACGATTTTAATATAATACTTATATATGAAATTTCATCAACCTAGCTTTAACGGTACTCAAGTAATCGTGTTTACACACAGACAGACAGACACACATACACACACACAGACACACAGACATACGGACAAGATTGCAAAATTATGTTTATCCGTATCAGTGCACGACTACAAGACTTTCTCTATACTTCATATAATCGAGAAAAAAATAAACCGGGAGTGATCTCTCCTAAACTTTCTCGAATATTCTTATATAAAATAACAGGGGATGGGAACTCGGGTTATAGACATGATTTTTAATCCATTTTAAATACTTAAAGTTTTAAAAATAGAATAAAATCTCGTAGAAAAAAGATTGCACACCAAGTGAACGCCAAATAAAAAAGTGCATAATAGTGCGCAATATTATTAGTACTTTAAAAATTTAAATTTGTTTTTTGAGAAATCGGAAGTAGCGTAAATTAGTACTTCCGGGCAACGGAAATTACTCTAAATTTGACAGAAGGTAGAGAATTAGATCTTATACTAACATGTGAAATTTAATTAACTATCTGAAATAGTACTCAAGTTATAGGCTTTTGAAAAATTCAAAATAGGAAAAGTACCACTTCTTGTTATCGGAAATCGCTCAAAAGTTGATACGGATCAACGATTTTGATAAAATACTTATATATGAAATTTCATCAACCTAGCTGTAACGGTACTTAAGTTATCGTGTTTACACACGGACAGACACACACACACACAGACATACGGACAGAATTGCAAAGCCCAGTTTTTCAGACTGGATTACACATAAAACCTCTTAATTTTGATAAATCTGGATTGGTAATTTTTGCCCGATTAAAATAAGTCCTCTATACTTCGAATGTGATGAAGGACTGAGGTGTAATACGGTGAAAATTGTTAAAATTTCAATTGATTTTTTTTGTGCACGATTACAATACTTTCTCTATACTTCGTATATAAGAGAAAGTAAAAAGAAAAGCAGGCTGAAATTTAAGTCAGCGGCTTAAAAGGTCTTTATCATATTGATTCATAACACATAATTGTGTTGGAAGGAATTGCTATGATTTTGAACACAGAATAAGAATTTGTTTTGAAATTTTCGTTTAATTCAAATCCGCATATCGGTCAATATAAGCTTTAATGTCTATGTACTCATGGCCGGCTAGAAACGCCCCTAACCTTTACTCCATGGAACGCAAATGTTACAAAATATGTTAATATTAAACATTCTTTAATTCTAACCAACTGTCTTTATCTACAGTTTCAATGTCCACCAGGTTTGTTATTTAAAATAAATCTTTGTATGAGTTTATTTTTGCATTTCAACAGGTATACTGAAGACTCTCTCAACTTTTGTGAGCTACAAGTGTGGGCTACAACACCAACAGAAGCCAGCCCTTTTAAAGTTTACAAAAACAAGAAGCTTGACGTCACGTCTTTGTTTGATCTAACTGTGTCCCGGTCCATGGTGTGTGCTTCTAAATGTCTAGAGAAACGTTACACAGACGGTTGTGCTGCTTTCAACTGGTTCCCTTCTACACGTCTGTGTCAATTGTTGAATGTTGACCCGAGAGATGTCACTGTTGTTACAAAACTTGTCTCAATGTCTGATGTCCAGTTCTATATTATAAAGTTCTAGATATAATTTCGGAATGGTGATTGACACTCTAGGTAGGGATATTACTGGTTTGACACGGCGACTTTGACTCTGGTTTAAAAACTTCATGACCCAGATTGTGAAGTGCATCATTTGGATCAAGTCTAAGCTCTACTATTTCTTTCATGCTCTCTTTGAAATGTGTACATAATGTTACGTTTTACCGTTTTTAATTAACTAATTTGATCTTTTATCTAATTAAATGTGATCTTAAAACTTATCATGGCACATTAGGCTTCTGTAGCTTGTTTTTCAGACAGCACTTTGACGTGAATCACTTCCTTAAAAGCCTTCTTTACAGGCTGCTGTTAATCTTATTAAAATACTTGTCCATTGCTAAATCAGGAAACAATTTACAGCTACTTTTAACTCTCTGAATATATTATATTTACTAGTGTCACCTCCTGAAACTTTAGTGCCCCTAACCCCAAAAACAATTTAAAGTGCACTTTTTTCCGTTTTTATTAAACACATTTTTAATTCCTTTTTGTGTCACTTCACAATGTTCCCGCATAGCGACGCCTCTGTTTATAGCAATATGGCACGTAATAACACTGTTGCACGGTGTCCAGACTATCGCTGTCACGCTAGATGTAATACGGTCGCCAAGACACATTGTTGCTGTAAATTAACTAGATCGATTCGTTTTTAAATATACAATTTTTGTTTCAGTTGTTCTTTCTGTTTTAACACAACCATACAGGATATTTTTGCACTAGTAAATGAATTAGGAATGGGAAAGTTAATGTTTACATTGTACTAACATAAAGAATACGCTTTTGTGTTCCGTTTTTCTATTGCTATAACATCTATAGATATGTTGGGGCTCCAGCATACATTCATCATTGTGTGTGTGGGCCTATTCAATCGTATCGTGCTAGTCTAGGCAAAAAACATTTTTGTAGTCGATGCCAATCTAGTCAAATATTTATTTGTAGCTTATATCATGTTTTCAAAGAGCAAATCTATAATTTTTTTTGCAACAAAACTACGAACACCGACTCTGATCTTGTGACCAACAGTATTATCAACACTAAACCAACATGTATAATTTTGTACGCTGATAAAAACATCATAAACGTAAAACAAAACCTAACTTTCAAAAAGCATATCCCTTACTTCAAATGTATGTTTTTTACCTGCGAAAAAAAAATTATCCATACGTTATTCGACAAACAACACAAATAGTTACAAATTTATAAACAGAGCGAAGCTGAGTCTTAATTATTTTTTAACCTATTTTTTTTTTTACCTATTTATATGAAATAGTCCAGACTGTAAATTACTGTTCATGTAGTTTGATGTTATTTGCTAACCTATTAATAAAGCATTCGTTTTATCTAACGGTGCTTATTTTATGTAATTTAATGTTTGAAATATTTTTTTAAAAAATAATATATAAAGCTTTGAAGTTAAAAATGTAAATTTCTCTTTTCGATCATGATGGTCCATGGGGGTAGTGAAGAAGATTTTACCTGTTTCCGTGATTGCGGTTTTAAGGGATAGTGTAATGAGCACTATGCCCAACCGCAGTAAGTCATTAATACGTTGTGTTATAGAATTAAGTGAGGCATACGACGGCTTGACGGGTTTACTGCTACCACCTGCCTACTCACGGCCTATCTAAGTAGAGTTATAAAAACAAACAGCTGTTTTAATTGTATTCTTATTTTGTGATGGTAGCTACAGAATAATACAATAAAAATAGTACCAATCCAATTACCTACTATTAAATTACTTTTGCTAAAAATGCTAATGTTGATGAAGAGTTTTTTCCCCCGATCGTTTTAAACATGAATTATCCTCGATGTTTTAGATGCAAGTATGGGCTAAGTGTTATTACTAACCACTGTATAGTAGGCGACATATTTGTTTCAGTCACTTGATAGATAAAAACTAAGGATTTACATATCTAATGTATAAACGTATACGTGTTTATCTACCTGATCATGTAGCTTTTAGCGAGTTACTAGCACTAACTGAAGTGATAACGATTAGTCATTAGTTAAAGTGGTAGAGAGCTGGACTGCTAACTCGTAAGTCTCGAATTTGAATCTGGGTTCAAGTCAGTCGACCGTCCCTGAGTCATACCAACTCTTATGGGTACCTAACTCACTTGCCCCATTTGAAAGGGAAACTTTATTTTTCATTACTTAAAATTCTTAGATACATGGGCAGTAGCTGTTATGTTTATCATTTTGACATCAGCTTTAACAAGATACAATTAAAAAGGAATTTTTAAAAATATTTTTTAACATTTTTACTAATTCACGAAATTCGAATTTGTCTCACACATGCACTGAAATCCTGCACGTTCGGAAACAAGTTGCCCTGATTTAATCTTAATAGATCTGTCGTCTGCGATGCATACATCTACTAACGCTTACTATATATTTGACTTTTCCGGTATTTTAGTGTATATCTACAATGACATACTACACTTTTAAAATTAGAAGTTTTTTCTTTTTAGTCTCTATTATCATTGACTTAATTATTACTGTGCATCATTTTCGGCATTCCATTTTAAATTAAATTTTATTATTCAACACTCAATGACTTATTTCTTTTTTGTGTGTAGACGCCAAATGACACATAACCACAATACTTTACCTGGTAACCTGGATCCACACGTACTAACTGCACATCAGGGGCGTAGCGAGGGGGGGGATGCGCACCGCACCAGGTGACACCATTTGGGGGTGACACCAATGCAATTAAATAGCAAAATATATAGCGAAAAACTTGAGGGGGGTGCAAATCAAAAGTTTGAGGGGGGGGGGTGCAAATCGAAAACTTGAAAGTTTCGCTACACCATTTAGTGCCGCACCGGGTCACACCCGACCTCGCTGCGCCACTACTGCACATTCATACTAAATATAGTCGTAGATCATACCTTTAAACCTTGCGAGTAAACTTACCCTTCAAAATTTCTCACAGGTATCTCTCGGTTTGTGGGGCTGGGAGGGGGGTAGGGGTGGGAGTGCGCCGAGCCTACCTCCCTCCCGAAATATATAAATGTTTTTATAGAAAACATACTTTTACAAGTGTCCGCCCCCCCCCCTCGGAGAAAAATGTCATTAAAAAAAAAACACTGGTCGCTAGCCCCTACATCTGTAGGCTAGAACCGTTTCTTACTTTGTGCCACGAAACCTTAGTCATGCAGACATGGTTTCTTTCAGACTTTTTTTCACCGTGGGGAGAGGACTAACATTTTTGCAGGGGCGGATACAATTTTCGGGAAAGGGGATGGGGTGGACCCTGGTAAAATTAATTATTTTCCATTCAAATTATTTTTCGTTCTAAAGTAAAGGGAGGGGGCGCTGTAGACATTCATCGGATGGAGCGGAGGTGGGAGGGGGGTGTAAAGTCACAACAAGCTATACATATTTAGTTTCTTATCTAAACTAACATTTTAATATGTTTTAAATATAAAGTATATAAGTATACGCTGAAATAAATAGCACCATCTCGAGTCAAAAATATGAAAGCAGACCTGTTTAGTTTTTAAACTGCTATCATTCATACACGACCCCTCCCACACGCTTGCTGCAACAGTTACAATTCTCATATTTGTGTATCAACAAAAATTATTGATTGTGTAACCTGGACAGTGTTAAACCTCCACAATAGACGTCTCAATAACACGACCACAGAAACACGTGTGGGCAGCATCCCAGTGGACGATATGGAAAACATTAAACATGAAGCAGACGTTTTCTTTTCAACAGCCATTGTGTCATTAACATTTATTATTAATAGTTTATTTCAAGGGCAAAGATAATATACATATACATATATTTAATCATGACTTTTGAGTGTAATACGATATTGCATGGATGTTAGAAGCGGATTTTCAAACACTTATTATTCTTTCTATTTTATAATATGAAGGCGATTCCTTTTGATACAATTAAGTATCGACGCGTTAATCTAGAACAAAGTGCAAGCAGCTTTTATTTATATATAGTTTTTATTTATTTTTTCCAAAATCTGCAACTGTGCCTAAATGAGTAAACGTTTATACCAAGGGATCCGTCCCTTTTACAGAAAAGGAAGGGCTATCGCTACTAAGTTATTTTGTCTGCAGGTAAAACTTTATTTTGACAATGGCTTGGGATTAGTAAATCCACTTAATTGTGGAAATTACTATTAGGTATTCTAGCAAGCTTTTGCGAAAATTAAAAAAGAAAATAAGAAGAAATGTATTGAAAGAAAAAAATAATCAAGACAATGTATTCATGTGTGACAATATCAATATTTCTGAGCTTGTTCCGTACAGTTTTGTGTGTGAAGCTGGAAATGTTAGTCATAGAAAACAGAAATGTTTCAATGATGAAATGCGGGAAGGCATTACGAAGTTCAAATTACTGTTCAAGCTAAATCATGTTAACCCAGACAAGCTTACAACGCAACAATTCTTAGATATGAAGTTGCTATGTCTTGGATAATATATAAAAAAAAAACGTATTTGAATGTACAAATGATGTGTATTATTAATGAGTAGATTGGTTTCTTGCATATTCCTTCTAACAAAAAAGTTTAAGTGTCTTCTCTACTGTTGTCTTCCGGCTGTTAACCGCTGGCTGTTTACTGTCGGCTATTGTCTGCAGGGCTATTGGCAGGTCTAACCAAGTCGGACAGATGTGCGCAAATAGGGCCCAGACCAAACGTTGCGCCCTAGTCCTCCAGGCTGGGGGTTGTGCGATGGGCTAACTACTCGTCCACATAAAAAAGTATAGTTACAGAAAATGAAGCCAAATCTAAAATTAATCCAGTCCTCGGCAGAACCAGGGATCCACGTAGGAGAAATTTGGTGCAATGAAGCCAAACCCACAAGGAAGCTACAGAGCTGACTCCTTTTCTTCAACCGAGAAAACTAAATTCACTACTATCGCAAAAAAAAAACTATCCTCGTAGAAAAATGGAACGTCAGAACACTGTGGAAAACAGGGAGGTGTGCACAGGCAGTGAAAGAAATGCAACCGTATCAACTTACAGTGCTCGTCCTGTTCGAAACAAGATAGAACACCTTTGGAGAGACAAAATTACACACGGGAGAAACATTGTTATACTCGGGAATAGAAAATGAGGATGACCCACGAGAGGCAGGCGTAGCCTTGCTATTGACGAAGGAGGCGAAAAAATGCCTGGGGAAATGGAAACCTGTATCTGATCGAATAATTAAAGCTAGATTTGAATCAAAGATTCAAAAGACCTCCATTATCATGTGCTAGGCTCCTACGAATAACGCAAACGAGGAAGAAAAAGACCGCTTTAAATGCCAAAGTAGGCAGAGACAACATAGAGAGGGAGATGGAGATGGGAACCAATGGCCTAGGGGAAATAAACGAGAATGGTGAACTCTTCACAGACCTGTGCCTCAAATGAGCTTACTATTGGCGGTACACTTTTCCCCCACCAAAATTGTCTAAAACCCACCTGGATATCACCCAACCATCATAATGAAAACCAGATTGATCATGTCTCGGTACGGCGTCGTCGAAGGGCCTGACTGAGAAAAAAGCGAGGAGTTGACATAGGATCCGATCACCACCTGGTTGTTGCTAAACTGTAGATAACGCTAAAAGCAAAGACGAGGCAACATGAAATTGATTCACGGAGGAGGTTTGATGAACGTAAACTTAAGTCACAAGATAACAGGACACATTTTCAGGTCACGCTAAAAATCGCTTTGAAGCTCTGTACACACCGAAGAAAAAGATTTTGATTCAGTGGAACACACCTGCGAAATATATAAGCAAGCCACTGCGAAGAGGCTCTAGGAATAAAAGCACCCAACAGGAAGCCCCGGATAACAGATGATACGTGGCAGATGGTAGAAGAAAGAAAGAGCCTAAAGAGCGAATTAAATCAAGCAAAAACACGGCAGCAGAAACAATGTAAGAAATGACAAGAGATTGTTTATAAATCAAATGGCTGAGCAGGCCGAAACAGCTCCCAGCAAGGGAGATTCAAAGACGCTCTGTGCAACAACCAGAACTTTGGGAGGAAAACCAATCACAACAGGCCAGTGAGGAGCAAACACGTTAAACTTGTAATCGAAGAACAATTGGCACGATGGAGAGAGCATTTCAAGGAAGTACTAAACGGCCCATCACCACACGATCCACAAGACCTGCCGCCAGGGGAACCCCTTAACATCAATACCGAGGAAATCCCCAGACAGGAAATTCTCAACGCCTTAAATAGTTTGAACAGCGGCGAGGAATCAGGACTAGATAATATCTCAGCAGAGGCATTAAAGCAAGGTGTAAAAGAAGTAGTAAAACGACTTCATAAATTACGTAACTTAGTCTTGAACACAGGTCAGATCCCAAACGACTGGAAGAGGAGCCTCCTTGTGAAGTTGCCAAAGAACGGTGACTTATCTCAGTGTGGAAAATGGAGGGGTATTACATTGCTGTCCATCCCAAGTAAAGTCCTTACCAGATTAATTTTGGATAGAATAAAAGAGGCATTTGACCTTCAGCTAAGAGAGGAACAAGAAGGGTTTAGGAAGGAAAGATCTTGTAGAGTTCAGATAGCCACTCTTAGAATTATTGTAGAGCCGACGATAGAATGGCAAGCCCCACTTTACATATGCTTTGTTGACTTTGAGAAGGCCTTTGATAGCGTGGATAGGCAAACAATATATAATCTGTTGAGACACTATGGTGTACCTGCTAAGTTAGTGGAAATAATCCAGCAACTTTACAATGGATTCTCATGCCAAGTTAGCCATGCTGGGAAACTGTCTGAACAGTTCCAGGTCAACACAGGTGTGAGACAAAAATGTCTGTTGCCGCACCTTCTCTTCTTGGTGGTTCTCGACAGGGTGACTCGTATGGACGTCTCCAAAGCAAGCACAGCGAAAGTACAGACTTTCATAAACAGATGCCTTAGACAGATTTTGAAATTGAGATGGCAGGACTAAGTGCCGAACATAGAATTATGGAGGAAATCAAGGCAGGAACCTATGAATGTGCAAATATGGAGAAAGTTGCGATGGGTGGGACACACGCTACGAAAGGCTCACCCAAATGTTACACGCCAAGCGCTTGAGTGGTATCCCCAGGGAAAGCAGAAGAGAGGGTGCCCAAGACAGACCTGGAGGCTTCTTGAAGAACTGAAGCCAACAGGAATGTCTCGGGGATGCCAAAATTAATGGCCGGGGATCGGAAGAAATGGAAGGAAATGGTGGAGGCCCTATGTTCCATAGGGAGACAAGAGGACTAAGTCAAGTCAAGTTGTCTGCAGGCTTTTGTCTGCCGTCTGTCGTGTGAAATTTATTGTCTGCTGGTTGTTGTCTGCCGCCTAGATACCGTTTGTTGACTCTTGATTACTTGGCTGTTGTGTGCCGGCTGTTGTCTGCTAGTTTGCATCTTCCGGCTGTACTCTGCAAGCTTTTGTCTGCCTTCTGTTGTCTGTCGGATAGTGTCTGTCGGCTGTTGTCTGCCGCTGTTGTCTTGAACACAGGATAGTACATTGCTGTATAAACATAAAATAAAATAAAATACAAACGTTTTAGGATTTAACCCTAGGAGAGGAATAAGCATGATCTTTTTAAATCAGGCTATAGTACAATCCATCTGCCTGGAATAAAAAAAATTCTAAATAATTCATTTAGCTCGCTCACTTTTCAATCGCTTAGGCTTTATTTTTTATTTTGCCTATTGTGTGTAAATTAAATTGTATAGACTAATTCTTCTAAAAACTGTCTTTTGTCAGTTTTTCTATTTGTGTACATATGTTGTTAAAATATAATTGTGTGACATAGACTATATTCATTCCATGATGTGCCTTGAGTTTACAAGACAACACAGGATACACCCAGTTGTTAGGGGTACATGCATTAGATGAGTAAAGGAGGGTCAGAAGACTATGGCATAGAACGGTACATAGAACATTAAATACCAATAAAAACTTATGGTGTAAAATGTCCTTAACCGGGAAAATCCATTTATATAAAAAAAGTTTAGCTTATGAATAGAATTCAAACTAAATGGGATAGGACTTCACGACTTTTCCCCAGTGAGGAAAAACATTAGAATAACATAGAACCTTATACATGTTTGCTAGGTCAAATAATAAATTGTTTTTTTCAAAATAAATTTTATTATGATTATAAAATTTTATTAACAGTCGATATCGATTTATATAGATAACAGAACCTACTTGTGACGAAACTGGCGTTTAAGATCAAACATTCGTACCTTATATTGAACATTAAATATTCAAGACGAAACAATTCTATTATCTATTTATTTACAACAATTTAATTGTATTTAAGTGGTATCTTTATTTCTGCAACATTAAGTGTATGACGAAATTAATTACATTGTAGAAATTAGATTAAAACCATTAGCTTTTAACAATATTAGCAACATTAATGAAAACAGTAATTTAAACAATACTGTTGCAACAACACATACCATATTAATGCCAACAGTAAAGCCAGAACTAATGCCAGCATTAATGACACCATTAATGAAAACATTAACGACAACACTAATGGCAACCTACATTAAAACATTAGCTACAACATTAATTACAACATTCTTTTCATCTATGATTTCAACATAACACTTATTTTCAGCCGCCTTTACTTCCCTAATGTGTGTCAGATACCATCACAGATGTGTGGATCCAGGACGTTCTACTTGCTTAAACTTAAACCTATGATTTGAAATAGCAAAATTTAAATTGGGTTTACTTTATATGTTTTTTGGAAAGCTGCTAATAATAAAAATAAAAAAAATACATTTAAGAAGTTGATATTTTATAATTGTTTTAAATTATAAAAGAAGTTGATTTCTAGAATAGAAGGCCAGGCTTTTTGTTGAAGTGTTGCATGTGTGATGTACTTTGGCGTTTTATAGAAAGCTAGTCCTCAACAACTGCCAAGGTATTACTGTAATGACAGACTTTTGGCTACACTATTCATGTTACTAGTATATCCATTCCATGTTGGCAATTTTAAACTACTCGTTAACTCCACCAATATAAATAAAACAAAAGAATATATAATTCGGGTTTTATTGATTCAGCAACTTTCTAGCGGTTACCATTTGTAACTATTTCCTTTCTAATAAAGTTGTCTATTCTTACACCTGATGGGAGTAGAAATACAAAGTATATTTTAAATACAAACTTTTTCGTTTAATTTCAGTAAATGGTATGTAGGCCTACGTCTGTTAATTATAGAGAAAATAAAACGTTATTGGCATAGGAAGTAAAATAGCAATTCTCACAATACCCTGCTATTTGAAGAAAAAAACGTTACATCTAATTTTTCATGTCATTTACTTCATTAGTAAAGTAACAACTTTATTTGACATAATATTTTACTTTTGTATTATTTTATGTTATGGTTTTGTGTTTCTTTAGCGCAAAAAAGGGACTACGTAATAACAAGTTTATTTGAAATCAGAAATTTATAATTGAACAATATTTCAGATAGGTACCCAAGTTCTATCGCGTCAGTTTTTCATTCACCACGGTGTAGTGTCTCAGTCTCGGTGTTTAGAAACATTGTATTATTTATTGTACGATTCTTATCGTTGCTAGTGTCAAGAGCTGGGTTTTTTTGTTTTGTTCTTTTTTTTTAATGCTTGGCTTCCTCGAGTTTCTCTATACAATATTTTGTTAATTGATCTATTGCAATGTTAATACGAGTACGACTGTTTGAAAACAAACTAGCGTATAGGCCTATTTGTTTATAAGTATATATCACTTGATCACTAACAAACTGCAGGGAACTTTATTTTAAGAAGAGGCAATAACTGGCTCCATCATGTTTGACGAGACGCATTTGTTGTTAGTTGTTGCCATTGAAAAACATACGTTGTTGGTTAATTTCGACTTCATAGTGGGCGTAAAAATGTATAATAAACATATAAAACTTAATCTTTGTAAATCGAAAATGTAATATTTTTAGATTCTTTGTTATATAAATTGCAAATTCCGAAAGCGTGAACATATTATTTATTTGTTTGTAGGCTACATTTCAAATCAATCTCTTTAACCCTCAACTTTAAACAGAAGTTTTATTATATTACGAAAAAAATTGCTATTTTTAGTTACTTAAATGATAAAAATATCAATACAGCTCACCTGAATTTAAGTTCCAAAAAACCACATAATGCAATTTCTATAACCACACGAATTTACATAATAACGCACACGATTGTAAAATATTGGTGGAAAATTAATCAGTTTGTTAGTTTGTTAACTCACTGAGAGGTGCAGGAAAGTAAAGAGTATATCAGAAACTTTAATCAGATGTGCTTGAAGTATTAAAACATGAATTTTAATTGTATAGGACACGCAAACACACTCACATATGTGCTTACAGACACAATTACCAATGCTCAACTAAACGCAACAGCATACGCTAATTATCATAATTTTTGGGTAGTTAAAATATTAATTCAATAAGGCAGAAATCATAAAGCTTCTTTTACATAAACAGCAGAAATAGAATGTCCGACTTTTACAATACATGCATCCAAAATGAGATTGTTTTAATCAGTTGTCAGTATATTACAAAGCCAGTGTTGTTTGAATAACGGGGAACATATACTAACCCATTATTTATGTTATCCAAAGTTGTATTTAACAAATACCCTTTACCCTTAAATAGCTCTGGGTTTTGGGGGTCATCCGTAAATGACGTCACGTTTGTTTGACGATTTGTATCTTTCCCCTTCCCTTCCTACTATCAAATATCGTCACAAAACATGCACAATACTCACGTTTTAAAAGATGTCACACCTCAGACAACATGTATGTATTTTTTGAATAACTTCTTCTTCTTCTTCTTCGTTCTTAATTATTAGCGTTGAAGGGGATCGAGATTTATCTGCCTGTGGGTTTGACTTCGAGACTTTGTTCGAATTTATCAACCATGAGCTTTTTGCCGACTCGACCACGCCTCCAACACAATTAAGCGTTACGTGTCAACTGGTTTCGTGCCATTGAGGCCATTGACTCCGATTTCAGCCTGCTTCTCTTTTTGGATTTGCTTCCATAGCCTTTGTCCAACCAAGAACAAACTACAAGGCAGCAGTTGTTTAATTTTGGAGTTGTCTCTCCTAGAAGAGTGGCTGTCTCCAGCTAACGAGCCTCATCGACTTAGCATGGGTATGACCGCATTATCCCTTCATATGCTTCATTTGCATAACTAGGTGAACTCTACTTCACTTGCCCCTGTGTCCTGCCAGATCCAGATAGGCAACTTGTTTGATGTGGAATTTTATAAATACACATAGTAAGCCAGTCTATAAAAAAATTAGTATTCCCATAAAGAGACGCTAAACATAGGTAGAGGATGATAGAGAATGTAAGCGCGTTTTGTATTTCCTTTATCGTATGGGTATATAAGCTCTAACCATAAACACTATATATTTGGTTTTACAAAACCATAAAGAAAAAGTTTTATATGTTAAATCTACGAATTAAATTTGATGCATCAATTTATTAGTTACGTATTATTCACATAAATAGTGACTATACAATTATTATACTGTTATTATAAGCTATCGAGGAAGTTAACGAACACTAATATATTTTGTCTCTAAAAACTACTTTCCAAAAAGTTTTTACTTTCTTATTCTATTTCGCGATCTCCTTAACTTCCCCACAATACGTTTCCTCAAAAGTTTCGTAAAATATTCCTATAATATTGCTCTACTAGTTGTAACCTACTTAGTTCTTTCTTCTTTTTAATAGTTTAATTTTATTAATGTTTAAATGGCCTTGAGCTAGCTTTTTGTTAAACTAAGAAATTTTCCACCATACTCATGTGATAGTATTCACAACTGTGTTCGTATTACTCGTGTTTTGGCTCCATCCCCCGATGGTCCTTGATATTGGTGTCAACATCCTATAATTTTAGGGTAATATAAAAAGGAGGAATTTTTCAAATCCGAGGCGTGTAACACTTAGAGAGAACCCATGGCTCATAGCATCCATGATGTTTTAGGCCGTAATTAACTTATGTTTCAATAGTACTAAGTATTTGATTTTTCATAGTGTAGGTTGTGCTAGTGAGATATTTTATCCAGTGTTAATTGTAGAAAGAAGTGTTTGTGATTTCCATAAAATTGTAAATTGGGTTTTAAATTATTGTATAGTTTTTGCATTGTATTTTATTATTTAGACTTGTTTGCTTTTTAGAAGGTTTTAGATTGATTAAAAGTTCTATAAGATTTCGAGTCTACGAAGAGTTTGTTGTTGCTAGTAATATTTTGTATTTTCGTATAATTATTCATCAGTCTGAAGCCATCACAAAAGAATCTGGGTGTTACCTAATATTTTATCAGTTGTAGAGTTACGTAACATGAAGTAAAACTCATCACTTAACACACGACTTCATTAGGTCATCTCAGCAGTAAAATAATTGCATTGACTTCATTCAAATATAAATTATGTAAATAAGTGAATGTCAAACCAACTGAAAACACTATCTCGTGGTTTGCGCAATATTCTCTGATGGCGATCGATAGCAAGCTGGAAATCTGCGAAGATGATAAAAAGCGTAATTGTATTTTTAGGCGTAATGAAAAAGGATCTAGTATAGATAATGCGCAAATAGCTTTTCAGTGCGACGGAATAAAAAAAACACAGCAACCTCACTGTAATAAAAATTAAATTGTAATGTTGGCAATATGGGTGTTAACTAGTTTTGGGCATGTTATAAACAGAGTGAAACTTTCTCAGGTGTTTGAAATTGAAAATGTATAACGTTTCCATAGAACATAACAACATCATAGTTATATAGTTAACCAAGTGGCCTTTTACACGTAGAAGTTTTATTGACTTTTCAAGTAAAGATCAATGATAGCTGACATATACATTCTTAATGAAGCTCAAACGTCATATCGATATCAATTTGTAAAAATCGATACTGTTTATATAAAAGACATTGCAAAGTGAATATTATAAAGTTGATGGAATCAGACATTCTAAAGTGTCTATCAGGTTCATGGTATTGGTATATAATAATAATTATTATAACTATACTTTTCTGATATACAACAAAATATTGCATGATAAAACCTTTCTTTTAAAGTACAGCACATTAACGATGGCGGAAAAAGTGTCAATGATGTCGTCACTGGTTTGGCTGTTGTTCCACTACCTCACGACTACGTTGGGAGCTGATACATTATACAACGTTGCTCTTTACAAGCCAGCCTTTCTGTCCACAATGTACAAGGATTGGACTCCAGAAAAAGGAAACGATGGTGATACGACAGTTAATGAACTCGGTGGACAATGTACACAAACCAGTCCTCTAAACAACAGTTGGTGGATGGTGGACCTCTTGGATACTTACATCATCAAGGCAGTTGTTCTGACAAACAGGTGGGTTATACATATTTTACATCTATGTGTAAACAAAAAAGTGGCTATAAATTCGGTGTAGTGTCGTTTTTATTGTATTCGAGTCTTCCCTGTGTGTCTGTTGAATTGTCGCTAAGTGTGTGCTTGTGTGAACTTGTGTATTGGCTTACTGTACTGTGACTTGGTTTTGTAGCCGCTTGTTATTAACTATCTGGGTTTATCCGTGGTACCAGAGTCTAGTCTAACTTCTCGCATGTGCTTTCTGGTCATACTGTCCCCAAAGTTGACAAATCATGCCAAAGCGGTCGAGGTCCAAATCTGTCATTACTTACGACCGTCTCTAATCTCGTCCTCACCTCGTGGTCAAATTCTGGTCAGCTCAGGATTCTTTATTAGTGAGAACCTGTAGTTCGCTTTCCGAAGCTATCTTTGTTAGAGCAAATTAGTGGTCCGGGCAGTCCAGCTTTTCGGCTATTGATTACAGGGATGGCTATCTCGTTCCGCAGCGCGTTTCCAATAAGAGGTTTGGTCTCACCCAAAGTGATATAACAGCTAACGTTGTTACATGCATACATGTATATATATATATGTATATATATATATATATATATATATATATATATATATATATATATATATATATATACATACATATATATATATATATATATATATATATATATATATATATATATATATATATATAAATAGTACATGTGTCTGAAAAACCATTGCTTTGCTCACGGCAGGAACGATTATCTACAATGGGCAGTTAGGTTAAATCATTTCCTGATTGATGTGTTTACCAACGATCCTCGTAAGACATCAACATTTCCCAATGTTCTTGGAAGCATCTGTTACCAACAGACAGAAGCCGTAACAATTGGTACCTTCACGTGGAACTGTAGCAAGCCAGTAGCTGGTCGTTATTTGAGATTAATCAAGTAAGTCAATTGGTTGTTTAATCTAGATATTGTATATTGTAAATGAAAAAAAAACTTGCTATATGTTGTATGTGTCTTTTTGTATAACTTGCTGAAATATACGAGATTGCGGAAGTCAATAAAGTGGCTATTAGGCAGCTTTATTTACATATTAGTCGATAAAAGATAATGATAAGTCAATTTCTGCATGAGAAGAGCTGCAAAACGTGTGTATATTAGGCTTTAAGACTTGACACAAGGCAATATTGCAGTGGTTTAACAATATTAGTCTACCCAAGAACAAACTACAATGCAGCAGAGCAGATATTTAATGTTCGAGTTGTCTCTCCTAGACGAGTGGCTGTCCTCAGCTATCGAGCCTCAACTACCTGGGAGATTTAAACTTGGGACTTGGGACAACGCCAATAAAGACTAAGCAAGCAAATCTTCTTAACTTTCTCGAATATTCTTATATAACACAACGGGGGATGGCAAATCGGGATATAGACATGATTTTAATCACTTTGTACATACTAAAACTTCTTTAAAAGAGATTAGAAACTTGCAGAAAAAAATAGTGCTCACAAAATAAACAGCAAATAATGTGTGTATAATAGTGCGGAACATTAGTACTTTATAAATTCATTTGTGTTTTGTTTACGAAATCTAAAATAGCGTAAAGTGGTGCTTCCGGTCACCGGAAATTAATAAAAAATGTTACTTAAAAATGTATAAAAAATGTAGATATTTTACGTATTGTGATTTCAATTTTCGGCAGAATTACAATGATTCCTAAATACTTCGTATACCTGAATGTAATAAACCGGGAGTGATCTCCCCTAAATTTTCTCAAATATTGTAATATAACGCTACTTGGGATGTCAACTCGGAATATAGACATGATTTTTGTTTACTTAAACTTTTAAAAATAGAATAAAATCTAGTAGAAAAAAAATTGCGCACCAAGCCAGCACCAAAACCAAATGTGCGTAATAGTGCGCAATATTATTAGTACTTTATAAATTTACATGCGTTTTTTAAGAAATCGGAAATAGCGTAAATTAGTACTTCCGTTCAACGGAGGTTACTCAAAATTTGATAGAAGTTAGAGAATTAGATCTTTTACTTACATGTGAAATTTCATTTATCTATCTGAATTAGTACTCAAGTTATAGGCTTTTGAAAAATTCAAAGTAGAAAAAGTACCACTTCCGGTTATCGGAAATCGCTCAATAGTTGATACGTATCTACGATTTTAATATAATACTTATATATGAAATTTCATCAACCTAGCTTTAACGGTACTCAAGTAATCGTGTTTACACACAGACAGACAGACACACATACACACACACAGACACACAGACATACGGACAAGATTGCAAAATTATGTTTATCCGTATCAGTGCACGACTACAAGACTTTCTCTATACTTCATATAATCGAGAAAAAAATAAACCGGGAGTGATCTCCCCTAAACTTTCTCGAATATTCTTATATAAAATAACAGGGGATGGGAACTCGGGTTATAGACATGATTTTTAATGCATTTTAAATACTTAAAGTTTTAAAAATAGAATAAAATCTCGTAGAAAAAAGATTGCACACCAAGTGAACGCCAAATAAAAAAGTGCATAATAGTGCGCAATATTATTAGTACTTTAAAAATTTAAATTTGTTTTTTGAGAAATCGGAAGTAGCGTAAATTAGTACTTCCGGGCAACGGAAATTACTCTAAATTTGACAGAAGGTAGAGAATTAGATCTTATACTAACATGTGAAATTTAATTAACTATCTGAAATAGTACTCAAGTTATAGGCTTTTGAAAAATTCAAAATAGGAAAAGTACCACTTCTTGTTATCGGAAATCGCTCAAAAGTTGATACGGATCTACGATTTTGATAAAATACATATATATGAAATTTCATCAACCTAGCTGTAATGGTACTTAAGTTATCGTGTTTACACACGGACAGACACACACACACACAGACATACGGACAGAATTGCAAAGCCCAGTTTTTCAGACTGGATTACACATAAAACCTCTCAATTTTGATAAATCTGGATTGATAATTTTTGCCCGATTAAAATAAGTCCTCTATACTTCGGATGTGATGAAGGACTGAGGTGTAATACGGTGAAAATTGTTAAAATTTCAATTGATTTTTTGTGCACGATTACAATACTTTCTCTATACTTCGTATATAAGAGAAAGTAAAAAGAAAAGCAGGCTGAAATTTAAGTCAGCGGCTTAAAAGGTCTTTATCATATTGATTCATAACACATAATTGTGTTGGAAGGAATTGCTATGATTTTGAACACAGAATAAGAATTTGTTTTGAAATTTTCGTTTAATTCAAATCCGCATATCGGTCAATATAAGCTTTAATGTCTATGTACTCATGGTCGGCTAGAAACGCCCCTAACCATTACTCCATGGAACGCAAATGTTACAAAATATGTTAATATTAAACATTCTTTAATTCTAACCAACTGTCTTTATCTACAGTTTCAATGTCCACCAGGTTTGTTATTTAAAATAAATCTTTGTATGAGTTTATTTTTGTATTTCAACAGGTATACTGAAGACTCTCTCAACTTTTGTGAGCTACAAGTGTGGGCTACAACACCAACAGAAGCCAGCCCTTTTAAAGTTTACAAAAACAAGAAGCTTGACGTCACGTCTATGTTTGATCTAACTGTGTCCCGGTCCATGGTGTGTGCTTCTAAATGTCTAGAGAAACGTTACACAGACGGTTGTGCTGCTTTCAACTGGTTCCCTTCTACACGTCTGTGTCAATTGTTGAATGTTGACCCGAGAGATGTCACTGTTGTAACTAAACTTGTCTCAATGTCTGATGTCCAGTTCTATATTATAAAGTTCTAGATATAATTTCGGAATGGTGATTGACACTCTAGGTAGGGATATTACTGGTTTGACACGGCGACTTTGACTCTGGTTTAAAAACTTCATGACCCAGATTGTGAAGTGCATCATTTGGATCAAGTCTATGCTCTACTATTTCTTTCATGCTCTCTTTGAAATGTGTACATAATGTTACGTTTTACCGTTTTTAATTAACTAATTTGATCTTTTATCTAATTAAATATGATCTTAAAACTTATCATGGCACATTAGGCTTCTGTAGCTTGTTTTTCAGACAGCACTTTGACGTGAATCACTTCCTTAAAAGCCTTCTTTACATGATGCTGTTAATCTTATTAAAATACTTGTCCATTGCTAAATCAGGAAACTATTTACAGCTAATTTTAACTCTCTGAATATATTATATTTACCAGTGTCACCTCCTGAAACTTTAGTGCCCCTAACCCCAAAAACAATTTAAAGTGCACTTTTTTCCGTTTTTATTAAACACATTTTCAATTTCTTTTTGTTTCACTTCACAATGTTTGTCATCCGGCCGTTCCCGCATAGCGACGCCTCTGTTTATAGCAATATGGCACGTAATAACACTGTTGCACGGTGTCCAGACTATCGCTGTCACGCTAGATGTAATACGGTCGCCAAGACACATTGTTGCTGTAAATTAACTAGATCGATTCGTTTTTAAATATACAATTTTTGTTTCAGTTGTTCTTTCTGTTTTAACACAACCATACAGGATATTTTTGCACTAGTAAATGAATTAGGAATGGGAAAGTTAATGTTTACATTGTACTAACATAAAGAATACGCTTTTGTGTTCCGTTTTTCTATTGCTATAACATCTATAGATATGTTGGGGCTCCAGCATACATTCATCATTGTGTGTGTGGGCCTATTCAATCGTATCGTGCTAGTCTAGGCAAAAAACATTTTTGTAGTCGATGCCAATCTAGTCAAATATTTATTTGTAGCTTATATCATGTTTTCAAAGAGCAAATCTATAATTTTTCTTGCAACAAAACTACGAACACCGACTCTGATCTTGTGACCAACAGTATTATCAACACTAAACCAACATGTATAATTTTGTACGCTGATAAAAACATAAACGTAAAATAAAACCTAACTTTCAAAAAGCATATCCCTTACTTCAAATGTATGTTTTTTACCTGCGAAAAAAAAATTATCCATACGTTATTCGACAAACAACACAAATAGTTACAAATTTATAAACAGAGCGAAGCTGTGTCTTAATTATTTTTTAATCTATTTTTTTTTTACCTATTTATATGAAATAGTCCAGACTGTAAATTACTGTTCATGTAGTTTGATGTTATTTGCTAACCTATTAATAAAGCATTCGTTTTATCTAACGGTGCTTATTTTATGTAATTTAATGTTTGAAATATTTTTTTAAAAAATAATATATAAAGCTTTGAAGTTAAAAATGTAAATTTCTCTTTTCGATCATGATGGTCCATGGGGGTAGTGAAGAAGATTTTACCTGTTTCCGTGATTGCGGTTTTAAGGGATAGTGTAATGAGCACTATGCCCAACCGCAGTAAGTCATTAATACGTTGTGTTATAGAATTAAGTGAGGCATACGACGGCTTGACGGGTTTACTGCTACCACCTGCCTACTCACGGCCTATCTAAGTAGAGTTATAAAAACAAACAGCTGTTTTAATTGTATTCTTATTTTGTGATGGTAGCTACAGAATAATACAATAAAAAGAGTACCAATCCAATTACCTACTATTAAATTACTTTTGCTAAAAATGCTAATGTTGATGAAGAGTTTTTTCCCCCGATCGTTTTAAACACGAATTATCCTCGATGTTTTAGATGCAAGTATGGGCTAAGTGTTATTACTAACCACTGTATAGTAGACGACATATTTGTTTCAGTCACTTGATAGATAAAAACTAAGGATTTACATATCTAATGTATAAACGTATACGTGTTTATCTACCTGATCATGTAGCTTTTAGCGAGTTACTAGCACTAACTGAAGTGATAACGATTAGTCATTAGTTAAAGTGGTAGAGAGCTGGACTGCTAACTCGTAAGTCTCGAATTTGAATCTGGGTTCAAGTCAGTCGACCGTCCCTGAGTCATACCAACTCTTATGGGTACCTAACTCACTTGCCCCATTTGAAAGGGAAACTTTACTTTTCATTACTTAAAATTCTTAGATACATGGGCAGTAGCTGTTATGTTTATCATTTTGACATCAGCTTTAACAAGTTACAATTAAAAAGGATTTTTTAAAAATATTTTAAAACATTTTTACTAATTCACGAAATTCGAATTCGTCTCACACATGCACTGAAATCCTGCACGTTCGGAAACAAGTTGTCCTGATTTAATCTTAATAGATCTGTCGTCTGCAATGCATACATCTTTCCAAATCTTTACTAACGCTTACTATATATTTTATTTTTCCGGTATTTTAGTTTATATCTACAATGAAATACTACACTTTTAAAATTAGAAGTTTTTCTTTTTAGTCTCTATTATCAATGACTTAATTATTATTGTCCATCATTTTCAGCATTCCATTTTAAATTAAATTTTTTATTCAACACTCAATGACTTATTTCTTTTTTGTGTGTAGACGCCAAATTACACATAACCACAATACTTTACCTGGTAACCTGGATCCACACGTACTAACTGCACATTAATACTAAATATAGTCGTAGATCATACCCTTAAACCTTGCGAGTAAACTTACCCTTCAAAATTTCTCACAGGTTTCTCTCGGTTGGTGGGGGTGGGAGGGGGGGGGGGGGGTGGGGGTGGGAGTGTGCTGAGCCCCCTCCCTCCCGAAATATATAAATGTTTTTATAGAAAACATACTTTTACAAGTATCCGCCCCCCCCCCCCCCCCTCGGAGTAAAATGTCATTAAAAAAAAACCACTGGTCGCTAGACCCTAAATCTGTAGGCTAGAACCGTTTCTTACTTTGTGCCACGAAACCTTAGTGACCATGCAGACATGGTTTCTTTCAGACTTTTTTTCACCGTGGGGAGTGGACTAACATTTTTGCAGGGGCGGATAAAATTTTCCGGGAAAGGGGATGGGGTGGACCCTGGTAAAATTAATTATTTTCCATTCAAATTATATTTCGTTCTAAAGTAAAGGGAGGGGGCGCTGTAGACATTCATCGGATGGAGCTGAGGTGGAAGGGGGGGTGTAAAGTCACAACAAGCTATACATATTTAGTTTCTTATCTAAACTAACATTTTAATATGTTTTAAATATAAAGTATATAAGTATACGCTGAAATAAATAGCACCATCTCGAGTCAAAAATATGAAAGCAGACCTGTTTAGTTTTTAAACTGCTATCATTCATACACGACCCCTCACACACGCTTGCTGCAACAGTTACAATTCTCATATTTGTGTATCAACAAAAATTATTGATGAGACTGTTTTGTTTGTGTAACCCGGACAGGTTACGCCTCCACAATAGACGTCTCAATAACACGACCACAGAAACACGTGTGGGCAGCATCCCAGTGGACGATATGGAAAACATTAAATGTGAAGCAGACGTTTTCTTTTCAACAGCTATTGTGTCATTAACATTTATTATTAATAGTTTATTTCAAGGGCAAAAATAATATACATATACATATACATATATTCAATCATGACTTTTTTTCCGCTGAGTGTAATACGATATTGCATGGATGTTAGAATCGGGTTTTTAAACACTTATTATTCTTTCTATTTTGTAATATGAAGGCGATTCCTTTTGATACAATTAAGTATCGACGCGTTAATCTAGAACAAAGTGCAAGCAGCTTTTATTTATATATAGTTTTTATTTTATTTTTTCCAAGATCTGCAACTGTGCCTAAATGAGTAAACGTTTATTCCAAGGGATCCGTCCATTTCTAGAAAAGGAATGGCTATCGCTACTAAGTTATTTTGTCTGCAGGTAAAACTTTATTTTGACTGTGGCTTGGGATTAGTGTAAATCTATAAACCACTTAATTGTGAAAATTACTATTAGGTATTCTAGCAAGCTTTTGCGAAAATTAAATAATAATCATTAAAAAAGTTTTAAAAAACCCACGTTTTCTGATTGAACTAAAAAGTAGAAAATAAATACTATACATCACAATAATGCAAGCGATCACTCTACTATAAGCGATGAAAAACGTGGGGCGCCGAAGTAAAAGTTATATTACTATTGATTAGATAATACTATTGACTTTTATTAGAGAGCTTGTAGAGAGTCAACAGTATTAGAAACTGTAAGAAAATCACGGCGCCCCACGTTTTTGATCGCTTATAGTAGAGTGATCGCTTGCATTATTGTGATGTATAGTATTTATTTTCTACTTTTTAGTTCAATCAGAAAACGTGGGTTTTTTAAACTATTTTAATGATTATTATTTTCTACTTTTTAGTCTTTGTCTGTTTGTTTGCATTAAAATCTTGCTATCGATTTTATCTTTTCACTTTTTTTTTTGGGTAAACGAAGACAACTCGTAAAAAGACAACTCGTAAAAAGACAACTCGAAAAATACGTTACTGACTAGAACACATAGATTTGAACCCGTGTCGAGTGAGATAGCAATCGTGTGCCCAACCACTCGACCATATCGTCTCCCCCAAACTGGCCTACCTCCTGTAACTTTAAACTCGGTTCAAACTAAATTATCTGCCCCTAAGCCTGTGGCGACGTGGGATCGTTCGCTTCACTGCGTGCGAGGTACGCGTCGCTCGTTTTTTTTCTAATGGCTCGCAGAGGAGAATTATATATATATAGATTATATAGCGGTCTAAAATGCTCAATAAAATGTTTCCATTGATCAATTTAGTAATAATAACAATTGCATATTCTATGGTCATCCAAAAGAAAGCTTCCCTGAAAATTTCAGCGCGCTAGCTAACTGGGAAGTGCCAGAAATTTCGATTGCAAGATTTGATTGGAAAGACAAACAAATAAACAAACAGAGAAAGCAAGTTAAAGAAAACGTGGGAAAAAGAAAATAAGAAGAAATGTATTGAAAAAAAAAATAATCCAGACAATGTATTCATGTGTGACAATATCAATATTTCTGAGCTTGTTCCGTACAGTTTTGTGTGTGGAGGTGGAAATGTTAGTCATAGAAAACAGAAATGTCTCAATGATGCATTAGGAGCCATCTCTAAACTTGTAGGTCTCAAGATCACCAAAAAAGACAGAGGTAATGAGAATCAACAGTAACCAAGAGGCCCCAGTGACAATAGACGGTAGACATTTACATGATGTTGAAGAGTTTGTCTACCTTGGCAGCAAGATCAGAAAATCGGGAGGCACAGAGGAGGACATAAGTGCTAGAACTAATAGAGACCGCTGCGATTTCAGAGTTCTGCGACCCATATGAAAAATTTCTGCCTTCTCCATTGCAACAAAAATAAGGATACTTAATTCAAATGCCAAGGCCGTTCTGCTGTATAGAGCAGAGGCATGGACGTCTCCAAAGCAAGCACAGCGAAAGTACAGACTTTCATAAACAGTTGCCTTAGACAGATTTTGAAATTGAGATGGCAGGACTAAGTGCCGAACATAGAATTATGGAGGAAATCAAGGCATGAACCTATGAATGTGCAAATAAGGAGAAAGTTGCGATGGGTGGGACACACGCTACGAAAGGCTGACCCAAATGTTACACGCCAAGCGCTTGAGTAGAACCCTCAGGGAAAGCCGAAGAGAGGGTGCCCAAGACAGACCTGGAGGCTTCTTGAAGAACTGAAGCCAACAGGGATGTCTCGGGGATGCCAAAATTAATGGCCGGGAATCGGAAGAAATGGAAGGAAATGGTGGAGGCCCTACGTTCCATAGGGAGCAAAGAGGACTAAGTCAAGTCGTCTGCAGGCTTTTGTCTGCCGTCTGTCGTGTGAAATTTATTGTCTGCTGGTTGTTGTCTGTCTAGATACCGTTTGTTGACTCTTGATTATTGGCTGTTGTCTGCCGGCTGTTGTCTGCTAGTGTGTATCTTCCGGCTGCACTCTGCAAGCTTTTGTCTGCCTTCTGTTGTCTGACGGTTAGTGCCTGTCGGCTGTTGTCTGCCGCTGTTGTCTTGAACACAGGATAGTACATTGCTGTGTAAACATAAAATAAAATAAAATACATACGTTTAGGATTTAATCCTAGGAGAGGAATAAGCATGATCTTTTTAAATCAGGCTATGGTACAATCCATCTGCCTGGAATAAAATAATTCTAAATAATTCATTTAGCTCGCTCACTTTTCAATCGCTTAGGCTTTATTTTTTATTTTGCCTATTGTGTGTAAATTAAAATGTATAGACTAATTCTTCTAAAAACTGTCTTTTGTCAGTTTTTCTATTTTTGTACATATGTTGTTAAAATATAATTGTGTGACATAGACTATATTCATTCCATAATGTGCCATGAGTTTATAAGACAACACAGGATACACCCAGTTGTTAGGGGTACATGCGTTAGCTGAGTAAAGTAGGGTCAGAAGACTATGACGCATAAACCGAAACGGATCATAGAACATTAAATACCAATAAAAACTTATGGTGTAAAATGTCCTTAACCGGAAAAACCATTTATATAAAAAAAAAGTTTAGCATATGAATAGAATTCAAACTAAATGGGATAGGACTTCACGACTTTTCCACAGTGAGGAAAAACACTAAAATAACATAGAACCTTATACGTGTTTGCTAGGTCAAAAAATAAATAATTTTCTTTTTAAAATAAATATTATTATGATTATAAAATTTTATTAACAGTCAATATCGATTTATATAGATAACAGAAATGTAGGATGTAGATGCTATGACCGACTTGTGACGAAACTAGCGTTTAAGATCAAACATTCGTACCTTATATTGATCATTAAATACTCAAGACGAAACAATTCTATTATCTATTCATTTACAACAATTTAATTGTCTTTAAGTGGTATTTTTATTTCTGAAACTTTAAGTGTATGACGAAATTAATTACATTGTAGAAATTAGATTAAAACCATTAGCTTTTAACAATATTAGCAACATTAATGAAAACAGTAATTTAAACAATACTGTTGCAAAAACAAATACCATATTAATGCCAACAGTAAAGCCAGAATTAATCCTAGCATTAACGACACCATTAATGAAAACATTAACGACAACACTAATGGCAACCTACATTAAAACATTAGCTACAACATTAATTACACCATTCTTTTCATTTATGATTTCAACATAACACTTATTTTCAGCCGCCTTTACTTCCCTAATGTTTGTCAGATACAATCACAGATGTGTGGATCCAGGACGTTCTACTTGCTTAAACTTAAACCTATGATTTGAAATAGCAAAATTTAAATTGGGTTTACTTTATATGTTTTTTGGAAGGCTGCTAATAATAAAAATAAAAAAATACATTTAAGAAGTTTGATATTTTATAATTGTTTTAAATTATAAAAGAAGTTGATTTCTAGAATAGAAGGCCAGGCTTTTTGTTGAAGTGTTGCATGTGTGATGTACTTTGGCGTTTTATAGAAAGCTAGTTCTTAACAACTGCCAAGGTATTACTGTAATGACAGACTTTTTGCTACACTATTCATGTTACTAGCATATCTATTCCATGTTGGCAATTTTAAACTACTCGTTAACTCCACCAATATAAATAAAACAAAAGAATATATAATTCGGGTTTTATTGATTCAGCAACTTTCTAGCGGTTACCATTTGTAACTATTTCCTTTCTAATAAAGTTGTCTATTATTACACCTAATGGGAGTAGAAATACAAAGTATATTTTAAATACAAACGTTTTCGTTTTATATTAGTAAATGGTATGTAGGCCTACGTCTGTTAATTATAGAGAAAATAAAAAGTTATTGGCATAGGAAGTAAAATAGCAATTCTCACAATACCCTGATATTTGAAAAAAAAGACGTTACATCTAATTTTTCATGTCATTTACTTCATTAGTAAAGTAACAACTTTCTGTGACATAATGTTTTGCTTTTGTATTATTTTATGTTATGGTTTTGCGTTTCTTTAGCGCAAAAAGGGACTACGTAATAACAAGTTTATTGACATAAGAAATTTATAAGTGAACAATCTTTCAGATAGGTACCCAAGTTGTATCGCGTCCGTTTTTCATTCACCACGGTGTAGTGTCTCAGTCTCGGTGTTTAGAAACATTGTATTATTTTTTGTACGATTCTTATCGTTGCTAGTGTCAAGAGCTGGGTTTTTTTGTTTTGTTCTTTTTTTAAATGCTTGGCTTCCTCGAGTTTCTCTATACAATATTTTGTAAATTGATCTATTGCAATGTTAAAACAAGTACGACTGTTTGAAGACCAACTAGTGTATATTTGTTTATAAGTCCACATCGCTCGATCACTAACAAACTGCAGGGAACTTTATTTTAAGAAGAGGCAATAACTGGCCCCATCATGTTTGACGAGACGCATTTGTTGTTAGTTGTTGCCATTAAAAACATACGTTGTTGGTTAATTTCGACTTTATAGTGGGCGTAAAAATGTATAATAAACATATAAAACTTAATCTTTTTAAATCGAAAATGTAATATTTTTAGATTCTTTGTTATATAAATTGCAAATTCCGAAAGCGTGAACATATTATTTATTTGTTTGTAGGCTACATTTCAAATCAATCTCTTTAACCATAAACTTTAAACAGAAGTTTTATTATATTACGAAAAAAATTTGCTATTTTTAGTTACTTAAATGATAAAAACATCAATACAGCTCACCTGAATTTAAGTTCCAAAAAACCACATAATGCAATTTCTATAACCACATGAATTTACATAATAACGCACACGATTGTAAAATATTGGTGGAAAATTAATCAGTTTGTTAGTTTGTTAACTCAATGAGAGGCGCAGGAAAGTAAAGAGTATATCAGAAACTTTAATCAGATGTGCTTGAAGTATTAAAACATGAATTTTGATTTTATAGGACACGCAAACACACTCACATATGTGCTTACAGACACAATTACCAATGCTCAACTAAACGCAACAGCATACGCTAATTATCATAATTTTTTGGTAGTTAAAATATTAATTCAATAAGGCAGAAATCATAGAGCTTCTTTTAAATAAAAAGCAGAAATAGAATGTCCGACCTTTACAATACATGCATCCGAAATGAGATTTTTTTAAATCAGTTGTCAGTATATTAAAAAGCCAGTGTAGTTTGAATAACGGCGAACATATACTAACCCATTATTTATGTAATCCAAAGTTGTATATAACAAATACCCTTTATCCTTGAATAGCTCTGGGTTTTCGGGATCATCCGTAAATGACGTCACGTTTGTTTCACGATTTGTATCTTTCCCCTTCCCTTCCTACTATCAAATATCGTCACACCTCAGACAACAGGTATTTTTTTTTTGAATAACTGATTTCGACTTTGCATGGGTCTGACCGCATTATCCCTTCATATGCTTCATTTGCATAAATGGGTGAACTTTACTTCACCTGCCCCCGTGTCCTGCCAGATCAGATAGGCAACGTGTTTGATGTGAAATTTTATAAATACACATAGTAAGCCAGTCTATAAAAAAATAAGTATTCCCATAAAGAGACGCTAAACATAGGTAGAGGATAATAGAGAATGTAAGCGCGTTTTGTATTTCCTTTATGGGTATATAAGCTCTAACCATAAACAATATATATTTGGTTTTACAAAACCATAAAGAAAAAGTTGTATATGTTAAATCTACGAATTAAATTTGATGCATCAATTTATTAGTTACGTATTATTCACATAAATAGCGACTATACAATTATTATACTGTTATTATAAGCTATCGAGGAAGTTAACGAACACTAATGTATTTTGTCTCTAAAAACTAATTTCCAAAAAGTCTTCACTTTCGTATTCTAAGACTCTGTTTTTCGCGATCTCCATAGCTTCCCCACAATATGTTTCCTCAAAAGTTTCGTAAAATATTCCTATAATATTGCTCTACTAGTTGTAACCTACTTAGTTCTTTCTTCTTTTTAATAGTTTAATTTTATTAATGTTTAAATGGCCTTGAGCTAGCTTTTTGTTAAACTAAGAAATTTTCCACCATAATCATGTGATAGTATTCACAACTGTGTTCGTATTACTCGTGTTTTGGCTCAATCCCCCGATGGTCCTTGCTATTGGTGTCAACATCCTATAATTTTAGGGTAATATAAAAAGGAGGAATTTTTCAGACACGAGGCGCGAGACACCCAGAGAGAATCCATGGCTCATAGCATCCATGATGTGTTAGGCCGTAATTTACTAATGTTTCAATAGTACTAAGTATTTGATTTTCATAGTGTAGGTTGTGTTAGTGAGATATTTTATCCATTGTTAATTGTAAAAAGAAGTGTTTGTGATTTCCATAAAATTGTAAATTGGGTTTTAAATTATTGTATAGTTTTTGCATTGTATTTTATTATTTAAACTTGTTTGCTTTTTAGAAGGTTTTAGATTGATCAAAAGTTCTATAAGATTTCGAATCTACGAAGAGTTTGTTGTTGCTAGTAATCTTTTGTATTTTCGTATAATTATTCATCAGTCTGAAGCCATCACAAAAGAATCTGGGTGTTACCTAATATTTTATCAGTTGTAGAGTTACGTAACATAAAGTAAAACTCAACACTTAACACACGACTCATTAGGTCATCTCAGCAGTAAAATAATTGCATTGACTTCATTCAAATATAAATTATGTAAATAGGTGAATGTCAAATCAACTGAAAACACTAGCTTGTGGTTTGCACAATACTCTCTTGTGGCGATCGATAGCAAGCTGGAAATCTGCGAAGATGATAAAAAGCGTAATTGTCTTTTAGAGATGGTATTTTTAGGCGTAATGAAAAAGGATCTGGTATAGATAAGAGGTAACTAGCTTTTCAGTGCGACGGAATAAAAAAAAAATCCAGCAACCTCACTGTAATCAAAATTAAATTGTAATGTTGGCAATATGGGTGTTAACTAGTTTTGGGCATGTTATAAACAGAGTGAAATACTCTCAGGTGTTTGAAATTGAAAATGTATAACGTTTCCATAGAACATAATAACATCATAGTTATATAGTTGACCAAGTAGCCTTTTACACGTAGAAGTTTTATTGACTTTTCAAGTAAAGATCAATGATAGCTGACATATACATTCTTAATGAAGCTCAAACGTCATATCGATATCAATTTGTAAACATCGATACTGTTTATATAAAAGACACTGCCCAGTGAATATTATAAAGTTGATGGAATCTGACATTCTAAAGTGTCTATCAGGTTCATGATATTGGTATATTATAATAATTATTATAACTAAACTTTTCTGATACGCAGCAAAATATTGCATGATAAAACCTTTTTTTTAAGTACAGCACATTAACGATGGCGGAAAAAGTGTCAATGATTTCTTCACTGGTTTGGCTGTTGTTCCACTACCTCACGACTACGTTTGGAGCTGATACATTATACAACGTTGCTCTTTACAAGCCAGCCTTCCTGTCCTCTGTGTACAATGATTGGACTCCTGAAAAAGGAAACGATGGTGAAATGAAATCGGTGGCCAATGTACATCTAGCTGTCCTTTAAACAACAGTTGGTGGATGGTGGACCTCTTGGATACTTACGTCATCAAGGCAGTTGTTCTGACAAACAGGTGGGTTAGACATATTTTACATCTATGTGTAAACAAAAAAGTGGTCATAAAATCGGTGTAGTGTCTTTTTTTAGCGCAATTTCCATTCTGGAGAATTGCGTTTATTAACCCGTCATTTCTGGATGTATGAATGTATGAATGAATGGATGGATGGATGGATGGATGGATGGATGGATGGATGGATGGATGGATGGATGTGTGTCCGCAGCTTTAAGTCGTATCTCCTCCTCAACGAAGCAAGTTACGAGGATGAACATAGGCCATAAAAATTCCGCGTTTCTTTCATGTATTTCCCGGAAACGCCAAAAAACCTCGACAAAATGCAGTTTTTTGCCCATATCTCGGCAACCAGACCACTTAGTGACTTAAAACATGTACCAATCGATTTCTGCCATAATTTAGAACAATATTGCCGAAGAAAGTTTTCAAAAATATCCTTTCTTTCGGTCACAAAATTTTTTTTGAATTAATTAAAATTTTGACCGAATTAGTAGGCATTTTATGCAACCACACCACACGCGTCATCACGTTCAATAGCTGCGCCATCACGTTCAATGGCTGCAACGTCACGTTCGGTAGCTGGGCGCGCAATGGTTTTTAGTCATGTTACTCTATTGTAAATAAAACATGTAAAATACTGAATTTTTTTTTAATAAAAAGCGTTTTATTACTAACCAATGGTTTTACTAACCCTGCTCTTGATTTACGCTACGACAGAGCTATTTTTATATAACACAAGGAAAGTGCGCTAAAATTGTCACTAGACTTTTTTAAATTACTTGTTTTATTGTATTTGAGTCCTCCCTGTGTGTCTGTTGAATTGTCACCAAATATGTGCTTGTGTGTGCTTGTGTGCTTGTGTATGCTTGTGTGTGCTTGTGTGTGCTTGTGTATGCTTGTGTGTACTTTTCTGTTATATATAGTGTGCTTGCTCCTCTGCAATTTTGCTGGTCTATACTGTGTACTTGTTGCGTGATACCTACTGTGTTAGAGTATTGCTGTGCTTGTTACAGTGTTTTAAAATGTGCTTGAAGTTGTAATATGTCAATGTTTTGTGAATTAATGATTGGAAAGCGAAGATTTTACCTCTCGTTGTAGTTTTCTGCTTTGGTAAGCAGCTGTTAATATTGGCTTTTATCATGCTTGTATCATTTGTTGTAATTGCTGTCTTTTTCGTATTGATTGTCTTTTTGATGTGGGATGATATCTTTATTTTACTATTGACAGTCAAGGTTATCTTGTTTATCTCCTCTGTTGTGGCGTTTACTGTATTGGCTTGCTGTACTGTGTCTTGGTTGTGGAGCCGCATGTTATTAACTGTATCTAGTCTGGGTTTATACGTGGTACCAGAGTCTAGTTTAACTTCTCGCATGTGTTTTCTGGTCGTACTGTCCCCAAAGTTGACAAACTAAAGCAGAAAACTCTGGTCAACTTAGGATTCTTTATTAGTGATGTGACCTACTTAGGTCTTCTTTTTTATTATTTAATTGTTTGATTTTGTATTTAATTGGCCTTGAGTGGTCTGTGGTGCAATTTAAAGAAATTTTCCATCACGCATGTGATAAGATTCACCAATGATTTCGCTTGGCTAATACTTTGGCTACTTCCTCCCCCAATAATCTTTGACTTTGAGATCAGCATCCCATAATTATGGGGTCCTATATATATCAGGGTATTTCCTCCCTCGTACAGAGAGAGCCCTTCAGACATCTACCGGGAGAGAAAGCCACGTACGACGCCATGTTGTATTTTCTAGTTTAAGCAGCAAATATCCCTAAATACCTGTGCATTCAGTATTTCTCTGTGCCTCAATTTAATAACGCGTAGGTTGTGTTGATTACTCAAGTATCTTATGCAGTGTTAGTAGTTTCATTGTGTTATTCTTCAGCTCGTAATTTGGGTCTTTCATTATTTGTATATTCCTATTATTTTACATAGTGTTTATTCTTTGGACTTCTATACATATTAAAAGGTTGTGAATTGATTAAAAGTATTACTAGTTGCAGAAGGCCTTCGTGTTTTTACCCTAGACATTAGATACGAGTTCACGGAGAGTTTCGTGGTCTGGTAGTCTTTTAGTTTCATAAGTCATCAATTTAAAACCATCCAAAAGAATTCGGGTAGTGCGTTACCTTTACCAGTGGTTGAGAAGCGCCGTAATAGTGAGAACCTGTACTTCGCTTTTCGATGCCACCTTTGTTAGATCAAATTAGTGGTCCGGGCGGTCCAGTCCCTTTGTTACAAAGGGTCGGCTTGGCCAAATTATTGGCTATTGATTACAGCTATCTCGTTTCGCCGCGCATTTCCGCTTGACCGGTGGGTCGCTATTCAATTGACTGGTCCAATAAGAGGTTTGGTCTTACCCAGGGTGATATGACAGCTATCGGGTGATGTAGATCAAAACCGCCATGTGTCCGTAGCATCCCGCCCTTTTTGTAGCATTACGCATTGGCTGTAACTTTCCAGTTGTTACATGCATACATACATACATATATATATATATATATATATATATATATATATATATATATATATATATATATATATATATATATATATATATATATATATATATATATATATATATAGTATATATATATATACATACATACATATATATATATATATATATATATATAAATATATATAGTATATGTATCTGAAAAACTATTTCTTTGCTGACGGCAGGAACGATGATCTACAATGGGCAGTTAGGTTAAATCATTTCCTGATTGATGTGTTTACCACCGATCCTCTTAAGACATCACCATTTCCAAATTTTCTTGGAAGCATCTGTTACCAACAGACAGAGGCCGCAGCCATTGGTACCTTCACGTGGAACTGCAGCAAGCCAATAGCTGGTCGTTATTTGAGATTAATCAAGTAAGTGTCAATTGGTTGTTTAGTCTAGATATTGTATATTGTAAATGAAAAAAAACATGCTATATGTTATGTGTCTTTTTGTATAACCTGCTGGAATATACGAGAATGCGGAAGTCAATAAAGTGGCTATTAGGCAGCTTTGTTTACATATTAGTCGATAAAAGATAATGATAAGTCAATTTCTGCATGAGAAGAGTTGCAAAACGTGTGTATATTAGGCTTGAAGACTTGACACAAGGCAATATTGCAGTGGTTTAACAATATTAGTCTACCCAAGAACAAACTACAATGCAGCAGATATTTAATATTCGAGATGTCTCTTCTAGATGAGTGGCTGTCCTCAGATACCGAGCCTCAACTGCCTGGGAGATTTAAACTTGGGGCATGGGACAACGCCAATAAAGACTAAGGAAGCAAATCTTCTTAACTTTCTCGAATATTCTTATATAACACAACGGGGGATGGCAAATCGGGATATAGACATGATTTTAATCAATGTGTACATACTGAAACTACTTTAAAGAGATTAGAAACTTGCAGAAAAAAAATAAAGTGCACACAAAAAACAGCAAATTATGTGTATATAATAGTGCGGAACATTCGTACTTTATAAATTCATTTGTGTTTTGTTTACAAAATCTAAAATAGCGTAAAATGGTGTTTCCGTTCACCGGAAATTAATAAAAAATGTTACCTAAAAATTTATTAAAAAGTAGATATTTTACGTATTGTGATTTTAATTTTCGGCAGAATTACAATGATTCCTAAATACTTGGTATACATAAATGTAATAAACCGGGAGTGATTTCCCCTAAACTTTCTCGAATATTTTAATATAACACTACGTGGGATGTCAACTCGAAATAAAGACATGATTTTTGTTTACTTATACTTTTTTAAATTAGATTAAAATCTAGTAGAAAAAAAATTGCGCACCAAGCGAGCGCCAAAACCAAATGTGCGTAATAGTGCGCAATATTATTAATACTTTATATATTTACATGTGTTTTTAGAGAAATCGGAAATAGCGTAAATTAGTACTTCCGATCAACGGAAATTACTCAAAATTTGATAGAAGGTAGAAAATTAGATCTCTTACTTACATGTGAAATTTCATTTATCTATTTGAATCAGTACTCAAGTCATAGGCTTTTGAAAAATTCAAAGTAGAAAAAGTACCACTTCCGGTTATCGGAAATCGCTCAAAAGTTAATACGGATCTACGATTTTGATATAATACTTATATATGAAATATCATCAACCTAGCTGTAACACAGACAGACACACACACACACACACACAGACACACAGACATACGTACAAGATTGCAAAATTATGTTTTTCCGTATCAGTGAGGATACAAGACTTTCTCTATACTTTGTATAATCGAGAAAAAAAAAAAGAAAACCAGGCTGAAATTTAAGTCAGCGGCCTAAAAGGTCTTTAACATATTGATTCATAACACATAATTGTATTGGATGGAATTGCTATGATTTAGAACACAGAATAAGAATTTGTTTTGAAATGTTCGTTTAATTCAAATCCGCATATCGGTCAATATAAACTTTAATGTCTATGTACTCATTGTCGGCTAGAAACGCCCCTAACCTTTACTCAATGGAACGCAAATGTTAGACGATATGTTAAAACATTCTTAAATTCTAACCAACTGTCTTTATCTACAGTTTCAATGTCCACCAGGTTTGCTATTTAAAATAAATCTTTGTATAAGTTTATTTTTGTATTTCAACAGGTATACTGAAGACTTTCTCAACTTTTGTGAGCTACAAGTGTTGGCTACAACACCAACAGAAGCCAGCCCTTTTAAAGTTTACAAGAACAAGAAGCTTGACGTCACGTCTATGTTTGATCTAACTGTGTCCCGGTCCATGGTGTGTGCTTCTAAATGTCTAGAGAAACGTTACACAGACGGTTGTGCTGCTTTCAACTGGTTCCCTTCTACACGTCTGTGTCAACTGTTGAATGTTGACCCGAGAGATGCCACTGTTGTAACTAAACTTGTCTCAATGTCTGATGTCCAGTTCTATATTATAAAATTTTAGATATAATGTCGGAGTGGTGAAGTTAATGTATTGACACTCAAGGTGGCGAAACTTCTGGTTTGGCGACGTTCACTCTGGTTTAACTATGTAACGATCTAGCTAGCAGTTAACCATCGTGTTGATGAAATCCATCATTTTAATTAACCGGGAGTGATCTCCCCTAAACTTTTTCAAATATTCTTATATAACACTACGGGGGATGGCAACTCGGGATAAAGAAATTAATTTTAATTACTTACACTTCTAAACATAGAATAGATTCTAGAAGAAAAAGGAATTGCGCACCAAGTGAACGTCAAACAATGGGTGTATAATAGTGTTGAATATTATTAATACTTTATAAATTCATATGCGTTTTTTTTATAAATCGGAAATAGCGTAAATTACTACTTCCGGTTAACGGAACATCGCTAGTCTTCATGTATTACTCAAAAGTTTTAATTCAATTTTTTAAAAACAGGAACATAAATGAAACTTTGAAACATTTTTGTACATTTCAAAAATAAAATCCTCCTATAAATGTGAAATAAATTATTAAAATTTAAGCAGTCACCTTAAATCGCGGGCGATTTTACTTACCTAGCGATAGATTACCCAAAAATAATTATCCACTAGAACATAAATGCTCAAGGTGAAAATACTTTGTTTTCTTGTTGCTTACATTTTCTTAGTCTAATTAAAATGTTGTCTAATTAATAAATGTCAAATTATTGTCTGACAAATTTTGTTACTGATCTCGATATTTCCGTCATGATGTCGGTGGTTTTATAACGTTCCGAATCCAATGTGAAGCGGAAGGTGCCATGTAGACGATATACGTATAAATAACTGACTAGTAATGATCTACTTCATTGAGGTGAAGTTCAAATAAACTTAACTGATACCAGACACAACCATTAAGATCTACATCTGGTGTTGTCCTACTCCAATAGAAATGTTAAGTGAGATCGGAGTTTGTCACTCTGATAGACTGACACTCGTGTAAACATTTTCTTTATTCTTATTTCTTCTTAATACTTTCATTAGCTGGTGATAGAACACTCGCATGTTAAAATGTAAATCTCTCGTTCCTGAGTCAATTCAGCTCTGAAGGGTTCCTGTATAAAATCGGGAAATTTAAACGCGGCCATGACGGCATATTTTTTAAACATATGGCTTTATGACATTGTCATGGTCCAAGAAACAGATTAAATCTATTTCATCAGCTAAATTTACCTTCACATTTTTAAAATACCGTAACTTCCTTGGATTTAATGTCAAAACTTGATAAATATTTGAAACATTAAAAACAATCATTCATACACAAAACCTATGGTTCATAATGAGCTCACAAAAAAATTAAAGATTATAGGAGCATTGTTTTTATCTAAAGAGTATGATTTAGAGTTATTTTGATGCATGTAATATTGATCAAATTTATTACATGCTGTAAAGTCAATATATTCCAGACAAGTCTGATAGCAACAACAAGTTCTTTATTTCATAACTTGAGAATTGAAGGGAAAGGGAAGCAATTATAAAAATATTTTAAAAGGAACGAATTTTATGATTATCTTTCTTTTATTCCTGTTCCTATCAATAGTTAATAGTGAACGTATTAAATTGAGAATAATTAATGTTTAATTTCTTTTGTAATTGCATATATTTTTAAAGAGATGATGATGTCTTGTATGGTAAGACTAGTCTGTTGAGAGAGGTTGGTCTGTTGAGAGAAGCTGGTCTGTTGAGAGAGGCTGGTCTGTTGAGAGAGGCTGGTCTGTTGAGAGAGGCTGGTCTGTTGAGAGAGGCTGATCTGTTGAGAGAAGCTGGTCTGTTGAGAGAGGCTGGTCTGTTGAGAGAGGCTGGTCTGTTGAGAGAGGCTGGTCTGTTGAGAGAGGCTGGTCTGTTGAGAGAGGCTGGTCTGTTGAGAGAGGCTGGTCTGTTGAGAGAGGCTGGTCTGTTGAGAGAGGCTGGTCTGTTGAGAGAGGCCGGTCTGTTGAGAGAGGCTGGTCTGTTGAGAGAGGCTGGTCTGTTGAGAGAGGCTGGTATGTCGTGAAAGGCTGGTCTGTTGAGAGAGGCTGGTCTGTTGAGAGAGGCTGGTATAATGAGCTCACAAAAAAATTAAAGATTATAGAAGCATTGTTTTTATCTAAAGAGTATGATTTAAAGTTATTTTGATGCATGTAATATTGATCAAATTTATTACATGCTGTAAAGTCAATATATTCCAGACAAGTCTGATAGCAACAACAAGTTCTTTATTTCATAACTTGAGAATTGAAGGGAAAGGGAAGCAATTATAAAAATATTCTAAAAGGAACGAATTTTATGATTATCTTTCTTTTATTCCTGTTCCTATCAATAGTTAATAGTGAACGTATTAAATTGAGAATAATTAATGTTTAATTTCTTTTGTAATTGCATATATTTTTAAAGAGATGATGATGCCTTGTATGGTAAGACTAGTCTGTTGAGAGAGGTTGGTCTGTTGAGAGAAGCTGGTCTGTTGAGAGAGGCTGGTCTGTTGAGAGAGGCTGGTCTGTTGAGAGAGGCTGGTCTGTTGAGAGAGGCTGATCTGTTGAGAGAAGCTGGTCTGTTGAGAGAGGCTGGTCTGTTGAGAGAGGCTGGTCTGTTGAGAGAGGCTGGTCTGTTGAGAGAGGCTGGTCTGTTGAGAGAGGCTGGTCTGTTGAGAGAGGCTGGTCTGTTGAGAGAGGCTGGTCTGTTGAGAGAGGCTGGTCTGTTGAGAGAGTCTGGTCTGTTGTGAGAGGCTGGTCTGTTGAGAGAGGCTGGTCTGTTGAGAGAGGCTGGTCTGTTGAGAGAGGCTGGTCTGTTGAGAGAGGCTGGTCTGTTGAGAGAGGCTGATCTGTTGAGAGAAGCTGGTCTGTTGAGAGAGGCTGGTCTGTTGAGAGAAGCTGGTCTGTTGAGAGAGGCTGGTCTGTTGAGAGAGGCTGGTCTTTTGAGAGAGGCTGGTCTGTTGTGTGATAGGACTGGTGTCTTAAGAGAGGCTGGTCTGTTGAGAGAGGCTGGTCTGTTGAGAGAGGCTGGTCTGTTGAGAGAGGCTGGTCTGTTGAGAGAGGCTGGTCTGTTGAGAGAGGCTTTTCTGTTGAGAGAGTCTGGTCTGTTGTGAGAGGCTGGTCTGTTGAGAGAGGCTGGTCTGTTGAGAGAGGCTGGTCTGTTGAGAGAGGCTGGTCTGTTGAGAGAGGCTGGTATGTCGTGAAAGGCTGGTCTGTTGAGAGAGGCTGGTCTGTTGAGAGAGGCTGGTCTGTTGAGAGAGGCTGGTCTGTTGAGAGAGGCTGGTCTGTTGTGTGATAGGACTGGTGTCTTAAGAGAGGCTGGTCTGTTGAGAGAGGCTGGTCTGTTGAGAGAGGCTGGTCTGTTGAGAGAGGCTGGTCTGTTGAGAGAGGCTGGTCTGTTGAGAGAGGCTGGTCTGTTGAGAGAGTCTGGTCTGTTGTGAGAGGCTGGTCTATTGAGAGAGGCTGGTCTGTTGAGAGAGGCTGGTCTGTCGAGAGAGGCTGGTCTGTTGAGAGAGGCTGGTATGTCGTGAAAGGCTGGTCTGTTGAGAGAGGCTGGTCTGTTGAGAGAGGCTGGTATGTCGTGAAAGGCTGGTCTGTTGAGAGAGGCTGGTCTGTTGAGAGAAGCTGGTCTGTTGAGAGAGGCTGGTCTGTTGAGAGAGGCTGGTCTGTTGAGAGAGGCTGGTCTGTTGAGAGAGGCTGGTCTGTTGAGAGAGGCTGGTCTGTTGAGAGAGGCTGGTCTGTTGAGAGAGGCTGGTCTGTTGAGAGAGGCTGGTCTGTTGAGAGAGGCTGGTATAATGAGCTCACAAAAAAATTAAAGATTATAGAAGCATTGTTTTTATCTAAAGAGTATGATTTAGAGTTATTTTGATGCATGTAATATTGATCAAATTTATTACATGCTGTAAAGTCAATATATTCCAGACAAGTCTGATAGCAACAACAAGTTCTTTATTTCATAACTTGAGAATTGAAGGGAAAGGGAAGCAATTATAAAAATATTTTAAAAGGAACGAATTTTATGATTATCTTTCTTTTATTCCTGTTCCTATCAATAGTTAATAGTGAACGTATTAAATTGAGAATAATTAATGTTTAATTTCTTTTGTAATTGCATATATTTTTAAACAGATGATGATGTCTTGTATGGTAAGACTAGTCTGTTGAGAGAGGTTGGTCTGTTGAGAGAAGCTGGTCTGTTGAGAGAGGCTGGTCTGTTGAGAGAGGCTGGTCTGTTGAGAGAGGCTGGTCTGTTGAGAGAGGCTGATCTGTTGAGAGAAGCTGGTCTGTTGAGAGAGGCTGGTCTGTTGAGAGAGGCTGGTCTGTTGAGAGAGGCTGGTCTGTTGAGAGAGGCTGGTATGTCGTGAAAGGCTGGTCTGTTGAGAGAGGCTGGTCTGTTGAGAGAGGCTGGTCTGTTGAGAGAGGCTGGTATGTCGTGAAAGGCTGGTCTGTTGAGAGAGGCTGGTCTGTTTAGAGAAGCTGGTCTGTTGAGAGAGGCTGGTCTGTTGAGAGAGGCTGGTCTGTAGAGAGAGGTTGGTCTGTTGAGAGAGGCTGGTCTGTTGAGAGAGGCTGGTCTGTTGAGAGAGGCTGGTCTGTTGAGAGAGGCTGATCTGTTGAGAGAGGCTGGTCTGTTGAGAGAGGCTGGTCTGTTGAGAGAGGCTGGTCTGTTGAGAGAGGCTGGTATAATGAGCTCACAAAAAAATTAAAGATTATAGAAGCATTGTTTTTATCTAAAGAGTATGATTTAGAGTTATTTTGATGCATGTAATATTGATCAAATTTATTACATGCTGTAAAGTCAATATATTCCAGACAAGTCTGATAGCAACAACAAGTTCTTTATTTCATAACTTGAGAATTGAAGGGAAAGGGAAGCAATTATAAAAATATTTTAAAAGGAACGAATTTTATGATTATCTTTCTTTTATTCCTGTTCCTATCAATAGTTAATAGTGAACGTATTAAATTGAGAATAATTAATGTTTAATTTCTTTTGAAATTGCATATATTTTTAAAGAGATGATGATGTCTTGTATGGTAAGACTAGTCTGTTGAGAGAGGTTGGTCAGTTGAGAGAAGCTGGTCTGTTGAGAGAGGCTGGTCTGTTGAGAGAGGCTGGTCTGTTGAGAGAGGCTGGTCTGTTGAGAGAGGCTGGTCTGTTGAGAGAGGCTGGTCTGTTGAGAGAGGCTGATCTGTTGAGAGAAGCTGGTCTGTTGAGAGAGGCTGGTCTGTTGAGAGAGGCTGGTCTGTTGAGAGAGGCTGGTCTGTTGAGAGAGGCTGGTCTGTTGAGAGAGGCTGGTCTGTTGTGTGATAGGACTGGTGTCTTAAGAGAGGCTGGTCTGTTGAGAGAGGCTGGTCTTTTGAGAGAGGCTGGTCTGTTGAGAGAGGCTGGTCTGTTGAGAGAGGCTGGTCTGTTGAGAGAGTCTGGTCTGTTGTGAGATGCTGGTCTGTTGAGAGAGGCTGGTCTGTTGAGAGAGGCTGGTCTGTTGAGAGAGGCTGGTCTGTTGAGAGAGGCTGGTCTGTTGAGAGAGGCTGGTCTGTTGAGAGAGGCTGGTCTGTTGAGAGAGGCTGGTCTGTTGAGAGAGGCTGGTCTGTTGAGAGAGGCTGGTATGTCGTGAAAGGCTGGTCTGTTGAGAGAGGCTGGTCTGTTGAGAGAAGCTGGTCTGTTGAGAGAGGCTGGTCTGTTGAGAGAGGCTGGTCTGTTGAGAGAGGCAGGTCTGTTGAGAGAGGCTGGTCTGTTGAGAGAGGCTGGTCTGTTGAGATAGGCTGGTCTGTTGAGAGAGGCTGGTCTGTTGAGAGAGGCTGGTCTGTTGAGAGAGGCTGGTCTGTTGAGAGAGGCTGGTCTGTTGAGAGAGGCTGGTATAATGAGCTCACAAAAAAATTAAAGATTATAGAAGCATTGTTTTTATCTAAAGAGTATGATTTAGAGTTATTTTGATGCATGTAATATTGATCACATTTATTACATGCTGTAAAGTCAATATATTCCAGACAAGTCTGATAGCAACAACAAGTTCTTTATTTCATAACTTGAGAATTGAAGGGAAAGGGAAGCAATTATAAAAATATTTTAAAAGGAACGAATTTTATGATTATCTTTCTTTTATTCCTGTTCCTATCAATAGTTAATAGTGAACGTACTAAATTGAGAATAATTAATGTTTAATTTCTTTTGTAATTGCATATATTTTTAAAGAGATGATGATGTCTTGTATGGTAAGACTAGTCTGTTGAGAGAGGTTGGTCTGTTGAGAGAAGCTGGTCTGTTGAGAGAGGCTGGTCTGTTGAGAGAGGCTGGTCTGTTGAGAGAGGCTGGTCTGTTGAGAGAGGCTGGTCTGTTGAGAGAGGCTGGTCTGTTGAGAGAGGCTGGTCTGTTGAGAGAAGCTGGTCTGTTGAGAGAGGCTGGTCTGTTGAGAGAGGCTGGTCTGTTGAGAGAGGCTGGTCTGTTGAGAGAGGCTGGTCTGTTGTGTGATAGGACTGGTGTCTTAAGAGAGGCTGGTCTGTTGAGAGAGGCTGGTCTGTTGAGAGAGGCTGGTCTGTTGAGAGAGTCTGGTCTGTTGAGAGAGGCTGGTATGTCGTGAAAGGCTGGTCTGTTGAGAGAGGCTGGTCTGTTGAGAGAGGCTGGTATGTCGTGAAAGGCTGGTCTGTTGAGAGAGGCTGGTCTGTTGAGAGAGGCTGGTCTGTTGAGAGAAGCTGGTCTGTTGAGAGAGGCTGGTCTGTTGAGAGAGGCTGGTCTGTTGAGAGAGGCTGGTCTGTTGAGAGAGGCTGGTCTGTTGAGAGAGGCTGGTCTGTTGAGAGAGGCTGGTCTGTTGAGAGAGGCTGGTCTGTTGAGAGAGGCTGGTCTGTTGTGTGATAGGACTGGTGTCTTAAGAGAGGCTGGTCTGTTGAGAGAGGCTGGTCTTTTGAGAGAGGCTGGTCTGTTGAGAGAGGCTGGTCTGTTGAGAGAGGCTGGTCTGTTGAGAGAGTCTGGTCTGTTGTGAGATGCTGGTCTGTTGAGAGAGGCTGGTCTGTTGAGAGAGGCTGGTCTGTTGAGAGAGGCTGGTCTGTTGAGAGAGGCTGGTCTGTTGAGAGAGGCTGGTCTGTTGAGAGAGGCTGGTCTGTTGAGAGAGGCTGGTCTGTTGAGAGAGGCTGGTCTGTTGAGAGAGGCTGGTATGTCGTGAAAGGCTGGTCTGTTGAGAGAGGCTGGTCTGTTGAGAGAAGCTGGTCTGTTGAGAGAGGCTGGTCTGTTGAGAGAGGCTGGTCTGTTGAGAGAGGCAGGTCTGTTGAGAGAGGCTGGTCTGTTGAGAGAGGCTGGTCTGTTGAGATAGGCTGGTCTGTTGAGAGAGGCTGGTCTGTTGAGAGAGGCTGGTCTGTTGAGAGAGGCTGGTCTGTTGAGAGAGGCTGGTCTGTTGAGAGAGGCTGGTATAATGAGCTCACAAAAAAATTAAAGATTATAGAAGCATTGTTTTTATCTAAAGAGTATGATTTAGAGTTATTTTGATGCATGTAATATTGATCACATTTATTACATGCTGTAAAGTCAATATATTCCAGACAAGTCTGATAGCAACAACAAGTTCTTTATTTCATAACTTGAGAATTGAAGGGAAAGGGAAGCAATTATAAAAATATTTTAAAAGGAACGAATTTTATGATTATCTTTCTTTTATTCCTGTTCCTATCAATAGTTAATAGTGAACGTACTAAATTGAGAATAATTAATGTTTAATTTCTTTTGTAATTGCATATATTTTTAAAGAGATGATGATGTCTTGTATGGTAAGACTAGTCTGTTGAGAGAGGTTGGTCTGTTGAGAGAAGCTGGTCTGTTGAGAGAGGCTGGTCTGTTGAGAGAGGCTGGTCTGTTGAGAGAGGCTGGTCTGTTGAGAGAGGCTGGTCTGTTGAGAGAGGCTGGTCTGTTGAGAGAGGCTGGTCTGTTGAGAGAAGCTGGTCTGTTGAGAGAGGCTGGTCTGTTGAGAGAGGCTGGTCTGTTGAGAGAGGCTGGTCTGTTGAGAGAGGCTGGTCTGTTGTGTGATAGGACTGGTGTCTTAAGAGAGGCTGGTCTGTTGAGAGAGGCTGGTCTGTTGAGAGAGGCTGGTCTGTTGAGAGAGTCTGGTCTGTTGAGAGAGGCTGGTATGTCGTGAAAGGCTGGTCTGTTGAGAGAGGCTGGTCTGTTGAGAGAGGCTGGTATGTCGTGAAAGGCTGGTCTGTTGAGAGAGGCTGGTCTGTTGAGAGAGGCTGGTCTGTTGAGAGAAGCTGGTCTGTTGAGAGAGGCTGGTCTGTTGAGAGAGGCTGGTCTGTTGAGAGAGGCTGGTCTGTTGAGAGAGGCTGGTCTGTTGAGAGAGGCTGGTCTGTTGAGAGAGGCTGGTCTGTTGAGAGAGGCTGGTCTGTTGAGAGAGGCTGGTCTGTTGTGTGATAGGACTGGTGTCTTAAGAGAGGCTGGTCTGTTGAGAGATGCTATTATGTTGAGAGATGCTATTCTGTTGAGAGAGGCTGGTATGTCGAGAGAGGCTAGTCTTTTGAGAGAGACGCTGATATGTTGAGAGAGGCTGGTCTGTTGAGAGAGGCTGGTGTGTTGAGAGAGACTTGTCGGTTGAAAAATTAATCATAAAAGCATTTATTTAAGACAACTAAACATGTCGTTTAACATGTACGCCAAACATGTTGTAACCCACCATAAAAATTGGTTCATAGAATGAAGGACAACGGAAAAAAGCGCAAAACAAAAGCGCAACGGAAAAAAGCGCACACAGAAAAAAAGCGCAAATAGAAAAAGCGCAAAAGGAAAAAAGCGGAAAACAAAAAAAGCGCACACAGAAATAAGCGCAAACGAAAAAAAGCGAAAACAGAAAAAAGCGCTTTTTGTGTGCGCTTGTTTCCGTTTGCGCTTTTTTCCGTTGTGCTTTTTGTTTTGCGCTTTTTTCCGTTGCGCTTCATTCTGGTCACCATATATATATATATATATATATATATTTATATATATATATATATACATATATATATATATATATATATATATATATATATATATATATATATATATATATACCAAAGTATCTTTTTGAGGTACGAAATTCTTATGTAGTTTTTTTTTTAATTCTTCTCTCTAAGTAAAACCATTTTATGTGGCTGCTACTTAATTTCACCTACACCGCTGGGTAGTTAGAAGCTGTTTATAATTCATGTATTTAAATGTTAAAGAACATCAGTTGAATCTTTAAACAAGTTATTGTTGAGAATAATGAAACAGCTGCTACATGAATATCTGAAAAATAATGTCCGACTACATTTATACAAAACAATGAATTTTAAAATCCCTGAAGTTATAAACATAATCAAATTTAGAATGAATTGTAATTTAATTTTTATCCTCCTAAAATGGTTTCTATATGGAACTTTTAACTACGTATGTTTTTGAGCTGCTTGTAGATTTAGACTTGAGTTCAGAAACAATTTTTTTTCGGGCAATCGGCCTTCTGGCAAACGGAATTTGGGTAAATATCTTTCGGAAAAACGTCTGGCTCCCAAATGTCGTATCAGTTTGAAAACGCTATGTTGGCAGAGCAATAAAACAGAGTGCATTTTAAAAACTTGTTACACATTTCTACATCTTTCTATACTCAACAAAAGAACATAATAACCTCCTTTGTATTAAAGTGACATTCATTGTATACAATTTGTTACATTATATATCATCTTGTTAACTGAATAAATGTTTTTTTTTAAATTTTAGTCATGTAGTATTGGTGCTATGGCCTTTAGTTTACGCGTATAAATTCTGCAAAAACAAAGTGTCATGGTCAAAGGGAAGTAACAATGAAAATACAATACAATTTCATGATTGTCTTTCTTCTTAAATAATTTCAGAGCCGTAATTTGTTTTGTCAACGTTATAGCAAATATAAATAAAAACAAAAAACAAAATAGTTGCACCAATGAACGCGTCAAATCGTGTCGTTTAAACCTCACAGAAAATTAGTTTTCAAGTGGCTATTAATACAATAGTGCCAAGGTGGGTAGCCTACAAGGAGACAAGTTATTGTACGCGGTTTCAAGTGCCTATACCAGGGCTCGGCAACCTGCGGCTCGCGAGCCACATGCGGCTTTTTTGCTGTCAAGATGCGGCTCTCATGCTCCTTGCACAAATGTTAATAGTTATATTATTTCATTTTCAAAACTCATATTAAATATCATAATGTAAAGAAAAACAACTTTAAACAGAATTAAAACAATTATCAGAGAACATTGAAAATATGTGCAGTAGAAAGTATACGGACAGCCCTGTGGCAACAATCCCATGCTTGCCACTGCCCAAGTGCCGACTTTTTCGAATGTTTTTAAATGGGATTGTTATTTTTATTTAGAATGCATTTCCATATGTGTCAGTAATCATTAATTTGACATGAGTGACGTAGTTTTTTTTAGCTATTAGCTTCCTATTGATGAACCGGGTACTGATTTTGGGGTAGGAGTTTACCCTGTGTTTAGTGGGGGGAAAGTTACGCCTGGTGATAGCCAAAAGGACAGAAGCGACAGATACACTGTTACGAAACCGTTACCCAAGCCAGTTAGTCGGAGTTTGTCGTGTTGAGGCTTGCCTGGCTAATGGCAGACACTTTTTGAGCCGGTGATATCCGTTAAGAGAGATAAAAAAGTTAACAACTTCTAAAGTGGATTGGGATAGTCCTATAGTTATATTATTTGATAACTAAGTTTATTATTCTTGGAAATTTTGGAAATGTTTTTATATGAATAAATATTATTTCATATTCAAAACTATTTATTTTAAATAACAAATCACATTTATTTACCTAGTCCTAATCAAATAATAAAATATTGTAAAAAACATGTGGCTCTTTAAAAACTGGGAAATTTTGAAAATTGTAACATTTGGGTCTTCCGTCTCAAAAGGTTGCCGACCCCTGGCCGATATCGTTTGGTTTCTTTGAAAGAAAATAATGCATTTTAATGTTTACAACTGAAATTTTAAACAAAACTTGAACACGTTTTGTTCTCTAGGTGTCAGCGGTATGGAAAGGAATATGCATAGTAAAATTGTGTACATTGTATATATATATATATATATATATATATATATATATATATATATATATATATATATATATATATATATATATATATATATATATATCGAGCTGCAATTTGCGTCTTTATCTCATCACTAAACCTAAGGCAACATCTAAATTTAGCATCGATAAGGTGTTACCCAATTACCTAAACGAGCTGTGTAATGCACAGCTCAAGGTGTGTAGAACTATGTTTAGCACTACTCGAGGTGTGTAGAACTGTTAAGCATTGCTCGAGGTTTGTGTAAAAATTGTTTCAGTTAAAATTTAAATGGAATGATATTTGAATAGAATTATAATTATAATAAGATCTGCGACTAGTTAAGCCAGGACGTCTTTGCTCGTGTCCTCTAGTCTCTTGTCACTTTTCCTGAATGATATACCCCATCATCAACACAGCTGGTGTCATGAGTGTTTCCCCAATGGGTTGTAGTTTACCCTGCTTTACGGTCAGGTAAACAGCAATTAAACGATGTCGCGAGGATCAGTTTGTCGATGGGTACAAAGCTTAGAACAGACAATGTTCTTATCGAATATACCACTCTTCACCCTGAAGAGTATTAAAATTCCGACCCGCTTTTCATAAAATCAGCTTGTTAGTTAATTATAATTAGCGCAAGGCCAGCCCGTACTTCTCAATCCTACCCGTTGTCCATAGACAAGCATATACATTGCACTACGTTAACATAAAAATAGAGACTATATAAGTGCCTAGTACATGGTTCTATTAACCTCCGGCTATTATCACACTCGTAAAACCCGTCCCTCTCAGCTGAATTACACCCACGATAATTACCCACCCCTTCTGTTGAGTAAACACGTTAACCTGGTATTGTTAAAACTTGAAACTCAGGACACTTTATATATTTGACACGTTCAGAGACGCGCCAAGTACGTGCTGCTAGTTTTATATTTTTTTAAAAAAGCGATTCAGCTGAAGAATGTATGTGTCTGTTACCTCTAATTGATAGATTTCCTACAATGTAACAGTCTGTAGTGCCTTAAACAAAAAACAACAGGATACTGTGACATATCTGGCCATAGTTAGAATACAAATGCGTCAATATTTCAATTGTGTTTGTTATGAAAGTCTATTTTAGGTCCGAACCACAAGATGTGATTGCAATGTGTCTACACTGTACTAAGGTGAAGCTAAATTCATCTACCTGATTTCTTACAACGCGTCTACCAGACTATACAACAGCCTATGTTTCAAAATACACCACGTCTACTTAGCTTTAACTACAACCTAAGCTGTATTAATTTATGTGCCTGATATCTTACAATACATCTACTTTTTTGTTTGGGATACATCTAGATTTTTAACCCCGATTTGGAGATGTTAACTTATGAGTTTCAAATAATCATGTCAAAAACTATCCAAATTGAAAATTTTTTTTTTGCAAAAACCTTCCAGGTTGTGTAATAATCAAATCCCCAACGTCTAATGGCTATCGAATGAACGGTGTCATCTGCCCAATGATTCGAACTCGAGACTTTTCGGTTTAGCAACCATGAGCTTTACCGAAATAATAATACGTGTATATACCAATGTCAAGTTAAATGGTAATTTTGCGTTAATGTACTCTATTGGTCGCAAAGTTTGTATGGTTGTTTACGTTGCTTTCTTGTGGTTTTTTATTTAGTATTATATATTTGGTGGCAATTTTTTAAACAATTAAAAAAATTAAAAACTCTAGTTAATAGTGCACTTCGAATTTTTTATTAGAATATAATAATTTTCAAAAAAGCTTTAAACTTTATTTTTTGTGAATTGATTTTTTGTTTCTTAGAAATTGAATGCAGAATTTAGTTCCGAATTCTAAAATTATTAAGCGAATTTTGTAGATTATTTTAGCAAGTGCTGCGTTCCAATGATTGATAACAGGTCAGGCTATCTGTAATAAAATGAAGAACCAAACTATATTAAACAAAAATGAAATTTGATTTACTTAAAATTAAACGTATATTCTATTACAATTAAAAATTTGAACATTTTTTTTCGTCTGTCTAATAGCTACACAACAGCATAAGCATAATCTCAATGTTTACATTTAACGATTCTACTAGTTGCATACATAAGAACAATTAAAAATTAATTCAAATGTATAAAAAAAAATTCAGTTTGAAACATTACAATGCAAACGTTGTCTACACAGTCACATTTTTTAAAAGCCATCAACCCATCCCTCCTAAACAAACATGGTCACACAAGTTTAAATTCCTTCTACCCAAGGTGTGTGACGTCGTTTTAAAATAGACGTCTTATAGTCTTAAATGGGAGCATGTTTTAAAAGTCACTAAGTAAATAAATACAAAGGAACTTACGACTGTTAAAACTTCCTGTTTTTAGCCTCTATGGCATTTTCGCCCTAAAAATTAAAAAAAAAAATTAAGAATAAAATGTGTGCAACAATTCAATAGCAAGATATGACATTTTAATTAAATTATCACTAAGATGGATTTGAAACAAACCGGCTGTGGTCTCCCCTAAACTTTCTCGAATATTCTTATATAACACTACGGGGGATAGCAACTCCGGATAAAGACATGATTTAAAATCTATTTTTAATTACTTAAACTTTTAAAAATAGAATAGAATCCCGTAAAAACAAGAATTGCGCACCAAGTAAACGGCAAAGTGTTTGTGTAAAAAGTGAGAAATATTGTTAATACTTTCTAAATTCATGTGTGTTTTTTCAGAAATCGAAAATAGAGTAATTTACCAATTCCTGTCAAAGACATTACAAAAAATTCGACAGATTGCAGAAAATTAGATCTTTTACTTTTATGTAAAATATCCTTTATCTATTTGAATCAGAACTAAAGTTATAGGCTTTTAAAAACTAATAGTAGAATGAGTCGCACTTCCATTTATCTGAAATCGCTGAAAAGGTGATACAAAACTCTAAATTTTATGTAATACTTATGTATAAAATTTATCAACCTCTCTGTAACGGTACTCAAGTAATGGTATTCACAGACATACACACATACGTTAACACACATAGACAGAATTGCAAAACCCAGTTTTTCCGTCTTGATTATGCGTAAAACGCCAAAATTTTGTTAAATCTGGATTTATAATTTCTACCCAATTACATTAAGTCCCTTTTACTCCGTAAAACTGCAAAGACTCAAAATAATTTCACGTGATTTTTGTGCACGATTACAATACTTCCTCCATACCATGTATACGGTAAAGTATGAACGTACTTGTAGTTTTTGTGGTTCCAGTCGTCATCGTAGTAGGAAGGTGTTCTGTGGTTTCTGAAACAAGAATATTTTTCAAATGCTGTAAGAATTTGAACGTTTATAATTTCATCTAGAAAGATGCATTATGCCGTCCTAAACAATTATTCACTGCTCAAGTTTTAAAAACATACCCATAGTAGTTTCAAATGACGTAGTAGTATCCGAGAGTGTTGTAGTTCCTGAAAGAAAAAGATTTAATGTTAATTTGAAGTTGATAACTAGACTAGTACACATAAATGTTCATCAACATTTACTTCTAAGTTTATTTTTAATTTTCACATCTTTCATATCCGTTGCGTTTTGTCACTTGAGTGTTGAAATGTTCTCTATCAAATGAAACACATAGAATAGGAACAAATATTCAAAAATAAAGACAACTAAAAACTAATCTGTTTCTAAATAAGCGGAAACCGGTTAAAATTGCGTTCAATAATGTATTTTAAATTTAAAGGCAAGGAAATGTGTAATCAATTGCAAATTAGGCTGTGCGTAAGGCTCTGGATAATTTTCAAGGAGTCCATGCAAGTTTTCAATCTAATTGTAAAGATGAAAGAAATGTGAGGGTAAATTTATAAAATAAAAGTATATATTTTCTCCAGCTCTTATACGATTTTTATAACATTTCCACAATATTTAATAAATAAACATTGCATTGGAAAGATAATTAGTTATTGTAAATTTAAGAAACAAACCAGTTGTTGCCATGGTAACATCCTCTGTTGTTGTTGGAGCAATACATTTTGTAGTACGTGAATCTAACAATATGTAAGTTAATAGAGTTTTAGAAAGCGAAAACATTTTAAATGTGAATGACATCTGTGTTACGTATTATCGAAAAACATTTACTAATTCAACGACCATATTTTAGTTTATTTAAATATTTACTACATTACTGGTTGTTAGTGTCTTTATGGTTGAAAGAGATAGTGTGTTTTGTGTATTTAAGTTATAGTTGTTACTGTCACGTTGAAATACAGTTAAACCAATTAAATACAAATGTTACTGATTGGCGCATTAACACAGTTATTAGCAAATTGCATTGCATTTTTTGCTTGGTTAGGTATTTGCCTCAGGTATAACAACCCCTTCGCAATTTTCAACATATTTGGGGCTCAATATGAAATAAAATATGACATAGCCAAATGAATAACAATAGAAAAGGGATTTAACTTACTGGGTTCCATGCACATGTAGAAGGTTGCGTAACCATTGCATACGTGGTCGAGCACCATGTTATTCTGTCTCATTTGGACGCAGTCGAATATGTTTCCGGCCATTATGTCCGGAGATCCAACGTCCCACCAACTATATATCACACTAGCCGAGCTCAGATCCTCAGTCCAAACAAAGGTTCCTTCAGTCGTAAGATCATTTGCACCAATCCAGAAGTCTCTGTCTATAGTCAAGACATTTATATGTTCATTTTTAAGGAAAGCTTTTACTTACTTTACCATTCATCATTTTTTGTTTGTTTCATATGTTGATAGCTTGTTTGTAATTATATGCTGGATTATGTTAAGTTAAATATATATATATATATATATATATATATATATATATATATATATATATATATATATATATATATATATATATATATATATATCCCATATATATATCCCATATTCTGCTAGCGTCCCACTTATGGGACGCTTGTAAAAAAAAATTGCTAAAATTTATTAAACACTAGTTAAAACACAAATTATGTTTCATTGTATTTGAAAATGGTTAGACTATTGAATTTGTGTGTGTTTTGTGAAAAAAAATAATTTAGAAAAATGTTATAGCGCCGGATTTGCAGGACTTGTCAAAATGGCGGAAAAAAGAAAAAATGCGCACAGGAAAATGAATATCTTCTAAAATATTAACATTTGATGTGCAAAATACATTTGAAACTTGTAGCAGTACCATATTTCTATCTGATAAAAATTAAAGAATAACAATTTTTTTACTACTTCGTTATATCAAGTGTACAACAAGCGTCCCATACGTGGGACGCTAGCAACGAATGGCCCCATATAGATTGTTACACAAACGTCACATTTATTTGGACACTAGCGAGAAACACAGATGCAAATGTTTATGTTAAATGGTTATTTATGGTGAAACAATTGTTGACTTTGTTAACTGTTGACTTTTTGGCGTTAAGTAGTATTTATAGATACTTAATTATGACCTTGAGCTATATTTTCTTATTTAAATTATTGTATTAAAAAATTTCAAATATTGAAAAACTAACATTTTATTTTTAAGATTTCAGAATTACACTTACTGAAGTATTTAATACCATTGAATACAAACTAATGTAGTATTGCTGCAAATTTACTAGCGCTTGATATTAAAATTATAACAAACCAGAATAATAACAATGGCCACGATTTAGGTGAAATTTTGTAGTCATGGGGGTTGGTTAACTCTCTTTATATAAGAGAGCTTAATCTACATATAGCAGAAATGTGAATTAGCTGTGTACAGTTGTGATGCCCTAATAATATTCCCCTCCAAAGGTTCCTGATACCAGTTTTACTTTGTTAACTTTTTAAGCAGATTCCTGGTGTTAGATTGGGTGCTGTTCGCATAGTGAGGTGCATACATGGATGAGAGCCATGAACACTCAATACAAGCCCCCAGAGATGGATCCGTGCCCTAGCAATGAGATGCCTGATGTCCTATTGTACGCCTGTGAGGGGTGGGGTGGGGGATATCGAGGGTAACAAAAGAGAACATGGCTGGATGACATCATCTGGGACTGGACCGGATCATCTTTTGAAAATTCACTGAGGGCAGAGTTTCTTTCAGGCATCATTTCGGAGGAGGGGGGGGGGGCTCTGCCTCCAGAAGAAAATGGAATTTATATACAAAACAGACCTTAACCAATGTCCACCCTTCCCCTGAAATTTAAGTCCCCACCCCTGAAAATTTCAAGTACGCCCCCAAAAAAATCAATTATTTATATTTAATTATATTACATTTTCGATGAATAATAAGAATATTTGTGATCATGTGTGTATAATTAGATGTACTAGTCACAGCTTTACTTATTTCCAACTGTTGTTCACTTTGATGGATGCTAGATTGAAAGAAAACTAGACTTTTGAACATAATTTCTGCATTTTAGACCATGGTATGGCTAACCCAATTGATCATTATCAGTATTTTTAGCTGTCCTAAACAATGTAGTCATTGGTCTAACAATACAAAATCATTATACAGCTTAAATTTAGCGTGATTAGCCATATTTTGTGATAAATTATTTTATTTTTCAATAAATGTACATGGGGCCGTTCGTTGCTAGCGTCCCATTTATGGGACGTTTTTCCCACGTTTTCTTTAACTTGCTTTCGCCTCTGTTTGTTTGTTTGTTTTTCCAATCAAATCTTGCGATCGAAATTTCGTGCACTTCCCAGTTAGCTAGCGCGCTGAAATTTTCAGGGAAGCTTTGTTTCGGATGACAATAGAATATTCAACTGTTATTATTACTAAATTGATCAATGGAAACATTTTATTGATCATTTTATACCCCTATATAATTGTACAAAAAACGTGAGGAAAAAGGGACATAACCCAGTAACTGTAATTTGATGAAAAGAAGGTTCGGTACTCTCCCTCTTTTTGCTTACTGAGTAGTTGTTACAACTGGTGGCCAGTATGGGGGAGACGATATGGTCGAGTGGTTGGGCACACGATTGCTAACCCGCTCGACACGGGTTCAAATCTATGTGTTCTAGTCAGTAAAGTATTCACACAACGTGTTTTTTACGAGTTGTCTTTTTACGAGTTGTCTTCGTTTACCCAAAAAAAACCAAAAAAAAAAAAAGTGAAAGATAAAATCGATAGCAAGATTTCAATGCAAACAAACAGACAAAGACTACAAAGTAGAAAATAATAATCATTAAAAAAATCTTTAAAAACCCACGTTTTCTGATTGAACTAAAAAGTAGAAAATAAATGCTATACATCACAATAATGCAAGCGATCACTCTACTATAAGCGATGAAAAACGTGGGGCGCCGTGATTTTCTTACAGTTTCTAATACTGTTGACTCTCTACAAGCTCCCTAATAAAGTCAATAGTATTATCTAATCAATAGTAATATAACTTTTACTTCGGCGCCCCACGTTTTTCATCGCTTATAGTAGAGTGATCGCTTGCATTATTGTGATGTATAGCATTTATTTTCTACTTTTTAGTTCAATCAGAAAACGTGGGTTTTTAAAACTTTTTTAATGATTATTATTTTAAAAAATCGATATTTAAAAAAGTATTGATTGTAAAAAAAAATCCATAGTCATTCCTCCATTCAGTGCCCAAAAGCTAAACCATATCAAAAAATTATAAAAATTTGAGACATTGGGATAATATGGGATATATATATATATATATATATATATATATATATATATATATATATATATATATATATATATATATATATATATATATGTATGTATATATATATATATATATATAATATGAAAGCATCATTTTAAGGCCGTTTTTGATATCACAGCGAAGGTTAAATAGATTATTTTAAAGAAAAAGCTTAACACACCATAAATATTAAACGCTGCTCTTAGGGCCACCAACTGTGTTAATGATGTAATCGTTGCAAGAGTCCCCCCCATGTAATGACATGCTGACTGTTAGAAAAAGAATGTTATTGTAGAATAGTTAACTTGTACTTTGTTCAAATTTATATGGAGAAGACAAAAGTAACAGCATAAAGCAAGTTTGAGTTCCCTAAAATTTGCTCGTGCAATTGTATTTAAAAGAAAGTGTTAGGATGACAATCACAGTTAAATCTGACTACATAAAAATTTCGCTTGTTTTTTTTTTTTTTTTTTGAGAAAAAAAATGTGCTGCTTTGTGACAATTTAGTTTGAATTATATTTTAGATGTCTTTCAGAAACTAGAAAAAAAAATGCAAATGCAAATTGCGGTTAATGGAAATTGCTCAAAAGCTGAAAAAAAATCAATGCATAGTATCTAAAACTTATAAAACAGCGCTCCTGAATTTAACTGAAACGATACACATTTTATCTTCTTTGCGTACTCACTGAAATTAAAAATAAGTCAAGCCATGTTTGCAATCTTGTATGAATGTATCTCTATCATTGTTAGTGTGAATACAGTCACTAAAAAATTGTTTTAGTTAGGCGGACATAATTTTAAATATAATTGTGATATCTGATGGTAGGCTTCTAACTTTTTTTTCTTCTGGTAAATAATATTTTATTTCCAGGTGAACATTATACGGTGTGCATCGTTTAAATTAAGTGGTAAATATTTCTATTCACAAGTGCCAGTGCGATTACCGGTTAACGGAATGGGAATTTTACTATATTTTTTGTTTCCTAATAACTGAGGAATTTGGTAATTTGAAAGCATATTATAAAAACAGCACATTCTAAAAACTGTTGGCCTATCCCTGCTATTGCTCTTGTCCGATTCCATTGCAGGTGGCATTTGCAATATTGACTTATATACAAAAATATACGAGAAACATTAGCGAGCGAAGTTACATTTTATCCGTTATGCTATAAACATATTCGGGACATAAATGTGTAGAGTCAGAATTTATAGTAAAAACTTAGTAATGATCATAATGGCTTACATTATGTGAGGTTAATGTAGGTAGTTATAAAACAGATTTAGCTACCTATTGTGTATGCATAGGAACGAGCTGCATTAAGGAACTTAATTTTCATAACGTTAACTTACCAAGGCACTGGTCCAAGTAGCTTCCTCTCTTACCATCAGAAAACATTTTCCATCCACTACTTTACCGCCGTTCCACAGATCTGAACCTGTAAAATTGGTTGCTGAATAAATTAAACTTTGGATTGATTACTTTTTTTTCTTTGAAAGCAATGCATCGTCTACAACATAACTAAAAACTAATGTGTATTGTAGGCAATAATGTATTGTTTTTTTTTAATATACTAGGTTTGCAGACTGCCGAAGATGCGATTGTTTTGGATAATTAGATATACTGTTGCAACTGCAAACCTTCACCCAACTCTTCCGTCAACGCCCTCTACAGCAAACAACACTAACAATCAAAAACCCCAACCACAGTCAGCCGATTAGCAGACATATATATAAAAAATTACCATACAAAATGCATGTGTTATCCTATATACACAAGACACAGATAGTACACTCTTGTATACGAGCGACCGATGCCTTTACTAAACAAAGTAGGTTTGTTTTATTTTTCTTACTAGGCATTTTGCGAAGCTTCGCTTAGGTTTACGTAAAAATTATGAACAATATCTTAACTTCTACATAAGCAGCCATGTAGTAATCGGCTTGTAAGGACTGATAAATATTTAAATTAATAAAACAATAGATCTACTTTTTCTGACATAATGACCTACTTTAATTCCCTAAAAACGTTTTGTTTATACTTAACACATAACATTTAATTTTACTTTAAGTTAAATCTGATAATTTTAATAATTAATTAATTGTTGATTAGGTGGTATGTGACAAGGTGTAGAGTAAAAGTTCAAGCAGCATTTTTTTTTATTTTATATAAACACTAGCCGTCTCGACTAGACCCTGCACTGCCCTCTGTGATAATCATATCTGAAAGGACCATAACGTGTGTTTATTAACCAGCATATACTCGGCATGGACGTTTTACAAAAGAACACATAACTCTAACCATAACTCTAACTTTGAATTTTAAACTAACCACAACCAACCAAAACACAAACACAAAAGCAAACACAAACAAAAACAAAAACAAACACTAATACAAACACAAACCAAAATACAACAATAAAGGAAAAACAAACGCAAACATAAACATAAGAAACACATAAACTCAAAAACAAAATAAATAAACCGGGAGTGATCTCCCCTAAATTTATCGAATATTCTAATATAACACTACGTGAGATGTCAACTCGTAATATAGACATGATTTTTGTTTACTTAAACTTTTAAAAATAGAATAAAATCTAGTAGAAAAAAAAATTGCGCACCAAGCGAGCACCAAAACCAAATGTGCGTAATAGTGCGCAATATTATTAGTACTTTATAAATTTACATGCGTTTTTTGAGAAATCGGAAATAGCGTAAATTAGTACTTCCGGTCAACGGAAATTACTCAAAATTTGAAAGAAGGTATAAAATTAGATCTTTTACTTACATGTGAAATTTCATTTATCTATCTGAATTAGTAGTCAAGTTATAGGCTTTTGAAAAATTCAAAGTAGAAAAAGTACCACTCGCTCAAAAGTTGATCAGGATCTACGATTTTGATATAAAACTTATATGTGAAATTTCAGCAGCCTAGCTGTAACGGTACTCAAGTAATCGTGTTTACACACAGACGGACACACGCACACACAGACACACAGACATACGGACAATATTGCAAAATTATGTTTTTCCGTATCAGTGAGGTGTAAAACGTCGAGATTTGTAAAAATCTCGATTTTTTTTTTGCACGTTTCCAAGACTTTCTCTATACTTCGTATAATCGAGAAAGTAAAAACAAACGTAAACCAAAACGGAAACAATAACGCAGGATTTGATTTATTTCAAATCAGTAGACCGTCCCTGAGTCCAACCATCTCTGATGGGTACCTAACTCACGTTAGGGAAAGTAATGGCGGCTGGGCATAGTGCTGATTACTCTATATCTTCATATGCCGAGGTCACAGAAACAAGTTAACTCTACTTCACTTGTCCCATAGACTGTCAGGTTTGAAAGGAAACTTACTATGGTAACCTTTATATCCATAGTCTATCTCACTGTTTAAATCGGGCGTATGCACCTTAGCGCTTACACGATAGCCCAAGGCTCCACATCTAACACTCTGGGGTGCCGACGGATGCACTTCACTCAATTTAGTGAACGACTCTAATACCCCCAGCTTTTCCATAAGCCGATAGATAGAATTAAACATAGAGAACATTTCGGAGCGGCCTCTTAACTGTTATTGATTAAAAATAAAAATTAATAAACTGTGCGCTAGGTGTATAACATAAAGTATTTAAAATATCCGTGTTTTACCTATTACATTGCAATATAACAATGCATGCTAATTATATAATATTTTTCCAACACCAAAACAAACTAATAAAAAATGTTCTTCACTGATGAAATGTTTTTTTTTTAAAGGAAAGTAATTGTGTTTCCATGAACTATCAAGAGAAGTAATTAGCAATAAACGAACAACCTGGAATTATTTTTATTTTTGTAAAGGACGATACATTTTCTGTTACATTGTTTATATGATCTGACGTTAGTTATATTGATACGTTTAGGAAAAGAATGTTTTTTTTTACAAAACTATCTATTCTTTTATTTTTATTTATGTATTCATAAAATAAACGCTATAAAAATATTTCACTATTGTTATCAAGCAGAGCTTTTTTAGTATATGCAATGCTTGTCACGGAACTGTCGGCTGTCCGCCACATACAGAAATTAGCTTTATTTAATCTAACGAACGATATAAATCGTTACTTTTTTGGTTTCAAAAACGAAATTTATTTAAAAAATCATTACTTTAAAAAAATTACTTATCTTACTTATAGTAAGAAAATAAAATCATTATTGTTCAGATTTTTTTTCCTAAAATTACAATGTTTAAAAAGCAAATACTGCTACTTATAACAGTCTCTTGCTGTTTACCACAAGAAAAAAACCATTTAATTTATTTTTAGAACGGTGTTAATCTTGTTCGGGTTTCACCTCTACGAGGGCGTAGAATCTGACAGACAATTATCCTATATCGCCGAGTGAATTACCGAGGTCAATGCAAACAATTAGCCGGCTTTACAGAACCTAAATACCGTAACAACTTTTAAAAAATAAAATACTTAAAAAAAAACCTTAAAAAAACACGTTTTTCTTGTATACTAAAAAGTAGAAGATAAATTTTGTGCTTCCTCGAGCTGTGCAGGTTCTTGTGATGACTGTTCATACATTTGATGACAAAAAACGTGGGTACGTTCACCATCAAATTTCCCGACCCATCTGCCCGACCCACGTTTTTTGTCATCAAATGTATGAACAGTCATCACAAGAACCTGCACAGCTCGAGGAAGCACAAAATTTATTTTCTACTTTTTAGTCCACAAGAAAAACGTTGTTTTTTTTAAATTTTTTTTTTAAAGTATTTTATTTAAAAGTTTTTTTAAGTATTTTATTTTCTCCTTTTTAGTCCGTTGCTACACATGTAAAACGTGGTTTTAAAAAAGTTTTTATATAGTTTATTTTCTACTTTATCTAATGACTTGACTTAAGTATGACTTGACTAAGTGTTTTTAAATACATACACATTTAGAGGATTTTTTAGGTACCCATCAGAGTTGGGTGGACTCAGGGACGGTCTACTGACTTAAACCCGGATTCGAACCCGAGACTAACGGGTTAGCAGTCCAACCCGGATTCGAACTCGAGACTAACGGGTTAGCAGTCCAACTCTCTACCGCTAGACCACTCCGCCACTGATAAAACCTCTTAATTTTGTTTTGATAAATCTGGATTGATAATTTTTGCTTTAGAAATCATGTCCTCAAATTAGGGTCCTTGAGCGTAATTTAATTAAGCTAATTTAGGTCTCTAATTGCTAGTTTTTATGATTGCATCTGAAATTGTTAGGCGAAAATAGCCTGCATGCCGAATTTCAGATTTCTAGAGCAATCAGAAGTGGGCTAATTTTTGATGTCAATTTTAACAACAAACCCACATACAAACAAACGCGAAGCTGAGTTAAGAAAAACGTGTTAAAAATTCGCTTCAGTTTTTCATAACAATTTATACAAGAAAATAGGTCACTTTTATCGGCCTTGCAAGGTTCCCGATCGGAACCCTGATTTTTTTTATTACCTATGGGTGTTGTCCTACAAACTCAGGAGATATCAGAAGTTTGTATATATTGCTCACATAAAGCGCTTGTCACTAGCGTTAACTTTGCTGCCGATCGGAAATTGACCCCGTGGTGTACTTGCCTGCAAAACTGTAAGCGCCTCTAACACAGTCAAGTTCCCTAACCAGCAGCTGATAACTTTTCGTTTTATACATAGATTTTCTGTGCATTTAAAGGCTCAATATTATTAGATTTTAATAGTTGTTTTATTGTTCCGTTACATTTTACAACATATCTACAGAGAAGCGAACTTACCTACTGCCCCAGGAGAGTCGATGATGAAAAGCAACGAAACTGACACCACTAGTTGAGATAATTGTGAAGTCCACATCCTCGTCAATTTTAGTTTGCAATTCTGCAAATAAAACTTCACTAACGTTTGACAAGAATACAGCAGTTTTTCTAAAATTATGAGCTTAACCGTCGCAGGTTGCTGCGATCTGGAACTGCTAAAGATGACACAAAGTACTTTTAGACCTATTTATGTTCATTAAATTTACTGTGATGTTAAATATTTATTCGTTCTTAATGTTTTAAGTGTGTAAAATTGTTAATGGGTGGGGGATGAGTTAAAGTAAAACATTAACTGTACGTTAATCACTGTTCAAAATAGTGAGTTAAAATACGAGAGACGTATTCAGGTTTTCGGGTAAGGGTGATGAGCGGCACCCCCCTCCCCCATCTTTAACCATTTTGAAATAGGCGGTAAATCATTAAGAAAAACATGAACTAGTAATGAATTAACACAATTAGTAACTATTTCTACTATTTAATGTCAGAATAAGAATACAACAATTAACGCTAACCCGCCACCAAATGGAAAACAATCAGAAAAATACTGCTATCTACAACTAGAAAGTTAAATCCCTAGACTGACGAAACTACTTGTCCCTAACAGTGAAATCTAATCTAAGTCTAGTGACATCCCGTGGCCTGCCACCAGCTTACAGAGACGCCCCGTACCGTCTACCTACTCCAACTATCGATCTCTCCACGTGTCGTCCCTAACCCTTCTTAAAATAGTCAAGTCCACCGTGCTCGCCGTTAGAAACTCCGCCCACCAGGTGTTAAATCTAATTGACGGTCATCTCCGGCCAGGTATTTCCCAGACATGAATTACAGCCCAGGCTGACCGTCAAAGCCTCTCTTGGATCACCTGCACCCGTCCGAGTCCTATCTCATTATACGGGTGCGTCATTTAACCCTGCCCCACCCCCATTGTTGCGTATGCCTCTGTATCGATGGCGATCGCTCCAGTGTCAGTAGCGTTGCGGGGAGTTATCAACAGCCAGCAGTTACAGATTATTAGGATAATCAAAAAAGACTAGCACTAAGCATCCTAATAGATAAAAGACAATGTGAACACTTCTCTCTCTCTTTCTCTCTCTCTCTCTCACTCTCTTTCTCTCTCTCTCTCTCTCTCTGTCCGAAAGTTTATTTTTAATCGATGAAATTAGTATGTTAAGCGATATATGTAGAACTTAAAGATACGAACTTTTGTTGAAAATAATATGTTGATGATATATAAATGTATAAACTAAAGATATGTTCAGCAATGTACGTGTACGTGTACTACGTGTACGTGTACGTGTACGGGTACGTGAACGTGTACGTGTACGTGTACGTGTACGTGTACGTGTACGTGTACGTGTACGTGTACGTGTATATGTGTATATGTGTATATGTGTATATGTGTATATGTTTATATGTGTATATGTTTATATGTGTATATGTTTATATGTGTATATGTGTATATGGGTATATGTGTATATGTGTATATGTGTATATGTGTATATGTGTATATGTGTATATGTGTATATGTGTATATGTGTATATGTGTATATGTGTATATGTGTATATGTGTATATGTGTATATGTGTATATGTGTATATGTGTATGTGTGTGTATGTGTATGTGTATATGTATGTGTATGTGTATGTGTATGTGTGTATTCGTATGCATATGTGTATATGTATGGGTATTATTATAAAGCCGTTTTTACGTTCTCGTATATACGGAAAAACAAAATTTTGCAATATTGTCCGTATGTCTGTGTGTGTGTGAGTGTCTGTCTGTCTGTCTGTGTGTAAACACGATAACTTGAGTACCGTTACAGCTAGGTTCATGAAATTTCATATATAGGTATTTTATCAAAATCGTAGATTCGTGTCATTTTTTGAGCGATTTCCGATAACCGGAAGTGGTACTTTTTGTACTTTTCATTTTTAAAAAGCCTATAACTTGAGTACTATTTCAGATAGATAAATGAAATTTTAAATGTAAGTAAAAGATCTAATTCTCTTCCTTCTGTCAAATTTTTGAGTAATTTCCGTTGCCCGGAAGTACTAATTTACGCTATTTCCAATTTCTCAAGAAACGCATGTAAATTTATAATATTGCGCACTATTATGCATATTTTGTTTTGGCGTTCTCTTGGTTAGTAATTCTTTTTCTATAAGATTCTGTTCTATTTTTAAAAGTTTAAGTAATTAAAAATCATGTCTATTTTCCAAGTTATATAAGAATATTCGTGAAAGTTTCGGGGGGATCACTCCCGGTTTATTTTTTTTTTTACTATAAAGTTTAACACAGCTGCGTTGATTACTTATTGTTATTTATTATGTGACTACTTTAGGCCACGGGCAACATAGTGTTTAAAGGATTTTATGAGTTAGACTAATTCAATTGAGTTGCTGTAAAGATAATTCTCATATATTGGTATGATTGAGTTTATGTCAGTTCATATGAGCTAGTTTTTTTTTTACAAAATTTGAATTGATATTAGATTAATGTATTAATTTTTTATAGTTTTAAAATACACTTGGTTTATAATCAGGCTCTATTAATATATCTGAGTTTCAAAAATTTGGAAAGTAATTTGTGGCACTTTTAGCGGTTGGTGTTTTTGTAATATACTTTAATTATTCGATAGACTGTGCGTTATAGCTAAGGATCGGTTGGAATTTTTTGTACGATTATTTGTTACTGTAGGTTTAAGCATTAATAAAGTGTTATAAATTAAATACACATTTAGCTTATGTTAAATTGAAAAATAGGGGTCTGTTAAAGCTACTGTAAATAAAATACTTAAAAAAAGCTTTTTAAAAAACCACGTTTTTCTTGTGGACTAAAAAGTAGAAAATAACTATTTACATACATTTGATGACAAAAAACGTGGGTACGTTCACCATCAAATTTCCCGACCCATCTGCCCGACCCACGTTTTTTGTCATCAAATGTATGTAAATAGTTATTTTCTACTTTTTAGTCCACAAGAAAAACGTGGTTTTTTAAAAAGCTTTTTTTAAGTATTTTATTTTCTCCTTTTTAGTCCGTTGATACACATGAAAAACGTGGTTTTTAAAAAGTTTTTTATATAGTTTATTTTCTACTTTATCTAATCACTTCATTAAGTATGACTTGACTAAGTGTTTTTAAATACACGGACTAAAAAAATCTTGAGCGACCGATACGCTTTAAACAGAGAAAGGGTGTAATTTACGTTGCTGGCGTGGAGATCTACTCACGAATCACGTGATCAAATCTCCCATAAACAAACAAATAAACGCGAAGCTGAGTTAAGGAAAAACGTGTTTATGTGTATTTTAGCATGCCCAGCGTACCAACCGGGTCACCGTTAACAATATGTTACCGTGTCCGTTCTCCTTTTTAGTCCGTTGCTACACATAAAAAACGTGCTTTTTTAAAAAGTTTTTTTTAAGTATTTTATTTTCTCCTTTTTAGTCCGTTGCTACACATGAAAAACGTGGTTTTTAAAAAAGTGTTTATAAATACACGGACTAAAAATCTTGAGCGACCAGGATTTGAACCTGGGTTGTCGCGGCCACAACGCGAAGTACTAACCACTATACGATCATGGCCAGCGCGCTCACATCGATTGGGGCCGAAGTAACTGTGTCGATAGGCCTCCAGTCTTGTCGGTATCTTTAGAAATCATGTCCTCAATTTTATGGTCCTTGGGGCGTAATTAAATTAAGCTAATTACGGTCACTAATTGCTAGTTTTTATGATTGCATCTGAAATTGTTAGGCGAAAGTAGCATGCATGCCAAATTTCAGGTCTATAGAGCAATCAGAAGTGGGCTAATTTTCGATGTCAATTTTAACAACAAACATCCAAACAAACAAACAAACGCGAAGCTGAGTTAAGAAAAACGTTTTAAAATGAAGTGGGGTTAAAGTTTAAAGAGGAGTTCCATTATTGGCATCATATTTTCGGAAGTGATGAAGTCAATTTTTTTGAAGACAATAACGAGTGGAATGGACGGGAAACAAGATTAAATCAGAAGGTTGACCTTAATACCCTTTTAGTTACTCCCGGTCCTTTTTCACACCCTCTGCCATACGGAGTGGTCTTATCCATTAGACACAATTGGCACTGTGCCTAAGAACTACTAACGTTTAAGTCCTACAAGTTCATCAAATAAAATAACGGAAACCTAAGGACACCATGGGCAACAATAATTGTTAACCCTTTATCTACTGACGGTACTTATAAGTACCACTTTAATTAAGTGCCTGTATTATTTTTAATTTAATACGAATTTTAAAAATTATTGATGTAATTAATAGTATTATTTCCCCTGAGTCGCAGCTAGTTGGAGGAATCGATGTTTTTTGAAAATTTCTGGTGTGGCGCCATTTTTAATGTCTTGTTGTATCGATAGATCACAATTGTTCTGTACAGTTCTCACACACGTTCTTGAATTCCCTTTGTTTTACCTTATTTTTCAAGTTTTCAGCCCCAAATATTTTTTATTGGCACCTTTAATAGTCAGGCAAACGCGTTTAGCTTCTAGTTATACAATTTAAGCAAATTGTCTCTGTATTAGATCGATGTTTGCAAGTGGACGTATAAGTACCGTCAGGGCACACGGTCATTTTTTTAGGATTTTTAGGAAATGGTAGATTTTCGATGTGGAGTGACATAAATATCATTTTGATAATAAATTATCGAAATGTACTACAAAAATTATATTTACACTTGTATAAGAAGGTTAGCATATGGTTTACCTAAGAAATATTGTAATTACATGTTGATTTTAAGTAGTAAAAGAATAACAAGAATAAAGGTAGCAGTTGCAGGCTCGTTTACTAGGTTTAGTATACTTCATTTGTATACCAAAGCCTAGTTCTACTAGTAAGATTTAATTTGTTAGTTATATTTGCTGCAATAAACTGTCTTTTCTACAATAACTAGCATTTACGTATTGTATACCTGTAGACTAGTAATATTCCATACTTCTGCATATAGCATAGACCTATATGGTAAATTTTAATCAGTAAACAGAAAACAGTAGGCCACTACGGCTATCCTAACCGCATTGAGCTCACTTCTATTGATGAAATTTGCACTGTAGTGTAGACTTGTCATAACATTCTAGTAGGCTACAATTATACTAGATTTAGTTTTACTAGTAGTTGTGTACTGAATGACTAGGCTTTTGTTAGTTTATGTGGCTCATTGCAATATCTATTGGAAGCTTCCAGCAAAAGCATGTTCAGTTCGGCAACCGTTGCTACACCAAAAAGACCACAGACAACTATGTGGGAGCATGACATGTCGGCAACTTTTGCTGTGTTTGAGGTCTAAGATGTGTTCCGATAGAAAATCCAGTAAAAATCGTAATCTAAATATACTTTTGTACGGTATTTAGGTGTGAAAATTACAAAAAAATGATTGTTATAATGATTGCCATGTTACTAGTTAATACACTGTATCGTTTATTCCTGTTTTGTAAAAAAAAATTTTTTTGGAAAAAATGTCCTACATTCCTGACGGTACTTATAAGTACCAATACATGTTTGGGCCCTTAAAAATTTATGAAACAGAATTTCCTTTGCCGTATGCTTTAAATGTGCCAAAAGCAATATGATAACACATTGTTTAAGACAAAATTTCATTCAGAACATAATTCCGTAAATAAAGATAGCAAATAAGGCGCGTCTTCCGGCACCCCGGCAGTAGTCGAGTTGACGCATCAGGCTTCTCCGTGAGCACTATGGCGCCTTCATTCGATTTAAAGACATCTTGCTATAGGGACATGGTAGAAGACAACATTAGATGATCAACACGAGTGATCCGACGCCCCTGCTTTAGTGGCTCCAGAAAGCACCCCATTTCGTCCCTGACACATAGACGGTCGCTGAAGTGTGTTCTACATCACTATAGCTGAGGATAATTAGCTTACACTCTAAGCTTTTACACAGCCATCCTGGGACATATAGGTGGTAATGGAGACAAACCCTTGCCTCGACAACTATGACAAATGAAGTGTTTTTTTGTCCTTTAAATTACTACAAAGAAAACGCGTGTGTCTCTTCATAAATATCAGTAAAGTTGTCCAATAGATACTAAAATGACCCACGCTTTTCTTTATAGCAATTTAAAAAGTAGTGTATAATTTATTTTCTACTTTTTAGTGCATTATTACATAAAAGCTTCTTATTAAAACGCTTTTCATTAAAAAAAAACATTGTTTTGCTATCACTTAGTTTGCGATTTTTTTTCTACGAGATTTTATTCTATTTTAAACTTACATATATTTGAAATTTTATTTATCTATCTGAAATAGCACTCAAGTTATAGGCTTTTGAAAAATTGAAAGTAGAAAAAGTTCCACCTCCGCTTATCGGAAATCGCTAAAAGTTTATACTGATCTACACATTTTATAAAATACTTATATATGAAATTTCATCAACCTAGCTGTAACGGTACTCAAGTTATCGTGTTTACAGACACACAGTCACACACACACACACAGACATACGGACAAGATAGCAAAACTATGTTTCCGACTCAGGGGGGTGTAAGATGTCGAGATTTGCAAAAATCGCGATATTTTTTTGCACGATTACTATAATTTATCTGTACTTTTTAAAATACGAAAAAGTAAAATGAAACATAAAAAACGTTTTCAAAAGTAGATTTTGTTTTTTCAAGTAGGTGTTGGTGGGTCGAGTAGTTATTCGCTTATAACTTGAGCTAAATTAAATGAAGGATTGAAAAAAAATAATATAAATATTTTAAGCAGCACGACCGATTTGTAATGTAAATACGACTAAGATATTTTAAAATCCTGCTCTTTTAAAGGTGAATTCATTAAATAGCAAACATAAAAATAAAAAGAAATATCAGAGTTTTTAAAATAACAAATAAAGTTGAAGTAAACGACTTACCCTAGCAAGATGATGTCCACGTCTACTGCCAAACACTACACCCAGACTAATGCGTGCTACACGTTTTATCCCTTCTTTCTAAACCCACTTTCATTGTGTAGGTCAAAAGTATTGACCTCAAGATTATAACCCACGTGATATCTACGCCTGTTCTGCACCTGAAAAATCGTTTACATATTGACTAAATAAACTCAAGTTAGATGTTTGATTGTAGCCATTTCAATTGTTGTTTGTGGATACACAACCTAAAGCTGACGCAAGTCAAAGCCTCTTACTTCAATGGGTTAAAAAAAGAATTATTGTTGTTTTACTATTAAATAATAGAGCAAGTTGTATTTTCAAAAGAAGTTACGTAATAAAAATATTTAAAATGTATTTATTTTAAATACGTATATATATATATATATATATATATATATATATATATATATATATATATATATATACATTCATACATTTTATATGTATATATGTGTGTGTATACCGTAAATCGAGTTGCCTTGCTGCAACTTAAACACTTACACATTAACACACACACATATTATTTTAAGATAAATTATAACCCTAAAGTAACCTACTTTATTGTTATAAACAAAGATTTAAATGAAGTATGTAACGCCTGAAAATGTTCAGAAAAGGAAATTAAAATGTTATGACTGTATCCAGTGGTGTAGCGAGGTCGGGTGTCACCCGGTGCGGCACTTAATGGTGTCACCCCCCCCCCCCCCCCCCAGAGGCGATGCGACCCTTACCGGGGACAAACTTTCAAGTTTTTGATTTGCACCCCCCCCCCCCTCAAACTTTCGATTTGCACCCCCTCAAGTTTTTCTCTATATATATTTTGCAATTTTTTGCCTTGGTGTCACCCCCCTAAATGGTGTCATCCGGTGCGGTCCGCACCCCCGCCCCCCCTCGCTACGCCCCTGACTGTATCTGTTTTGGCCACGCAAATTTAAAAAACGTTTTTAATACGCTGACGACTCTGCCAACCCGCCAGATATAAATTGGGAGAACATTTTTAAAGTTATTTATTCCGTAAAAAAGGAAAAAAAAAGCCAAATTTTATTTTAAATTAACTTTATTATAATCTAACCAATTCCATTTCTAGAATATAAAAAATGTATCAAATATATATTATTAAACGCTATTTTAATAAAGAAAATAAAAATGTTTTGTATTTTAATACTTTTAAAACAAAATAAGATAACTTTGTTGTATACTCAAAATAGAAGAACTGTTATGAGTATCGTATTCAAAATTGATAATACCAATGCAAATTAAACACAAACGTAAAACTGTAGGGGCGCCAGAATATGCCATTGATTCGAATTAGTAAACGACGTTATGTTAATTCAAATTAAACATTTTAATACAAAACCGTCAATGTTGGGTATATATTAATTTATCAGTTTAGCCTAAGTACAATAATTAAAACTTAAGGAATATTATACAATAGCGATCATATATAAATATATATATATATATATATATATATATATATATATATATATATATATATATACATATATATATATGTATATATATATATATATATATATATATATATATATATATATATATATATATATATATATATATATATATATATATATATATATATATATATGTATACATGTATACATGGACCCCTGTGTAAAAAATATATTGATAATGTTACAGTATAATTAGAACGGTCATCTAAAAACTAACGCTATGTTCATTTTGAGTTGGTTATTTCCCTTGCCCCCCCCCCCCCCCATCACCTTACCACCTGAAGAGGACAGGCCATCTTAATTGTTGCATTAATGTCACACCAAGGTATACGCTGGGTAAGATAATATATATTTAAAGTGACCGGATAGTGGTGGCTGAAGTTGACCCCCCCCCTCCCTAGTATTTCTTCCAGACTTTTTTTCTGGGCGGGGCACTTGAAATTTTCAGAGAGCGAAAATATTTCCGAGGGGCGGACAGTATTAAAAGTATATGTATTCTATATAAAATTCTATTTCGTTTAGGGGAGAGAGGAGGCAGGCTCTTTTGGAAAACGCGTAATGTGGTGCCAAAATACCATGCCGCCACAATTAATAGCTTTTGAAACAGGTAAAACTCTGTGAATATTGTTTTTGCAACTACCAGAAAAGAGGTGTGAGCAATACAGTTTAAAATGATCTTTAAACAACATAAAAAGCAGTAGCTAATTAAATAAACCGGGAGTGATCTCCTCTAAACTTTCTCGAATATTCTGGTATAACAATATGGGGGATGATAACTCGGGATATAGACATAAATTTTAATCCATTTTTAATTACTCAAAGGTTTTAAAACAGAATAGAATCTCGTAGAAAAATGAATTGCACACCAAATGAACGCAAAACAATATGTGTATAATAAAGCGTAATATTATTAAAACTTTTGGTGAACGGAAGGTACTCAAAATTTGACAGAAGGCAGAGAATTAGATCTTTTACTCACGTGTAAAATTTCCTTTATCTGAAATAGTTCCCAAGTAATAATCTTTTGATAAAAAATGAAAGTTGAAAGTTCAACTTCCGGTTATCGGAAATTGCTCAAAAATTGATGCGGATCTACGACTTTAATGTAATACTTATAGAACTATACGAAGTTTCATCAACCTAGCTGTAATGGTACTCACATTATCGTGTTTACAGACACACACACGCACACATACACCCACACAGAGACATACGGACAGAATTACAAAGCCCATTTTTTCAGACTCGATTACGCATAGAACAACAACATTTTGATAAATTTTAATTTATAATATTAAAAAAATCCTCTATATTCAGGATAAGATCAAGGCCTGAGGTGTAAAACGATGAAAACTGTCAAAATTTTAAGTATTTCAAGTAATTTGTGTGCACGATTACAATACTTTCTCTATACTCTGTATACGAGAAATTAAAATTGTATGTACACAACACACCAGCTGACGCAGAACAAAATATTTTACTTCAAACGCTCCACCGACAGATTATCGCTATAATATTACCGATTAATGATGTTTTATATCATATCAAAAGAAATTTCAAACTCAAATTATTGTAATACATTTTTAAATTGTAACGATTTTGTTTTCGATATAAACTTCATTAAATAAGTTTCTGTTTGCAACATATATATGCGCACATACACACCACTTCCTTGGCGAAGGTTGGGGGGTTAAGGGGCTTTTTAACCCCACACCCCCACCCCCTTTACGGTTTTCTGTGTAAAATAAACATTGTATCGTCATAATACCACACTGGTAGCCTACTATTTGACTCTATTTCTACATTTGTATATATAATAATTAACTATGTATTTTTAAGTCATCTAAAAACTACCACTATATTCACTCTGAGTTGATACCCCCCCCCCCCTTCAGCTAACCAGCAGAACCAGTGGCGGAATCGGAAAAAAAATGCCCCGCAGAAATCGTTTCAGGCCCTTAATTAATACTAAATCAATAAAAAAAATGTTTACTACGCCAAAACCACTTTTTTTTGTTATTAGTCAAGCAAATCCACTGAAACTTCATCCATATAATATATGCCCAATAAGATTTTTAAAAAGGGTTAGAAAAAATAAAAATATTTTTGGTTGCCATGGTTACGTCCGACACATTGGATTTTTGTTTATCATTTTCAAAATGCTAAGGCTCAGCAACCACTAGAGGTAAACACACAGAAATGCAAGCATTGTGTAGAATATTGCTAGGCTGAAACTTCCTATCAAGTACGGTTTAAGAAAACGGCTTAAAAATTTATTTTTAATTTTTAAATACTAGACTGTTAAAAAAGCTGAAATTTGCTCAAATTCAACATATTTTAGTCCATAAAATCTAACGTAATAAAAATCTTTAAAAAAATCCTTTATAGAAGTTGTTTAAATATGTTAGAAGAATAATCAGGCTAAGTTTCATTATAATACATGCAGAACTAAAAGAGGAGTAGTGATGTGAAAAGTGAATTTTGACGTTTTCAGAAAAACGCAAAAAAACCAAAGAAAAATTAAAAATTTCATTCCTAACCTAACAAAAACTAACAAAATTTTGTTTAATTTATGCAGGTTTATTTAACACGTAAAAATGCAATGAAGTATTAAACTTGCAAGTACATTTTAAATAATAAAGTAAAAAAAAATTGTCAAACACAGATAATGCGTCAAATATGTAAAGGTAAAAATCATTTTTATATTCTTAAAATAAGCTGAACCACACCTAACAGTTCTATATTGTTAAGCATATTCACATTTCATTTTGGCAAATGCTACTTTTTCCTGCCATCTAGCTTTTTCTATTTCAAGATTAGTGGTCCGGCAAAATATTTTAACGCTTTTTTTAAAAATCCTTGCTACCACTATAACTATAATAATTGATTTGTTCATCTCTTCAGCGCCCTTTATCTTTTCCTGTGAATACTTGTGCACTGACCAAAATAACTGCTCTTTTTTCCATTTAATTGTTTGTTTTTATATTGCTTGGATTTCTCTTGGCAAAGGTCAATTCTATAATGGAAAGTAGAACATAAGTTATTTTAGTGGACAAAAAAACCCACACAATACCACAAACAAATTTTGCATTGACTATGTACTGAATCCTAAAATAAGTTGCAAAATCATTGTAAGGTATAAGCTATAAATATATTCCACAAACGTTTTGAGTCCAGAACAAGATTTTGAAAAGCGGTTTGCAGTCACTCGGATACATGATTCAGTCATTCTCCTATTTGCAGTATTTAAATTTTGCCATATTCTTTCACTGAGTTCACTACCTCTTCAATTATTTTCTCCAGATATTGTTATGATAAATAAAAGTATGTGTAGGAAAAGTCACCTTGAACAGAGGACAAATTGCAGGGTTTTAACACACACTGTAGGCCTAAATCATAGGGGAAATGAATCAGGGGCGGAACTACAGTGCCGCCAGACCCCGCAATGCAGGGGGAACCCACGACGTTAAGGGGCCCAATTCCGACCAAAAAAAAAATGTATTTTCTTTTCATAAATAATATTTTCGCGCACCTTGATAGTGGTTTTGTAAAAAGCAAACATGTCTACTATAGACATGTTCTACAGTTACTAACACACACTGTTGCGTAGAAAAATATAAAATCTACAAGAGCTGTAGTTTGAAAGATAGGCAAACGTTCCAACTACTTCCATGACTTACTGCCCTTCCTTAAAATAGGGGTGCCCATAAAGCTCATTTAAATTGTTTTGTACTATGTAAGTTAAAAAGCAATGTCTTCTCTTAATTATTATCTAAATAAGGCATACTAAAGAATCCTAAAGCTATAAAAATGAATGTTTTAAAAAATAATAATAATAATACAAAAAATCATAACAATAAACATAACGCGAGAAACCATTGCACAAATCAAGCTTACGTGTTTATATAAATTTGACCAGCTTTGCAACAACAATCATTTGTCAATTTGCGGTAAACATGAAAATGTAATAAAAACACTTTAACAAAAACAAGACGATACTTTTAGCAGGTGATTTTAATATGGTCATTGATGATACAGACCTAATAGGACAAAATGACAGGAAAACGAAAAAGCTAAAACACGATAAAGAAAAAATTAATACATTAAACCATATAATAAAAACGACAAGCTTAAAAGACACCTACAAGAATACACTAAATTTCACTCAAACAACGCACTACAACAGAACACATCATAGCGCAGCTAGGCTAGACAGAATATATGCTCATGAAAGCATAACGGTAAACAAAGTAAAACACCTCGCTCAGACACTTACATTTACAGACCACAAAATAGTTATTGCTCAACTACAAATTAACCCCACTCACAGAACAAAGAATACATATTGGAAACTCAACAACACGCTTCTAGAAAATAGCGAATACATCACAGAAATAAGGAAGCTAGCATCAAAATTCACACAGAGAGCATCAAACACACATACACTAGAGCTCTGGGAAGATTTTAAATATATGGTACGGGAATACTCTATCAAAATAGCAAGGCAAATAAACACAGATAGGAAAATTATGGAAGAACTACTAGACAGACAACTAGATACGTTAATCAGTCATAATGCATCGCAGGACAAAATTGAAAAAGTAGAATCAGAATTAAACAAAATACAAACACATAGACACAAGGGAGCGCTAATACGTAGTAGAATAGACATGATAGGCAACGAAGACCCCTCCCATTACAACACAATTTTGGAAAACATACACTGCAACAGTAAACAGATATGTAGCATAACAGATGACGACGGGACTATAACAAATGACCTGGAAAGTATAAAACGTCAGTTTACTTTATACTATCAAAACCTCCTCAATAAGGAAGAAACAGACTATGAAAGACAAGAACATTATTTTAAGTACACAACAAGGCTAGACAACAATGACTGTACCAAAATCAACGCGCCAATTACTAAAGAGGAAATATCCAAGACTATAGACGGACTAAAACTAAATAAAGCTCCAGGACCAGACGGACTAACCAATGAATTTTATAAAACCTTCAAAAATGACTTAATACTCCTTTTACACGCTACATTTCAGGACATACATGAAAGAGAGGATTGTGCTACAGATTTTAACAGGGCATATATAACACTCATTCCCAAAAATGATACGGACAGGACAAAAATTATAAATTACAGACCTGTATCTTTACTTAACAGTGATTATAAAATATTGACAAAAACTTTAGTTAAGAAACTCGAACCCTTCATATCTAAATTAATACACCCCGATCAGCAGTATAGCATACCAGGTAGAAACATACACAACTACACGCACTTAATCAGAGACATCATACATTATAGCACGCAGAAAGACACACAACTAGCGATTCTTAGCATCGACCAACAGAAAGCGTTCGACAGAGTAGATCATACATGGTTAATAAAAACAATAGATGCTTACAACCTAGGACACTATTTTAAAACATGGATAAAAATAATATATAACAATGCACATAGTCATTTATTAATAAACAACAGTGTTACAAGCGCTTTTCACATACAGAAATCAGTTAGACAAGGTTTTCCATCTATCTCCCCTACTATACATCCTAAGCTTAGAACCCCTACTAGAAAACATTAGACAGGACAACTCGATTAAAGGACTGTACATTCCAAACACGTTAGGCAAGAAAATACTTGCATACGCAGACGACACTACTTTCTTAGTACAAACAGAAAAAGCAATACAGACTGTAATAGAAAAATTCAACAACTTTGGGAAAGGGAGCGGGGGAAAAATAAACGCAGAAAAATCAAAAGTAATGGGTATAGGTAAATGGAAAGGTAAAGATAACTATCACATAGACATAACAATAACTGACAAACTCAAAATTTATGGAATAACCTATACTAGCGATCCCACAATAAACGACCAAGAAACTTGGACCACACTGAAAAATAAAATAAATCACAATCTGGAAAAAACCAATACTGCAATACAACCATTTTTGCCAGAGCTGCATTAGTAAACAGATGTATCATTCCAAAAATAATTTTCGTAGCGACGAACTCTACAATACCCAACTCATGTATTAAAAAAAAAACAAGCACATTAGAGAGTTCATTTTCAAAAATACGATTAGAAACATTAGCCACAAAACCTTAATACAAAATAAATTAAATGGAGGTATAGGGCTACACGACATTCAAACTAAAAACTAAAATAAACACCTTCCGATTAAAACACCTGGATAGAATAAGGATAGAACCACATTATCATCCATTAGCACACTACTACATTGGGTTAAACATAAAGAGCATTTTAAAATTAAACATCATAACACCACACTATGGGGGAAATGACATAGGCAGCTTTTATAAAGAAACGCTAGCAACATTCCAAGGAAACAAAAGCATTATTGGGGAAGACACACAAAAAATATACGACATTCTAATCAAACAACAAGCGACACCCTTATACACGAGAATTAGTTGGGCCAGGGAACACAATATAATAGACATTAAAGATACATTTAGAAACCTACATAATAAACGCATTACACCAAAAGAAAGGGAAATAGCATACAGACTGATTTTTAACACAACTCCAGTTTCACGAAATACAAAGTCAAATCAAAATGTTGAAATAACATGTCAAACGTGTAAACAAAATATACAAGAAACTGAGAAACACATTTCTTTAGATTGTATATTAGTACAGAAAAAAAAGCAAACACTTGCGAAAATATTAAACACCACCAATCAAACAGCCACAACAAATAAAGCAATCACACTTAATTTAATTAACACGACTAGACAAAGAACAGAAGACGAAAACAGACTAGTAGCAATGGCTATTTATAGATCGACTATATGGCAAATTAGGAATAAAGTCAGATATTTTTTCACAAAATACACGGACATCGAGTTAAAAGAAATATTTCAAGCAAAGCTAAGACATAGACTGGGAACTCTCACTTAACTGAGAAAAAAAAAGAAATATACAGGAAATAAATAAAGTATTAATTTTAATTTAGACAGTCTCAAGCCAAACATCACACGATCAGCCCCCAAGTAAATTAACATTAGAACAGTCTTCTGTTTCCCGGGTTTTAAAATGCACAACCTGAATGGTAGAAAGAGATACCCACCTCAACCCCCCCCCCCCCCCAACACACACACACACACTTCCCCCCCCCCCCACTCAACCGGACTGGCGGACATTTCAAGGTAGCGGTGCCCTCATTGCCAAGGGTCAATTTTATTTATGTCCATGGGTGACTACAGTGTGAACTTTTGACTCCGCAGCACACTAAACTAAGCAGTGAAGAGAAACCTAGTTTGCACACCTTATTTTAATCTAGTTCTTATGCCATTTTATTTTTTTCCCTTTGATTATTATATATGCAATTGATGTTCATTGTTCATGTCTTTGATGCTATGTAAAATCTATCAAATATATTATTATTACTGATTTAAATGTTTAAAACAATTGAATTAATAAAAAAACATTTAAAAAAATCTACCCCCTCCTCTCTCCCCCTCTATCCACTTTACCCCCAGACATGATAACCCCACAATCCCTTTAACTGTTCCAACGACCCCACCACCCACCGCAACATCAATATCCAGAACTTATTTAAAGTTCTAAATCTTGTCTCTTTCCCCTCATCTTTCACACTGCAACCTTTTGAAAACTCAATGCGACCACTACAACACCCTTTCAACTAGTCAACTTAAGTTGTTTCCCTACATAGAAAATGCTTCACTGTCCCATTGACCCTCTCTGAAAAATTTCCTTTCACTTTCTTTTGACCTTCACCCCTTTTACTGTCATCCTTTGCAATTTTTTTTTTTATAATCAAATACATGACATCATGTAAATATTCATTATGTACATTTGCAAAACCTTTCGTATTCATTTGGTGTTCAAAATTATGTTAAAAAATAAATTTGATGCTGATGTACTTGTTTTAATTGCAAATAAAAGTATAAAAAAAAATAAAAAAAATAAAATAAAATAAAAATAAAAACACTTTTAAAAAAATAAAAAATTAATAAAAACACTTAATAAAACAGGGATTATTGCGGGCCCGACATTAGTTCGGACTTATTGTTGTCTGGTTCGTTATCTCAGAGTGGTTATACATTGTAATGAAATAGATTAAAATACTCATGTAATAGACAATTTAAAATTTAGAGAAGCACGCTACCTATATATATATATATATATATATATATATATATATATATATATATATATATATATATATACACACATATAGGGGGCCCAAACAATTTTTTTGCGGGGGAGCCTTGTTTTTCTAGTTCCGCCACTGAAATGAATTAAGTAATAAAATATACAATATAAAAAGAAAATGTAATCATAAAACTATAATGATATATTGTATGAATATAAGATTAGGAGAATCACTGAGTAGAATCTGATTCATTAGTTTGAAGAGATAAAAATCTTTTGAACTAGTATCTGAACCACTAACTAATGAGTCTAATAACAAACAGGTCTACTAACCTAAATACAATGTTCAAACAAAAAAATATGTAGGCCTACTAACTAATCTTAAAATTCAAATAGTTTAATGGATATTGAAATACTCACTGCTTGATGTGCATTTATTCCCTGTAAACAAAATGAAGGCTGTAGTTGTCATACTCTGCGGTAGAACATCACAAACATGAGTCTAGTTTCTTCCTTATTATGCATTAGGACACTTGTAGCATGTGCAGGCCAACTTCACCCATGGACTACATAAGCTATTACCGGAATCGTTCTATCTGATAAGTCTGTTTTGGGTTCGATCACAGAGTGATAGTGTATTTCTTGCTGTGTTGTGTGTAATAACTTACTATACAAGTAACACACTGCTTACTCTTGTCGTGCGCGGTAGGCTTGTAGTAGACTAAATCTAGTAGCAGTGAATCAACAGAGAATGGTGGCTGGAATGAAATCGCGATACTTGTAAACAGTTTCTAGAGTGATACTGTAGTCCTTTTAATATTATTAAACCGACAAAAACATTGAAACAATGAGGTTTGTCTCAAAGTAGGTAAACAGCTGATTTAAAATCCACAACAATAATCAGTTCATCACTAGGCACGCCGGAAGCGATAAAGTAGGTAGCGAATCCAAAATTGTAACACTGATAATGCCGAGTCCACAAGCCAATAGAATTTTACCTTGCTTCCGGGGTAGGGCCGAGTAGGAAAATTTCGTATATGTAGGTCAAAATCTTTAAAAAGTGTTTTTCATTTAAACATTCGAAATTAAAAGGAATATTTCATTGGTTGACAAATTTACTATGTCGTTATAGACAAGAAAATGAGCTATTCGGTGATACTAAACACGGGGCAGCTGTTTTTAGTTTTCTGTTTGTTTTATAGTAGTAAACTTTGGCAATTTTCGCCGTGTTTTTGAAAAATTAGACAAAACATGCATATACATGCCTCACAAAAAAAAAATTTAAAATAAAAATAAGCATTTTCCAACAATATGTTATGTGGTTTTATATTCAGAAATGGATATACTTTAATAATTAGGTCAAAACTGAAATTCGACATCTGACACCCAATAACACTTAGAATAGAAACCAATTGTATTAACGCCGGTTGTTTTTTTTAAGAAGTGACGTGACTAGTTCTTTGTACGATTCTTACGATTATCTAAACTTTAACATGAGGGACCAGATATTTTACTCGATTGCATTACATGCTGCCTGTATCCACTGTATAAATATCCCCATCTGATCAGTAAAATAGCATACGGTTGGAGCGGGCGGGTAGAAGGCGATACACTTTGGCCAAAAGTGTAAGAGCTAAGAAAAATATAACACAGCTTTCTATATTAAAATATTACCTAATAAAATTGTTTTCTAGAAAAGTAGAATATTGTTCAGAATAAATCATTTTTTATTGCTTGTTTCATAACAAGTCCCAATACTGCATTTTTCATATAGTTAAGGCCAATAAACCTACTAAACGAGGTAAAAAAGGAAAACACGATGACTGCAATTGCTTTGTTACTTTACTCAACCTAACTGATAATTTAAAACTCTAATACACTATTCTTTTTGGAGTTACCGAACTTCACTAGTTTCATATGCGCATTCGCAGAACCCTTCTTAATAGTTCTATCTTCCGCACTGCCAAAATCCGATCTTGAATCATAGGAGTCGGGGTTGTGTCTTGACCTCCGCCGAGTCGCTGAAATTAACTCATCAAACATTTTGGGTTCTATCGGACCCTGGTTAAGAACCACTGCTCTAAACTATTTTGATTTTCTTTTTTTTTCCTTTCGGCTTCCTAAGTGCATAAGAGTAGGCAATAATTCGCAAACTCACTTGATTTGTTTAAGATCGATTCCTGTTAATACAGCCTCCGCATCTCTGTTTTAAACGATTTCCTTAAATATAAGGTAAGGTCAGGAGAGAAAAAACTTAGGCATAGCAGAATGTACCATTTGTTATGGTCATTTTTTTGTTGAAATTTAAATGTAGACATTTTAAACGGTGTGTCATTTGACACGACGTACTATAACGTTGTTTTTTTTTTTAAAAACTTGAAGTTTATAATCTAAAGCAAATTTTTACTCAGGTGATCAAAAATTAAGATGACAATGCAAGATATAGAAAAACAAAATACATTGAGTGGTAAAAATTTAAACAAATGTAATTAGACGTAATGTATTATGTATAAGTAAACCTTCTTAGATTAAAAAAGTTCAAGTAAACAAGAAGTTTGATGAAAACTGTAATTCTAAAACGAACATGGGAAGATAATCTGCTGCAAGATTAAGATATATATTCGTCTTCCTTCTAGGTTCATTGACTTTTTTGGTTGAGGTTAAACATCGCCATGTTTTCAAATATCGCGATGCAAACCACGTTCTCTCCCCTCTTACTTAGTAATCCCCTCCTCAACCCATTGTTTACAACACGCTTACAAAGAAAAAATATCCCACCCCTCTACTTGAGACATAAAATACAAAAGTGTATTGTGCCTGTCGTCACAGAAAACACAAAGGGTGGCGTCTAATGTTGTTAACCATTGGGTTCCTAAATTATTTTAAAACTTGTTAAAGAAAATGAATGTTTAGTTAAGGATTCTGACGAGAGTTTTTTTTCACAAGGAACGTTACTCGTGGCTGTAAACAAGGCTGTTCTAATTTTAGAACAGTTGTCTTTCCTCTCGTTTCTTCATTAGGGAAGACACGTGACACGTCGTTTAAAATGTAAACAAGCGTGCACGGAGTGCACTTAAAATACACCCCGCTGCGAAAATGACAACGGCATGGTGACACTTTTTGGAAAACACGCTTTTGTGTAAATAAAATAAGGGGCGCTTTTGTTGTCACCATGATAATGTGTACCTATGAGATCTCTCCACCTTTACCGACCTAGTATGAATTGTGTGTATGTGTGTGTGTATGTGTGTGTGTACGTGTATCTCAAAAAAGCGTATCATGTCAACCCCTGGGCAACAAGTCATAGTCAAAAAGGCCTAATTCATTACAGATCTATGGAAACCCCTCTTTACATGTACTTACGTTAGGGAAAGTAAACTCGGTTGAATCAAAAAATATATTTAAATATAAAGAGTTATATAACCTTAAAGTTAACAGATGATGAAAAATAAAATAAAAAATTAAATTTAAAATCCACCTCCTCACCCACCTCACTCAGGTGGTGGAGTCTTTTACTATATATCCTTTACTCCTACTCCTGTTCCCCCTTCACCCACCTTCTCCCCCTTCACCCACCTTCTCCCCCTTCACCCACCTGTTCACCCTTCACCCACCTGCTTATCCCCCTCACCCATGTTACTATAATCGAATATGTATTGAACACTTGTTAAGTTTATCTGTCTCAGAGTGGCCAGTTGGTACTCAGATCAAAAGAAAATCGGAACGGTCATAAAAACTTAATTACTTTTCCAGACTTGTAAAAACATGTCTACCTCGCATACCTCACGTACCAACGCACTAAGTGACATTTACCTGTCGCCCATAAAAAAGCACGAGCCTAGCGAGAATTCGTTTCGTCTCAACACCGGATTTAACGGTGGTTGGAAGAAAATTCCAACCCTTAAATATATTTTGTTTTCGCTGACCCTCACTATAAGCGAATAGTTACATCCATTAATCTTTCATACATATCAAGGGACGGTTCGTATGACATGTGGATACAATAATTTTAATATGATCAATATATGACCAGTCGTACGATATGTGAACATAGTTAATGGACAGAGGTAGTCTAATGAAAAAAGCCCGGGAGCCGCTGCTAAGTTCGGCACCAGCTGTTGCGTGTTGGCTAATGCTTCACTGAGAAACACTTAATGGATTACATTAACCACCATACTCCCCTATGCTGTTCGCTTCAGTGAACCCGCCATAAATCAACCGCGGGTGTCGATAATTTATGTTGAGAGAAAGAATTTTCTATTTTTGTATACGTTAGCGTTACTAGATTATTTTACACAACAACATACAAAGAAATAAAATTCATTAAAGACAACAAATAAACAACAAATAAACAACAATTAATTAAACTTTAAAAATAAAATTTAAAAATTTAAAAATTTAAAAAATTAAAATTTAAAATTTAAAAATATAAAAAAATAAAATCAAACTAGTTTTAGAAATCAAACTAATTGAAAAATCAAATTTAAAATTAAAAAATAATAATTAAACTAATTAAAAATAAACAAACAAAATATAAACAAAGTAATTAAAATCAAATTAATTAAAATCAAACAAATAATCAAATTACGTAATTAGTTAATAAAAATTACAAAACAATATAAATAAAAAATTTGAAATTTTAAAATTTTAAAAATTAAAATCAAACTAAAATTAATTAAAATTTTAAAAAAAATTAAAAAGAAAATAAATAAGCAAATTACGTAATTAGTTAATGAAAATTATTTAAAATTAAAAAATTAAATTCAATCTAATTAAAAAACTCATTAAAATCTCATTAAAATTACGTAACTAGGTCACCGAAGGTGATTACGTCACAAGGTCACCGATGGTGATTACGTCACAAGGTCACCGGTTGTGACCTACTGACCTACTCCCCCACCAACTCCCCCAAGGAGTATTTTACTGTATCCCGTTGTACCAGGCTGCGCCACCCTCCACATCCTGCTCCCCCAGGTGGGGGAGTATTTTACTATATCTCATTGTACCAGGCGGCGGCGCCGCATCCCCCAGGTCGGGGAGTATTTTACTATATTTCGATGTACCTCCGCATCCCCCAGTGAGTTTTTTACTATATCTCATTGTCCCTGCGGCTCACCCACCAGCGCCAGGTGGGGGAGTATTTTACTATATGTCATTGCCCCTGCGGGTCCCACTTGTGGGAGGAGTATTTTCCTATATATATCCTTTGCGCATCCGCATCCGCCATGATAACCAAAAGTGACCTAATATACTACTTTTACCGCAACATTAAACTAACATTTTCTATATACACCCAACATGCATTTAACATGTACACATATGTACATAATAGTCTTACAACATTATTTACAAATGTACACGATATATATTCAATGTGTATTCAAAAAATTCCCAACATACACACAACAGGTACACGTTCACTAAGCGAGAACACATCGCACACTTTTACGTCACACACACAAATACAAACAAAGACAGAACGAATCTTTCTAAGTCATATCTGAAGAAACTTTACAACATTGATATCACATTAGGTAACCCAAAGTTATTACTTCATATAATAAATAACATATTTTAAGACATAATAATGTCTTTTCAACTATATTGATAATGTTTGAATAATGAGATAGCGTTATTCATAATCGAACCTGGATTAGATGGAGTAGATGTCATATATTTCTGTGACATCTGTATTTCAAAGAGAAATGTGATCATTCCGAATGCTGTCAATACATTCAATTACGCCAGAAAGAATACTCATCACGACACAGGGACGTTATTCGAATTCAACCATTAGATCCAAAAGAAAAACAGAAACGCAAAGGGAAACGGAAACAAGCACACACACACACACACACACACACACACACACATTTGCAAATACAAACGAAAATGCAAACACTAATCCAATAACAAATACAAACACAAAGGCAAAGGCAAACACCAACTCAAAAATAAACATTAACCATAACTGTTACGGGGGTTATATGTAGGTTAGATTAGAATAGGTTAGAATAGCTTAGAACATAAGGTATATTGCGTATATGAGTTGAGCTAACCTAGTGTGTAGTTAACCCCGGAGTGTTTATGTATTGTTATTCTAAGGTCGAATACAAGCTGAACTTTGATCGTAACATCTGGTACGTTAGCGTAATTTTATAGCTGTTTGACAGAGTATAAACCAACATCGATTGTGAGTTAAAAATAGTGTATGATGTAGATAGATTTAGATAAGTGAGGATAAGTCTGTAACTAGAGTGTCCACCGGGTAGACTCAAAATTGTTGTGGGTATAGTAACATTTTAGATTTGGTACAAGGCAATCGAGTGCAAAATTATGAAGCACATGTGTGCCTGGGTGAATGCATGAGTAGTATATTAGGTCACATTTTAGTAGTATTTGGAGGAGAGGGGTTGGAGCTGGAGCTGGTGGAGGACACGTGACCTCATCAGTTCTTTGTGGCCAGCTATCTCATTAAATCGATAAATAAATTTGCGACCTTGGTTGAGTTGGTGGATGCTTTACACCAGTTGTTAGTTACATTAATTGGAGTAAAATTTGTCTTTTTTTTTAACCATTTGTACTACATATAGTTTATTAGAAATTTTTATTTTTATTTTTAATACTTGCTTGTTGGTTTCATGCACGTTTACTTATTTACATAGGTGAGACCATTTTTTAATCACTAAGCTTTAAGTTTTCCAAGTGATAACATTCTACAGCTTTTTGAGACGCACAACCCACTTACACACACACACAACACACTCACACACACAAATTAATATTAAAATTACGGGAAACACAGCTGATGGGAGTTAACTATTGTTGTAGAGATGGAAGATAGAGTTGTCTACAATCGCTATGAGAAGAAACGAGCAGGTAGTCCGATAAAAGGAGATTGACTTTTTTTATTGTATCAATACGATTAATTCAGACTTGTATATCAAATGTGTTGAATTGAGGAAATAAATGTTAATAGTCTAAAGACTGTAATCTTGCCAGTGTTAAATACTATCTTAAAGCTTTATTTTTTTAAAAATAATTTTATCTAGACGTGAGGAAAAAAATATTTTAATACTTGAAATAAAGGACCAAACTAAAGAGTAACAAATTTCGTCCATAAGAACCCATTTTTTTATTTGTGCCGATTTAAGAAAAACAATACATAAAAGTCAAGCTTTATAATAAAATACACACTTACACTTAAACACAACACACACACAACTGAAACTAATATCAAATGAAATCACAACATAAGTCTTCTTAAATTATATTAATTTATTTTACGTTTTCCCAAATCATCAGAGGCTTTTAAAATATCATGCTGTAAACTTAACAATCTTTTAAAACATACTCAAGTCATAGTAATACCAGAATTAGTAAGAAATTTAAAATCGGCGCCATCCAAAAGAGCTCTAAAATTTAAAGTGTTTTTGTTCATGAATTGACTGACTATCTCCAATTTAAAATAATCTGTTTCATGAAGCTTTGATCTATATTAATAAATTTGATCTTAAAGCATATTTTAATAAGAGAAAAAACGGACAGGATTAAAATAATCTTCGGTTTCATTAAGCTTTAATCTAAAGGCTTTACCATATCTTTACAACTTGTTAAAACAAGAGGAAGGAAAAACCCCATTTAAAATGTTATCAGAAAGTTGTACCGCTTCCCTCCCTTGGTGTGTGACATAGACATAGACATAGACATATACACAGACATAGACAAAGACACAGATACAGACACAGACACAGGTATATACATAGCGTTTAACTGTTAAAATTGCTCTTATATATTATGTAACTTACTTAAGTACAGTTCTTTGAGATAGCTCTGGTACTTTATTCTTATATACACGGGGGATCTCTGACTCAACTTTTCATTAACTGCCTATTAGATACACATTAACTACACACCACACAGTACACATTCAACAATAATCGGACGTAAACATGATATACATAAAACAAGGGGCGTAACAATCAATGTTAAGCCATAATGTAGCTTATTCTTTATGTTAAAAATTAAAGCTTTTCTTATAATAAAGGAGAAAGTTTCCCTTTCAAACCTGACGGTCTATAGAGCAAGTGAAGTAGAGTTCACTTGTTTCTGTGACCTCGGCATATGAAGAGCACTATGCCCAGCCGCCTTTACTCTACCTAACGTGAGTTAGGTACCCATCAGAGTTGGGTAGACTCAGGGGCGGTTGACTGACTTGAACCCGGATTCGAACTTGAGACTAAAGGGTTAGCAGTCCAGCTCTCTACCGCGAGACCACTTTTCTTATAACGCTTTAGGTGATTTCGATTTCTTTTTTTAAAATGGAAGTATTTCTTTAAAATAAAATAGTAATAAAAATGTTGATATATCCTTGCAAAACTATATCTTAAATTAGATGACTTTGAGTGCCGATAATCAAATCGTTCTGCCATACAGTTAAAATTAATTATTGTATTTATTTTGTGAGATTTATACTACAATTTCTTTTGTAAAATAATACTACAAAAGTTATGTAAAATGAAGTTTTGTATGAGTAATGATGGACGCTTTTTCGAAACTTCCAAGCTGAAAGATTACGGGCAGCTACCCTATTTGTTAATTAAACATTAAATAAAACATTTTTCATTCAATTTTTTCCTAGTTTTACCTACTCAATTGCTAAGAAAATAAATTATACTTAAAGTACTTTAATACTTTTTTGTACTTTAATTTTTTTTTTAAAACAATAGGTAGGAAAAGTCTTTGTAATCATATTAAAGTTTGAAAAAAAAATCTTTTTAAAAATATGGCAAGTGATAACATCATAGTCGCATTTGTAAAAATTAAAGCCGTTTGGGGACCATCGATTACATCCATTTTTTTTTTATTTTTGTATCAAGTATAAGCCGTTGAAAAGCCGTTTAAAATTTTATTTTATCAATTCATATATTTTCAAAAACTGCCCTCCTCCTCTCCTTGAAGTCTAACGGAATCGGCCAGGGAGAGTAAACAATAAAAGTCAGAATAATTGTTCTCCATGATAAAAATACACAATATTAATGTATGGTATAAAGCCTAGTGTTGTATTCATATTAAATAATATAACATCCCCACTCTCCACAACACACTGACTCTACTATTCCGAATTAAAAATAAAAGTGTTGGCTAAATTACTACTATATTATTAGTAATTATTTCTTTGACTACATCTAGCTTTAATGAAAATGGAAAATATTTTGTACTTATCACACAAATGTAATAACATTTAATTTTTGGTTAAAGAATTTGCTTTCTGGCAACAAATATTTGGAATAATTTGGAACCAGCTTTTCATGTCTATAGAGTGTCATGAATTAATACTGTTGAACAACTAAAGAACATGATAACGCGCGTTTAATAGTGCGGAAAGAGTATTAAAAGCATGCCTACTAATTTCAGAAAATCTTAATTAATTCATAAACATTTATCAAAGCATTCAATCAAGTCAAATAGATGTCAGATTGCATTGTCTTTAGGATTTGATCCACGTACCAACTTTGAAACGAAACTGTTAGGTAGAAGTGCCTAAAATTTCGCTTTCCCGTTTCGATCTAGACTGACAGGAGGAATAAAGACAGACAGACATGATTAAGACAGACAGGGGAAGCAAGTGATATAAAATCTTGTAAAAATCTCGATTTCGATTTATTGGCGCGATTATAAAACTTTTTTTTACGCTTTGCATTGAAGTAAGTGAAAAATATATAGGCTTTAAATGCGGAATAACCAGTAGCGTCACACGGAGAAATTGGGTGTTGTGGGCGCATCGCACAGGGTGACATCTAAGTGATTTGTAGTGAAACTAAATCATAACTATTCGAAATATGTATTTCCAGTTTAATTATTAAGCAGCAAGAATTGAAGTTTCAGAGTTACAAATCGCGATGGAGTATTAGAGGAGTGCCAGGATGAGAAATTATTTGCATAGAAAACAAACAATAGAGCTGGATAAAAAAATAATTGAATAAAGATATAAACATATCGTTTATCGTAAAATTTCCGCTCAGTTTTGCGCCAAATTGAAGTTGGTAGTAGGGGTGACACCAAACATAAACGCGAAAGTTTAAAATGACCTTTCTACTTAGTAAATAAAATGTTGGTTGTGTTTTCCCGCAGCCATCATTAACAAGGCAACAGCTTAAGAAAGTAGGTCAAGCCTAATAGTCCATTACACCATTCTATGAATGAGCTTAGTGCATATAGTGTACACAACTTTTTGTCATAGAGGAGCGTCGACTCAATATACAACCAGTGTTTCTTCCAAACTTTTTTCTCAAGGGATGGGGGAGGGGGGCACCTGAAATTTTGGGGGGGGGGGGGGCGGTAGAATTTTTTTGTTGGGAGGGGGGGCGGACACTGTTAAAAGTATATATGTTCAACATAAATTTCATTTCGTTCGGGGTGGGGGGGGGGGGCGGTAGACTTTCAACATTTAGGCCTACTCTTCATAAAAACAACATGCAACCAATATATACCTAAAACGTACACACTTTGTACCCAACATCTTCTTAACACATTTTATCATCTACAAAACTTGAATTCAACATGTACCTAACATTTACAATATATACTCAACGGGACTTTAACATGCATACATAAGTACACAACATGCAGACAACCTTCTTACACAACTTACACAATATGAACATAACATATACACAATATACAGTAAATATGTAGGTCTACTCACCAGATATCGAACGTGTGCACACTATGAACACAACATACGTTACACGTAAACTAAATATCCACACAACGCACACTTTTATTTCACATACGCGCACACGCATAAAGTCAATATAAATCTTTTTAAATCACATCTGACGAAAAAATAATAGATAAAAAGACATTAGAAAACAATGAAAACTCTTATCCCTTCCCACCCTATCCCCAACCCTATCCGTACAACTAATACACACTGTGTTAATAAAATATTTGTATCGCGTTACCTTAATATTGTCTTTTCATCCCTATTGCTAATGTTTAAATAATGAGGTTGCGTTTTTCACAATTGAACCTCCCGGTCTATGACGCACAAGAAGTAGAAGTCACCAGTTTCTGTGACATCGGATTTTCAAAGGGAAATGTTATCATCCCCGCTACTTTTACTTCTGTCAGGCAACCCATGAGAGTATACGCGACACAGGGACTGCATCAAACTAAACCGCGAGATTCTAACCCGAGTCAATCCTGTTAGCAGGCTTGCGAAAAGCCTGGTACGTCGGACTCCCAAGTCCTCCACATAACTGCGTGGGGGGGGGGGGAGAGAGAGATGCAAGACTGCCGGGAACCAAAAAGGGTTTGCTCTCGACCCTAACCAGATATTTTGACTTTAAGCTGCGGCCTTCACGTGGCTTCGGAAGAGTGCCACTAGCCGGACCAAGCTCATGACCCCCCTCATAGGTGCGGAATGGCAAGTGGTAGCCAACAGCAGCTAGAGGCTTTTGATCTGGCCGAACGCCCCCCTCGATCAAGCTGGGTACCAGGCGGTAGGACGACGTCCCTCGTCTGGTGGGTGGGGATGGAAAGCCCGGTGAGAGCCGACGGAATTAGCGACCGATGTGTGGAAAACCCTTGTGGTCGGGGTTTGCTACACTGAGGCCTGCCTGGCTAATGGAAGTCAACCTTCTGAGCCGGTTTCCGTATAAGGAAGGAAGGAAGCAGGCGTGCGGACTACTCTTTGACCACGCAGCCCGATACCCAAATGTTAATTTATTTATATTTGCTTGAGCAATCAAATCATAACAAAGCATAACTACTTCTGTACAGTAGATCACTCCTGATGGTTAACCTGCTTGAACTAAATAACGATTGATCTAGTAATATATTCTTTCACAACCAGAGTGTCCTGGTAATAAAACGAATTATTGGGTTCAAATAAGGTTTGTGTACACATGTATATTTATATGTGTGTTCTGTCGGTTTTAAATTCGTTAATATTTTTTTTCTTGCCATTGTTTATCGTTCTTTTTTAGAATACGTCTAAATAAGCACCATATAAAATAGTAATATATATTATATATATAAAAAGATATTTTTAAGCAAACTTCGAATAATTTATTTCTTTTTTCTTTTTAATTCTTCTATATCTCTAAGGAAAACTGTTTTATATTGCTGTAATTATATTTCACCTACAACGCTGGGTATACAAAATCTTGTTCACAGTTCATATATTTAAATAGAAAATAACAATATATAATCCAATACACGAAAATGGTATACTTATGCAAGCAATATAAATCAATGTACGTTATTTTAGAAAAACGATTTTCTGTTTATCCACATGTATATTTATATGTGTGTTCTGTCGGTTTTAAATTCGTTAATATTTTTTTTCTTGCCATTGTTTATCGTTCTTTTTTAGAATACGTCTAAATAAGCACCATATAAAATAGTAATATATATTATATATATAAAAAGATATTTTTAAGCAAACTTCGAATAATTTATTTCTTTTTTCTTTTTAATTCTTCTATATCTCTAAGTAAAACTGTTTTATATTGCTGTAATTATATTTCACCTACAACGCTGGGTATACAAAATCTTGTTCACAGTTCATATATTTAAATAGAAAATAACAATATATAATCCAATACACGAAAATGGTATACTTATGCAAGCAATATAAATCAATGTACGTTATTTTAGAAAAACGATTTTCTGTTTATCAGTTGTATCTTTAGAGTAAACAAATGACTATGTAAAGTAATAAAACAGCTGTTACATGTTTATCTCAAAAGAAACGTTGGGCCAAATTTATAAATTAGCGAATAATTTTAAGTCACTAAACTTTTAAATAGAAGAGAATCAAATTCAGCATGACGCAATTATTAGTTAGCCAGTTTAGCCCTGCTAGGAGACTAAAGAAATAGCTCCATTTTACCACAGATGTATATTTCACAACTTCTCATCCTGGTGGTGCCCTATTTAGTGGTACTTATAGCTTATGTCATCTTTGTGAAAGCTCTATAGCGGACACTCACAGCAAAACTATAGAATCAAGTGTTTGCTGATGTTTTTTTTCTGATCTTACGTAGATGCTAGTCTTGTAGAACAAAGTTGATGCGTCCTAAGTCACCTCACAGAGCGTGCGTGTTGAGAAAAGTGAAAAGAACAGCAATTATCAAGAGGTCCCATTAGCAACCATACAAAGACTTGTAAATGATCTGTTTTTATACCTTATCTGTAGCATCGTGTATCAATAGCATTAAAATATATCCCTCGCTTGGTAGTGCGCTGGCATATAATTGTAACGAAATACTTGTAGCTAATTTAATCAACTTTCTTTTTTAGAGAAACACTAAAAAATTTAGAGAAACATTAAATAATTACATACTTTTATAAACAAAATATCAATAAAATATTGATTGTAATATCGTATCGTACGAAAAATACAAACTTTTTTTCAAATAAAGTATTTAATGGTTATTTATCGGTAAGACAGTTCGCAAAATTATAATTACAACATTCTAAGCAAAAATTGAAGTTCACATTGAGTGCAAAAGCAACATTACAAAGAAAATGGTAAAAACTAAGCCTCGTCTTATGTGAGCCTAATTAAATAAGTAATAGCAAATATTTAATCTACGATAGAGGATTAGCTTACGGACAAAAATGACCCAATTTCGAATGTATCATAACGTTACCGAGCTACTAAAATGGTTTCCCAAACAAATCATTACTGATAAATAAAACATATATTTTAAGAAATCATTAAAGTAATGTGTTTTATGCACATAAATAATGAAGACATAAACAAAAATGCTTTCTTGAATAAAAGAATTGAACAATAAATTGTTTATTTTACATACGTAATTTATAAAGGCAGCTCCTTTCTTATCTTGATCTTATCCCATATTATCCCAAGGTCTCAAATTTTTATAATTTTTTGATATGGTTTAGCTTTTGGGCACTGAATGAAGGAATGATTATGGATTATTTTTTAAAATCAATACTTTTTTAAATATCGATTTTTTAAAAAACGTCCCATAAATGGGACGCTAGCAACGAACGGCCCCATGTACATTTATTGAAAAATAAAATCATTTATCATAAAATATGGCTATTCACGCGAAAATTAAGCTGTATACTGATTTTGTATTGTTAGACCAATGATTACATTGTTTCGGACAGCTAAAATACTGATAATGATCAATTGGGTTAGCCATACCATGGTCTAAAATGCAGAAATTATGTTCAAAAATCTAGTTTTCTTTCAATCTAGCATCCATCAAAGTGAACAACACTTGGAAATAAGTAAAGCTGTGACTAGTACATCTAATTAGACACACATGATCACAAATATTGTTATTATTCATCGAAACTGTAATATACTTAAATATAAATAATTGATTTTTTGGTGGGCGTACTTGAAATTTTCAGGGGTGGGGACTTAAATTTCAGGGGAAGAGTGGACATTGGTAAAAGTATGTTTTGTATATAAATTCCATTTTGTTCTGGGGGCAGAGCCCCCCCCCCCTTCCTCCGAGATGATGCCTGAAAGAAACTCTGCCCTCAGTGAATTTGCAAATGATTATTCGGTCCAGTCCCAGATGTCATCCAGCCATCTTCTCTTTTGTTACCCTCGCTATTCCCCCCCCCCTCACAGGCGTACATTAGGACATCAGACATCTCATTTCTAGGGCCCGGATCCGTCTCTGGGGGCTTGCATTGAGTGTTCATGGCTCTCATCCATGTATGCACCTCACTACTTGAACAACTCCCAATCTAACACCAGCAATCTCCTTAAAAAGTTAACAAAGTAAAACTGGTATCAGGAACCTTTGGAGGGGAATATTATTGGGGCATGACAAAAGTACACAGCTAATTCACATTTCTGCTATATGTAGTTTAAGCTCTCTTATATGAAGAGAGTTAACCAACCCCCATGACTGAATCATTTCACCTAAATCGTGGCCATTGTTATTATTCTGGTTTGTTATAATTTTAATATCACGCGCTAGTAAATTTATAGCAATACTAAATTAGTTTGTATTCAATGGTATTAAATACTTCAGTAAGTGTAATTCTGAAAATTTAAAAATAAAATGTAAGTTTTTCAATATTTGCAATTTTTTAATACAATAATATATAAGAAAATATAGCTCAAGGTCATAATTAAATATCTATAAATAATACTTAACACCCCAAAGTCAACAGTTAACAAAGTCAACAATTGTTTCACCATAAATAACCATTTAACATAAATATTTGCATCTGTATTTCTCGCTAGTGTCCAATAAATGTCACGTTTGTGTAACAATCTGCATAAATATAGGTCAAGGTCATAATTAAATATCTATAAATACTACTTAACACCCCAAAGTCAGCAGTTAACAAAGTCAACAATTGTTTCACCATAAATAACCATTTAACATAAACATTTGCATCTGTGTTTCTCGCTAGTGTCCAATAAATGTGACGTTTGTGTAACAAAATACATGGGGCCATTCGTTGCTAGCGTCCCACTTATGGGACGCTTGTTGTACACTTGATATAACGAAGTAGTAAAAAAAAATTGTTATTCTTAAATTTTTATCAGATAGAAATATGGTACTGCTACAAGTTTCAAATGTATTTTGCACTTAAAATGTTAATATTTTAGAAGATATGCATTTTCCTGTGCGCATGTTTTCTTTTTTCCGCCATTTTGACAAGTCCTGCAAGTCCGGCACTATAACATTTTTCTAAATTAATTTTTTTCACAAAACACACACAAATTCAATAGTCTAGCCATTTTCAAATACAATGAAACATAATTTGTGTTTTAACTAGTTTTTAATAAATTTTAGCAATTTTTTATACAAGCGTCCCCTAAGTGGGACGCTAGCAGAATATGGGTTATACCTCTTTCAAAGAAAAAATTCAAATCTGGTTGGAGTTGTATAGTTTAGTAAATGTTTAATAATTGTTGAGAATATATAGAAATATTAATGTTACATGGCAAAAGAGGCGCGCAGAAAGAACACGTCTTCGGCTTAGGAGCGTGCTACCACGCCGATTTCTGCATTTGTATGCAGGTTTTACAGGTGAGATCAATTATAAACCACCATTAAGTTAGAATTATTAAGTTTATTCAACAATTAGTTTAACCACGGGTAAAGTGTGGCAAGCTAGTTGGTAGAATGTGTTTGAGAAAATACACACAATGTTTGTTAGCACATTAAAGGCAAGTTCACACTGCGCCCCAATCGATTATACAATCGATCGGCTTTTATAAGCACGCATGTTCATCGTATTGAATGTTTGGTGTGTATCAAACACATACATATTAAATAAAATATTTTTATAAATAATGTTTGAACTAGACCATAGACATTTTTTAAGGGGACAAGATACCCATGTTTTTCGAAAACATTTTAATTTTGCCGCCCAAAATTTTTATTTCTTGTTTCGGTACTAGATCTAATACCTTTTATCTATCTAACCCGAACATTTCGGACGTCTACAGCTTACGGTTATCCGTTTATTGCGATGTGAAACATGGTACCCCCGGAAATGTTTTCACACTACTACGCGGACAGCGGCTATCTTCGAGCGGGTATTACATCATTTATTGCTCGCGAGGCACCATAAACTTTACAGCAATCTTAGGGCCAAGTACTCGTGTACGCTGGTGTAGTGACCTTTTCTTTTGTTCTAAAAATAAGTGGGATAGAAGTTGTTTTCTACAAATAAAATTTTATATCAAACTCCATTTAAGAGCATGCGCGTAAAAATTACGAATGGGAAGAGATTTATTGATACGCTTGACCAATCATATTATAGTACAGTAAATCTAAATAATTCCCGATAGATTGCAACTAACCACGTGTGCTAGGCAGCCATCTTGTTTCTAGATTAGCAAAACAATCGCCTGTCTTAATTTGTTTACCTCATTTGCATATACTCTTCTATTTGTTGTTCTAAAGTTATACAACAACATTAAGTTTAATAATTGAAACTTTGCCTAATAATGTACTGTTGATTATCACTGGAACATTATTAAAAACTGCATCGTACGCTTTATACTAAGCTGAACCAATGCGTCATGGACATGTCTATCAGTTTGAAGAATGCACTGTCCATCCACTTTACCCCCCTCCTTATCCCCTTCTCGCCATTCAACCAATGGCCGGTTTATAATCTTGTTACGGCATGCTGTGATAGGCTTGAACGCCTTCATCAGGCTTTACACCGGACTGTATACGACACATGTGTTAATGTGTATGCACATCTCTCCGTGTAGGGTGTGCTAGCAACGGGTCTAAAACAAATTCCCGAAAGACACTTGCCCGAATGCCGTTTGCTCGAAGGCCGATTTCCCGAATGGACACTTGCCCGAATGCGACAAATGCCCGAATGGACACTTGCCCGAATTAAAAAAAATTATTAAAAATGCCTTAATTTAAAATTTGAAACGAATGAACACAATTTTAAGTCATGAAAATGTGTGCATGTGTATGCATCACACATGTTGTGTATGCTTAGTGAAGACTAAAGTAAAATATAATATACTAAACAACCTGCAATATAACGTGTGCCTGTTGTCTAGAAATTCATTGATTTGAACGTTAGACCATACTTCTGTATTTTCCCACGTTTTCTTTAACTTGCTTTCGTCTCAATTTGTTTGTCTTTCCAATCAAATCTTGCGATCGAAATTTCTGGCACTTCCCAGTTAGCTAGCGCGCTGAAATTTTCAGGGAAGCTTTGTTTTGGATGACATTAGAATATTCAATTGTTATTATTACTGTTTAATTTTCGCTAGGCACTAGATGGCTATTTCTACCTATTATTTCACCATCTATTTAGACTGTCAAATGTCTACGCGTAGTTTATATAGTTAATGTAATGAGGAGCGCTCAGCACTTTATGCTGTCGAATGTGTGTGTAGTACTGAGGGGCTACTTTCAAAATCCGCTGTCAGTGCTTCGGTGCCTATAGAGTATCCTTTTTCAACTTCTGTATGGCTTTATGTGTGTCTTCTTTGAAGGTTTGTCACAGTTTACAGACATATATCTTTTAGCTGGTGCTATATATTGAGTGCACTGTGGTGCTAATCTATATAGAAATTCTTTAAAATATTCAGTCCATTGTTATTAAAATCAATAAAATGATTTCTTTCAGTAGAAGAATTACCACGAGTTTATTAAAATAAAAAACTTCAAACATTCTAACTGTTACAGTTATGTTCGATTATTTTATATGAATTATAATCCTTTCTGTTTGTTTGTGGCTTAGTCCAAAAATTCTATAATGTATGTACGCAATTCTTATACGTTCAGAAAGAGTACATGCTTTTTATGTAAGCCTTACTGCTTAAAGATTTAATTTTTATTAGAGGCACTAGAATATATTTAAATCATTCAACAGAAGACTCTTTCATACACGAGATTAAATCAACCATTAAGCTCACATAGATTAGCCCAGAAATATTTGTATTGATACATGTTATTAACTCGATTACAAGCGAGCTTTAACAGGGATAAAAACAATTTGACAAAATGAAATACACAATGTGATTGCTTCATCTATTAACGTCTGCTGCTCTTTAATTTTACATTATAATTTGTCTCGTACCACCCCAGGCATTGTGTTTTTATCGTATTATTATTTTTGTGAAAACTAAACTTCTAAAGCAAAAGATCGTTAACATAACCCACTGAAAACTGTAATGGTCGGCTGAGTTAGAAGCTATAGACATGGCTCATTTGTTGATAATGTATTGTATTTTTGATGTCTTTGATTAGCCAAACATCAATAGCATATGATCATGTTATTTTAATTAAACGAAGTTTTTATATAGTTAAATAATAATGGATTTATGATAGTCATACTTAAACCAGGCTACCTTCCTAGTCTCAGACCATAGAATCCACCATCTTAATGTTGTTGTTTTTGTATTCCCTCAAGACATTTCTCTACATGTAATAATAATATGATTAGTCTCTATTCTTGTAATAGTCAAGTGTCATAAGGTGTGCTGTCTTTTTTATTATTTATACCATTTTCCGTCCAGGTAAAACATGTTTTTCTCAACGACATTTAGATTGCATTAAGTAACTAATTGCACACATAGCTAAAACACTCAAAGTTAATCTTTTCAGCAACCAATCACTAGCTGTGCTAATGAAGCAGATGTTTTCATACTTGCACTTACAAAATAGGTGTGGTTAAAAAGTAAACCGTTCACTGTTATAAATTTGACGAACATAACTGCCCCACACCGCTCCCACTAAACATCAATGTCTTGTCACGGTTGAATAACGATCACCATAATCAATACATCATTTCCTTTGTAAACTTCTTGTCAAGCCGAGTGACTTTTTAAATGTTTCAACACTGAATTGTAACTGCTAGCTTTGACTAGAAGCGTTGCTAGTTTGGATGAAACAGCCTGTTAACATTCATTTGGAATGGAGTTACAAAACGGTTTTAAATTGCATTTTAATGTTCATGTATTGTACATATTTAGTGTTCAATGAACATAGATGAGCTGTTTATAAAAAATACGGGTAGGCCACGATTCAATCACAATCATTATGTTTTGACAGAATTAAAAGACTTGCGAAATAAGTTGGTATATTAGAAAAAGAAACAGTATTTGCTCTCTTCATTCAATGACCTAAAAATACGCAGAAAATTTAATGATTTGTTGATGGTCGTCTGTATTATTTAGCTTCAAGATCGTTATTGGAAACAGTGCTTTTATTTTCGTGCTTTAAAGATACACCGCTATGATTTCAACGGTTATAATCAATAAGGCGTTATATATATAGAATCTGCACTGAGTATATTTATCATTATAGAAAAGAGAAGGAGATATTTACTAACACATTTCTAAATCAGCATCTAGATATTCTACTTATTTGTTTCTAATAGTTATTTGTCAATATAATTTATTCATTTTCAAAACGAGCATTCGTTGCTCGTCTAAAAAAAACTATTTAAAAATTTAGATCGATATTCTAGTTAAAAGTTGGCAAACTTAGGCAATCCTACAGAAGAGTCGGAAGAGAGCCAAAGACAGCCGTGCTGACTCGCAGAGGCGTAGCGACCCTCCCGGCGCCCGGGGACAAACTTTCAATTTGGTGCCTTTCTATACACATAGATATATATATATATATATATATATATATATATATATATATATATATATATATATATATATATATATATATATATATATATATATATATATATATATATATATATATATATATATATATATACGTAAATGTGAGAGTAGTTATTAATGTAAATTAAAATTAATAAAGTTTATTATACATATTATGTTGATTTTATTATCCAGAAACGACGACATACGGTGGGCTACGAGATTAAACAATTTCCAAATTGATGTATTTACCAAAGATCCTAGACTTACGCCATCCTTTCCTTCAGTGTCTGGAGACATCTGTTACCTACAGGCAGAAGCAGCGACAATTGGTGTATTTACACTGAACTGTGTCAAACCTCTTGTTGGTCGTTACGTCAGGTTAATCATGTGAGTGTCAAATATTCATTAACTCAACTTGATTAGTTTAAAATAATACATAAATACATTATTTGGTTTTGTGTGTGCAAATGATTAGTTATACTACTAAAAAACCCCAATGTGTGTGCGCATACACATTAATATAATTATACGAATGTCTGTAGTCTGAATGCAGTTTACTCGATGGACGTTTGCGTTAATTGGACATTTATCCAAATGCTCTGATTGACAGTTATTAACAATGTGTTAAATAATATTTTATAGATGACAAATCATGCTCCAGGATTAAAAATCAAACCCTTCTTCTTCATCTTATTTGTTCTTAATTTAAGTATAACTTTTATTGGAAACTGTGTTTTCTGAAGCCTCTAATTCCCCTCCCCCCCCCCACCGAGGCTGAAGACCCCTGATCTTAACTCCAAACTCCAAGCCTAACTCCAACTCTAAATCTACATTTAACCCTAAAACTAGCCCTAACCCTAACTTAACCCTAGTCCTAACTTATCTGATTGATGTTTGTAATATGCTGGTCTACGTTTTTACGACATAGAAATTGACATATTGCTCGGAGGTGGTAATATCGGGTGGGGGGATGTCGGAGGAGTAATTGTAACTACTAACGCTTCCTTTGAGGGGAAAACTCTAGTGTACATCGTATATTTTTTGTGCGCGGTGTTCTAAACATCTCATACAAGGTAACGTGTATTTTACGAAATGACAGCGCGGCATGTTCACAAATACTGCGCGGACCATGTAGATTTGAGGGAATATTAGTCACTATAGCATGTGACATTGCCGATGCAAAACAGAATGACTAGAATAAAGGTTAGGGCTTATCGTAGTAGTGACAATCTGCTCTGGGACTTGAACAAGTCGTTCGATTACAGCTTCTACACTTACTTTGTCGACATATTTCTACAGAATATTAACATCTATTTCATAAAGAAGCAAGTTGTTTTCATCGTCTTTATTGTAAATAAATAGTATTTGCAGAGCATTTTATTCAGTTATAGTAAATAAAAGCTCTGCAACTTTTTGTATTCTAATGCCAAAATTCATGCTTAGCAACATTGTAAAAAAAGTTAGCTCCCTTCCGGACCGTAGGGACATTTATGTCCCAAGCAAAAAAAATACTTAAAAAAAACAAACAAGCAAAGCTATTAGGACAAACAAATGTAAATATAATACCTAAATAGTAAACCTTTGAAAAACCGCCAGTAATTTCTTTTCGTTACAGTTAGTATTTTTTATATAAAAATGTAAACTGTAGCTTTGCGAGTGGTCTAAAAATGCAAAGTTCCATAATTATGACAACAAAACTATTTCATATATTCTGAAAGCAACTTTATTTATATTAAGTCTATCATGTAATAAATGTTTTAAAGCAAATTCAACAACTCTATGTTATTCCAATTTCATTTGGTGATAATTTGAAAATTTGGGACACCGGTGTCTCTTGGTCCTGAAAGGGTTAAATAAAATGGTATTAGAACATGTAACAACAAAGCGAGTGTGAGCTCTCCAAAGCTTTCTAGTATACTCTTAAAAACATTATTATGTATAGGTTGTGGAATCCTGAAAGAAAAATCGTGCTTATGAAAATAAAAAGCTCAATTAGCTACTCACAATTGATCGTGTAAAAGGAAGACATATTTTTTACTACTCGATATTTCCATAAAATCATATCATGTCATTATTTTTATCGAAATTGATCTAAACCATAAGTTATACTTTTATTAAAACACTTTTAACTAAATTTCTCAGCTAAATATCAGTTTTTTAATTCTTAGAATTTTTTGAATTATCAAAACATTTTAAATTCAATTCGTTAATAATTTCTACTATATTGTGAAAATTATAATTTTAATTTAACATTAGCCGTTAGTAAATTTGTCAAGTTTAGTAAAAGGCTATACGTGCATTGCTCGCATTCATTATTTTAAATATTTGTATTTTCTTTGTCGTTAGGTTTTCTTCACAGTATCTTAATTTTTGTGAGCTGCAAGTGATGTCCCCTCTAGCAACACAAACCAGTGAATTTAAAGTTTATAAAAACCAGATGCTGAACATGGCGTCAATGTTTGAACTCACCGTGTCAAGGTTCATGAAGTGTGTTTCCGAATGTGTAAAGAAACGTTACACAGACGGCTGTACTGCATTCAACTGGTTCCCTTCTACACATCTGTGTCAACTTTTGAATGTTGATACAAGAGTTATAAATGTTGTGGCAAAGCTTACTAAAGCACAATATATCAATTTCTATGTCGTAAAAACGTAGACCAGCATATTACAAACATCAATCAGATGACGCTTCATACAATATCCACCAATCTAGATCGATAGCTTATATTACAACAAAACAGCGTAATATTTGAAGAGTTAAGACTTAATACGTTTTTTGCTATTCAAATCAAACTGTTTTTAAAGTATAGCTCTTCTTGCAAAAGATTAATCGTAATACGAAAAAAAGGTTACACGAAATTGTATTTCTGTTATACGTTTTACAATGTTGTAAAACTACCTTCAAAATTTGCTAAATGAATATATGTGAACAATATTATGTTTTAAATGGGTTTATTAATATTTAAATGCAGTGTATACACATGTTTTTTTTTCTTTTAATTGAGTATGTATGTGTTTATCTGTGTGTGCTTTAATGATAAAGATTAGATTTTAGCGTATGTGCTGCGATTAAAATATAACGTTTGCCATACGCATTTTAAAAAAAAAAAATATTTTATTGCATACGCGTGATATAACAGTTAGTTAGATATTTGCAACATTTTGTAAGGGATGAAAAGTGTTTGATGAACTATGTTCAAACTTATAAAGATCTGTTAGTTCTACTTACAGTTTATAGGACCTGGTGACAAATCAGGGTTAAGATGTTTGTGAAAATATTTCTTTTAACATACAAATCAATAATAATAAATAACAATTTGAAATCTTGATACCACCTGTGGGCGACATTTTTAACATTAGTCACCAGTTAAAGTACATGTTTAACACAACAACACACTGACACTTACATTTAGTTGCAATATAGTAGCATTAGCCACCACTTGTTAGGTTTTGTTGGAACTGGTTAGACAAACTACACAAGGCTGCTTAGGATCTGTCAATACACAATGACACTTTCTTAATAGGTTGCCGTGCTATTTACTCATTAACAGCAATGTACATGGTCAAGTCGTGCATTTGCATGTCCACGGCAACATTTGACCATAACATATTCATTGACCGAAGACGGAATTAGACTAGCAATGGAATTATATATTCTGTAACTTTTCAACTAATCGAAGTAAATTGATTTTTCTGGACAAAACACATTCAAGAAGTCTAATGAAGATTCGGAAAAAAAAATTAAGACGTGTTTAAATGGTATTGAAAGTATTCCACCTGTATGGTTGACTTCATAATTACAATAGACTCGGGTTTGAAGTTGGCTTCTCAATCAACTGTTCAGGTTGTTAATGTTTAGTTTATCGATTGCATGGGATCTATACGTTTAAAACATTTATAGAATCGTCTATCTTGTACATTTATTCTCTGTAATCAAGCGATGTGTTGTTATTTTATTCAATAACATAACACGTAAATAACCTTTTTTATTGCATATTTAAAAAAAAGTTTTAAAACGTCAGATCATTTATTTATAAGTTTGGAATCTAACTACCTGCAAGACGTTAACACATACATATGTAGTTCAGCCAGCTGTAATATTTAAACTCATACGTCCGTTAGACTGAAGCGAATTCAACTGCTAGACTCTCGCTCATCTATCTGTCAAAATTTAGCTCAACCAGCTTATAAGATTTAGCTCATCAAGCTGTAAGACATGGCGTTAAATAACGATCAGGTGGACTAACTGACAATCGACAGTGTGAGAGATACCTTAACAGATGTAAAGATAACCAAAGGAACATAGCAGCTTTCCCTGCTTTTATTTAAACCAAAATGTTTTAGAGACTTGAGATCTGTCTAAGACGCTTCCTATAAAATGTTTTTTTTTCTATTTGATACAAACAATAAACAATGATCATACAATATATTAACTCTGCATAAAGGTGGTAAAGACTTTTTTATTGTCATTAAGGATTAAACGTGTGAATGTGTTAATTGTTTAATTGAAAGAAATTATCTTAAAATAAATAATTTATAATTAAAATATGTGTTTATTTGACTACAACTTAAACCGTGTTCCAAGTCTTTTAAATGTATGACACTACAGGGTGCGCGGAACTTTGACCACAGGTGCTTTGACCATAGGGGGTTTGACCATAGGGGATTTGACCACAGCGGGGCTTTGACCATAGCGGTGCTTTGACCATAGGGGATTTGACCACAGGTGTTTTCTTAGCAGAAGGTCTTTGATCACAGGCGATTTGATCACAAGCGCTGTGTCCGGCTTTGATCACAGGTGTTTTGTCCATATAGGGACTATGATCACAGGTGGTTTGTCCAATGCTGTCCACATATGGTAAGGATTAATTTTAAAAGTTGCTAAATTATATTTTAAATTGTGACATGTAATAATATGTTAAGTCCTCATGTAAAAATTCGTACACCGCCAAACACGTGACCTGTCCTGGGGTTCTCTGTAAAACCAAAATTCATGGCCACGATACAATAAAATTCTTTTACTTATTTTGACGTGCTATACTCTCCAAGATTCTCCAAGGTTTTGACATATAGTGGTTTCGATGACAAGGTGTCACTTATCTATGTGTGAAGATATATATTTTTATAGATATTTAAGTAGAAATTTAATTAAATGTAGTTGCATTTTACTATTATAATGCAAACATCATCCCTGTTGACACTCATGAAGCTGAGATGTTCTATGGAGGAGAAGCTGCTAGTACAAAGAATCCAGGTCACAAGGATTTTATACCTCTAAGGGGTTTCAATATTAATTGTCTACCTTCTCGTTGCCATGACACTGCCCTCAAGTCTGAGACAATAAAATCAATGGCAAACCTAACTGTCCAGTTAAAGACTAAATTCACCAGTCTAGATAGACCAGAGTTTTACCCAGGCACTCAAGTTCCATATCCATGTTGTAAAAACAGAGGAAGTCACGTGATGAGGTTAGGGGCTGGACGAGTGGTCCAGATTTTCAAGTACACAGAAAGAGACGGAATTCGTCATTGTGCTAAATGTCAAGACTCTGACACGCCTAACAAAGTGTATGGGGTCCTTGGTATTTTGACAGCCAGACACGTGGTATTTGACGACAGTGAAGCGAGACAGACCACGTGTGTTTTAGGTTTTGATAATGATGAAAGTCACATGACCAGTCTAACCGGCTGGACTGTGGAAGAAGCAGACGTTGAGAAAGACAGGTGTTGGTTGAATCACGTCACGTGTGATCTAGATTTTATTGATGAACTGGTCACAAAGTGGCGACATTTTGAAGATCTTTGTCGTGAAGTAAATAAAATATACGGGAGGTTTGCTGATGTGGACAAGTTGACCGTTATTGTATCACATCCTCATGGCTGTCCTAAACAGGTCTCTGTAGGACAATGGATAGAGAAACATGAACGGGATAATTTCTGGACCAGGTACTGTTATACAAGCAGTACATGTCCAGGCTCAAGTGGAGCGCCTGTCTACAGGCTTGAATATGACGGTTTGGTCTGTCAACATGTTCACAGTGGGTCAAATTCATTGGGTAACTGTAGTGGGGAATATTGGGACTAATTCCATGTTTTGTAGTGACCTGTACTTTTTATATTAGATCTTGCAAAGGTAATTGTTGAAGTCATCGCTTTTATTTAACACATTTTTGCTGATACTTAAACCATGTAATCGTTAACCCTAACCCTAACCCAAGATCTCGGTAACACTGCTTGTATTATTTGAAAAATCAAAATTTAAAATTTTGCTTAAAATCTGTTTTTTTGCAATTTAATATCTCAATCGCGAGGATAATATAAAAATTAAACTTTTTAATATACTATGTAAACAAGTTTTTTTGCGTTCAACCATAATTTTTCCCCACTTCGTTTTATTACTTAGAAAAAAACACATTATAACAAATAGTGAATGGCAATGTGGCCACAATTTAAGTTTTAACAACATGACAGACCTGTGAAACATACAAACCTATCCCCAGCTAAATCTATTTCAATACAGAAAAATTCCCTGCAGATCGCAAAATTTGTCTATATTTACACTTGTTTAATACCGACAAGATATGTACACAGTGTGTAGGTAAAAACGATGATGTAAAAAGTTGGATATTATTTAATACATTCTTTTAAGGTACTTTCTTGATTATTTATTTATGATGTCAGTTGAACTTTACAGTATAAACAAAAATTGGTCCCTTTAACACACATTTTGCTGTATAATACTAGCGTTTTAAATCTCAAGCATCAATGATGTGACTGATTGGGTCTTTCACTGTGTAAAAGTTATTTACACTACACCTTTACATTTTGGATGAAATGTGTAGGTTTTTTTCTAATATATTTTATTGCCGATCATTTCATGTAATTAATGTGTTCTAATGTATCAATTTTTTTTGTCTTAATTTTAGTTAAAATAATACATTTTTACAGTTTTTTCTTCTAAGCTTACTATTATGCTGTATTAAAACTATTGAATCATAATTACCACCGTAACATGGTGTATGTATGGTGTATGTCTGATAACTTTATTTTGGGAACATTATTTGTGTCTTTCCCCTCGTCTTCCTAAACACCCCAATTCAGTATGTTTTCTACAGAAACGTCGATTACACGTCATAAATCCAGAGTATGGCTCGTGACACCCAGATCTACAGTTTCCCGTTCCATAAAATTCGATAATAGTTTTGAAACGATAAGCGTACATTGATAAAATAAATCACTACTTTACATTAATTTGTGCCATATGAACCATTTAATATCACGTTAAAAGTTCAGAGAACACTAACACATTTATTGACTATTACCTGTATTTTGAGTCTTTATTTAAAAAAAATAATGAAACGTCACGTTAATTTGGAAACTGTTTACTAGAGCCCACTCCCCTATCGTCTAAATAGTACATCTTTATAAATTTGTCACATTTCAGCCGAATATTTCGCCTCGTTTTTGTTTTTGAATATCCACTTTCTTGGCCAAAATGTATATATATATATATATATATACAAATACTAAATGTCTATGAACGTTATAATAGACTGCAATAATTAAGTATAGAATATTATGTTTAACTGCTAAAAATCAGCATTACATTTTCTTAACTCCATTTTACTCTTCTCATTTCCACTTATCGTGACAGAAATTAAATCCCTCTCCTCTCACACACTAAGCTTTCTGCCTAAGAACTTATAACTATTTTACTTATTGAAGTACACCACAGACGTTAGCATTAATGTATCACTTTTCGACACATCATTTAATTGTTGTATTGTTATTTTAATATGTTAGAGCTCATCATGTATTTTCACTGGTTGGTTGAAGATAGTGTAACTACAAGTTGCGTATTTTCATTTATGTCGTCTGTTTCTTTAATTATATCTTTTTCATTTACAAGAAATCAATAATTATGTTGCTATTACATTGCAGGTTACATTACGCTCTTCTGTCATAAACTCGAGAAAATAAAAATTTTAAAAATTACACAAACATCAAGTTTTGAACGTCACTCTTTAACATGTATACAGATTGGATTGCTGTTTACCCAATTTAAAATATTATTAACCTCTCCAAGCATCACATATTTAAAACATAGAAATTTAAATAACTATACAGTAGCTAGAGAAACATAGTTTAAGTTAAGCCTAGTGGATAAAGTATCGCAACATTGCCTAAGTTCGGGAATTCCTGATCTGATATTTCTCCCCACAGTATCACGTGACAATTACTTGGGGATTTAGCCTATTTTTAGAAAAAATTAATTGTGTGCCTTTTTCTGATTTGTACTTGTTTAAAATGTTTTCATCACAGAAAGAAGCCACTAGAAAAGAGGTGAGATAATCATTTAAAAAGTAGGCGATGGTAATGTTTAATGTAGAACACATACACACACGCATATATATATATATATATATATATATATATATATATATATATATATATATATATATATATATATATATATATATATATATATATACACATAGTTCTACAAATATACCACCCATATATACTTTCATACATAAAAGTATATAAATATATATGTAAACCTATATTTATAAATATGCATATCATATATTTATAAATGAATTTCTTCAATAATATTAGGATATTTGAAGAAAGATTTGGCAACACTGATGATGTAATGTTAGAAAGTATGATGGGACATTTAAAAAAAAAAATTGTTATGATTGCCTTACCACCTATCAGCAAATTGCTACATATACAAGCGTTTCTTTAAATTACCTTACAAAATGCTATAACTTTAACGGAGTGGTCACAAAATGCATTGTTTTTATTAGACGTACGCGAAAAGTTGTAGGCCTATATGCACGAATGCTGTAAAAACGAGAAAAAAAGAGGTTTAAAATAAACTAAATCAGTACATTTCACACCGATAAGGATGGTATGTAGTGCTTGGTTAATTCAACTCCTCTTTGGGGTTAAAAATTGTGACGCTGAATGTTGGCATAGCTAAAGAACTACTACCACGGGATCGTCTTTAAGCGGGGACTGGAGATGTAAATGTTGTAATTGAGGAATTTATCATTGTCTAACTTCATGCAATGTAATAACTATTACATGCCTGTAGCTGTAGGCAATTTATAGAACAAGCTCTTGCCCAGTAGAGTGACACATTCTCACTCTCACATACAGACGCGCGAATATACATAGGCATATAAACGCAGGTACATATGCGCATACACACATACTAACACACCGTTATAAAACTTATTTTTCTCCGGCTTAAGAAGGTTTATAACGTTTAGATTGTTTAGTTAAAAGACCATCCCGTAGGTAAGCTTGTATGTCCGAACTCACCCCATTTTCCATACACAAGTAATAGCGGGGAAATAAAACAACCGTTATAGTTTATTTTTACAGCTAGGTTATAAATAGAATTTCGAAGCAACTAACTGAACGGCCATTTTGAAAAGCTTTTATCTTGAAGCTGAAGGTAAGATATTAGATTTTTCTTTTGATGTCTTAGTTTATAATTCTGTTTATAGATTAAGATAGATATATGATATAAGTGTGTTAATTACTACGAGCCGGCCCGCGGCATAACATACGCCGCTATTTAGTTGTTTCTAATTTTCAATAATTCATAATTTGTGAATTCGACAGTACCAACGCTGACACTGAAAATATTTCTTTAAAACACTATAAGTAGCTCGTTAAGGACCATAACCCCCCCCCCTCCCCTTCCTTCCCTCCCCCCCCTCCTCCCCCCCCCCCCCCCCCCCTACGTTTAAAATCGTTGGCTCTGCTTGTAAACATTTAGAGTGAACACAGCTCACTAAAACCATGTAGGGGTGGGGAGGTAGGGAGAGCGTTTGCAGCTTGTTTTCTAACGGCTCGAAGAAGAGAATTATATATATATAGATCATTGGATTGAAAACACATTATTGAAAATTGATTAAGAAATATGTAACAGTCATTTACTAAATGCACAATTATTTATAACATAGACTAAAGCTAATTTTACATTTAGGCCTATTATATTAACCTATTATATTAAACAGCAATAGCTTTCAGCAACATTTTGGAAACTGACAGTAGGCAATTATCATTCTGCTATTGCTTTAGCGTTCCTCGTGTTTTAAAATTAAATGAAGAGGATATATATATATATATATATATATATATATATATATATATATATATATATATATATATATATATATATATATATATATATATATATATATATATATATATAAGGCATGTGTTTGGATACAGTTGTTGGACATTTTCTTTTAATTATTGAGTGTAGGCCTACATGTTTGCTATGTCTAGATAGAATTGCTTGCATACTATCTTTGTTGGAAACATTTGAAACAACAGTACACAAGTGTTTCCGATAGTTGAAAAAGCACGATATATTTGCTTATCGAGGCGAGTACCGGTCGAGTTATTGAATTCATAGCTCACGTTAAGTTAGAATATTAATTTAAAAACTGCAAAAATGCAACATCGTATTTTCTGAACTTTATTCCCCTCTCTCTGCCACTTATTTTGACCGAAATCAAATCTCTCTCCCCCTCACTCACTAAGCTTTATGTGGCAGACATTGAAGCTATTTTTACATATAAAAATACACCAAAGAAGTTAACTTTACAGATAAATTATCATTCTAATATTATTTTTTATCGCTTTTCAACACGGTTGTTGTATTAGTATTATTATATTATAACATGTTTGAGTGCATTGTGCACTTTACTTGTTGGTGGACACTATTTTGTGTATTTAAACGTTGCTGGTTCTGTCATAAACTCAAAGAAAAAAAGTATTATATAACTCATTAAGTTTTAAAAGCTTTAACGTGTGTAAATATTTAATTGCTGTACAAACTAATTTACAAGTTATTAACTCTACATGTTACAGTGTTTTAAAATAAAGACATTTAAATTAGTATAAAATAGTTCGAGAAACAAAAACAAACATTTAAACCTAGTGGAAAAGTCATGGCAACATTGCGTCATTTCGGGAATTCCTGATCTAATACAGTATCACAAGACACTTGCGTGGCGGTTGTAAAGTATTGATTTAGAAAATTGATCATTCTCTGTTTTATAAGGGTAATTTATTCACCAAAACACAAAGCTAAGAATAATTTATAATTTATTTTAATTCCTTTTATGTATTTTTCTAATGTGTTTACCTGCTTGCTAAAATACTGCCATTACAGTAAGAAGCTAATAGAAAGCAGCTGGAATAATAAGGGAGCTAAACATAGTGCCTTATGTATTTCCTTGATATAGGCCTACATATACACCGCCCATTTGTGTGTGTGTGTGTTTGTCTGTGTGTGTATGTGTGTGTGTGTTTGTCTGTGTGTGTATGTACGAGTAATTATTTGAACAAAATATTTGGCTACACTGATCTATGCAAGTATGTTTGGACGTTTAAAAAAACACTCGAGTTGTGTGTGATTAGTTCAACACCTATAAGCTGATTGCCTCAAAGAACTTGCGACAATTAAAAGCGTTTGTTTAAATTACCTAAAAAAAGCCTATAAATGTTAAGGGGTCAGAAATGCATAATACTTTCGTAAGACATAAACGGAAAACTGCATATACGCGAATGCTGACAAAAACGAAAAAATGAAAAGGTTTCTTAATAGACAAATTTAAGACATTTAACATCACATTAAGGCGGTGTGTCATGTGTGGTTAATGAAATATTTATTTGATTGCATGGGGTTAAAATACTAAACGTGAATGGAAGGTCTAATACGGGGATAGCCTTAAATAGAATTAAATAAAGACTGAAAATGGTGTAACTATTTTTTGGAACACTATGATATTTTAATGCCCAAATTTGATATGAATATGTGAACAAGTAAAACAGCAATACGGGTCAAGGAAGACACGCTCTTACTCTCCAACACACGCACACACACACACACCAACATACTAAAAAGAATACTGAAATTCGCATTCCCACTGAAACACACAAGATAATTAAACTTAGTTTATCCTACTCAGGATGAGTAAAACATTTGGATAGTTTTTACGAGCAAAGCACTACCCCCGTTGGCCTATAAATGTAAGTAAACATTGAATTGCTAACATTCTTCATACCCCGAAAACATACATACACCTATGCGTAACTTCAATTTAAGATAGCTTGGGGAAAAGAATGTATACAATTAATTAGCCTATTTCATCAGACATTGTCTTGTTCATTTCCTTTTTCTGTTTGAGATGCATCGTAATCAGAGTTTCTTCCAGGCATCCCTTAGGGGGGGGGGGGGGGGTTCTTTGCTAAACACGGGTACTTCGCTTCTTTCAATACCTTAACGGTGCCTTAACCCTACATATTTTAAGTACAATTTACATCGTATAATCTTGACTTAAACATATTCGACACAAATAGACCACACGTTATTTAACCAATGCGTTTTCTTAAATTCCCATACACAAGTAATAGCGGGAAAATCAGACAACCGGGATATTTTATAGGTTATAAATGGAATTTCGTAGTACCTGGCTGGACGGCCATTTTGAAAACATTTTTATTCGCAGCTGAAGGTAGAGTTTAAGTTTGTTGTTGATGTCTTACTTTATAAGTCTTTATAATAAAGGTCTATATTTATAGCTGTATTAATTGGGATCATTGTATTAAAAACACAACTGAAAGCAAATTAAAGAAATTAAGAACAGCTGTTTTCTAAGTGGTTAATCTATATTTAGTTACGTTAAGACCAGTGCTTCTTACAGACTTTTTCCTCCGAGGGGACACTTGAAATTTTCGGGGTGGGGGGGGTTGACTTTCTACGGGGGGGGGGGGGGGCGGACACTGTTAAAAGTAGGCCTATATATTTTCTATATAAATTATATAAATTTCATTTCGTTCGGGGGGGGGGCGGTAGAATTTTTTTCGGGGGGGGGGGGGGAGTGTGTGTCTTGTTGTGTTATTGTACTTCATTCAGGAGCTTATATGCGACCATTGAAGGGGTAGGACTTGACAAAATTATGTGGTCAACACTGAATTTGCAGTAAACTGACTTATAGAGAAAGCGATGCCGTTAAAATATACAGCCAGTTTTAACCGTATCTCTGATCTTAATGGGAAAGTTTCAGTGTAAGAAGTTACTTGCTTGGGAATATTTGTACTTTAACCACCTAACGACCTCATATATAGGCTCCTATCATACTGCTGAGGTAGTTAAAGGGGTGGGGGGGGGGGTGGGGAGAGACTTGACTGAGTGGGAACTTTTCACATCCCCCCCTCTATCCACCCCCTAGAGATGCTTGAAAGTACCCTAATGTTTTCTAGTTTTTAGCATTGATGATCCATATGCCAGAAGGGATGATACAACATTCAACTATAATACATAAATAATGATTAAAATATTTAGCCTTTATAAAATAGTTGAAACAAAACATTCTAGATACAAGATACACATTATGGACCTATATACGACTACAATTATATCTAACATTTATTCAATATTTAATAGTAGACATACAGGTTAACGACTAATTGAATTCAACACACAATTATCAGTAGATTTAAAATGAGGCAATTAAAACTTGTAAAATCGACGCCCAAAAAGTAATCGAGTAGCCTACTAGATCTAGATCGAGCATCAATAACGTTAGGTTTAGATTATGCAAAATTAATAAATAAAAATAATTTATGTTTTGTAGATAGTTTTTATGTCTGGCATTTATTTATCGAATAATCTTATTTTGCAATCAAAACTTGAGTAGTTATAACTTGATAAATAGTGTTCGTATCTTTTTATCGATACTATAATATTTTTCAAAATAAATATCATTTGTAGCAGACGTTCGCGCTTCCTTGGTCGCCCGTTTTGTTAATGGACCTGCTTTCAACTCTAGAATCTAGACACTAGGTTTAGACCGACTTAAAAATAAAATTCACAGCAGATCTCATAGTCTCATCTGAGTAATAGATTCTACGGATCAGTTAGGTAACCATTTAAATAATTTTATTAATTGATCGAGCCCAAATAGATCTAGAATCTAGATCTAGATCTAGATCTAGATCTAGAATATCTAGATTCTAGATCTATGATTTTTAAATGTCTATCTAGATCTAGAATCTAGATCTAGAATCTAGCTAGTCTAGCTACTGCTAGAGAATCTAGAGTTTAAACTAGTTTAAAGTATGTTGAGTCTAAGTCTAGAGATAGATCTATTTCTAGAATCTAGATCTAGACGTGTCTAGATCTAGATCTAGATCTAGATTCTACTTTTCAGTTTTAGATCAAAATCTAGATTAAGTCTAGATTCTAGATCTACTCTAGATTTCTAGATCTGGATTCTAGAGATCTAGTTTCTAGATCTAGAGTTAGAGATCTAGCTAGAGTCTAGATCTAGATTTCTAGATCTAGACTTAGGCTATAGATATATAGATCTAGATCTAGATCTAGATCCTAGTATAATATAGATAGACTCTAGATCTAGACATAGACTCCATGGCATAGAGCCAGGAGTTTTAGTCTTCTTAAGAGTAGTACTTAAGTAGACCTAGATTTAAATCTTAGGTAGTCTAGATCCAGGATCTAGATCTAGATTCTAGATCTAAATCTAGTAGAGTAGTAATAGATATAGATCTATCTAGATCTATATTATGTTTTAAATAGTTTATATTATAGTTATAGATTATAGTATAAGTATAGTGACAATCTAGATCTGGAAAAGGATGATATATCTATTGAAAATCTATATACTACTAAAAGTCAAGTTTGTTTACATGTTTGAATATTTTTTTTTTGTTTTTTTTTGTCTTTTTTTGTTTGTTTGTTTGTTTGCCTGATCGACTATCTCGCATGGTTGCACTCATCGTGGAAAGCTGTAAAATAGTATGTAGGTAGAGAAAAATTTTTGTTTTAAGACAGACTGTTAATCACAAATTTATTTAAAGACGTTAATTAATTTATTGATTTATTCATAGGTAAATTAACCGTATTTTTAAAAAAATGTTAATACATTGAATAAACTTTGTGGGGATAGTGACGTCCCTTGATGTGTTTACTTTTTGGTAAAATAAAAATGGCGGACTCCATCTAGACTTTGTGGCCCATTCAAAAGTTTAACGCGTTACAAAGCTAATTTTCTGCCGGCTATAACTTAAACAATACGTCCGTGTGCTGTATTTATTACGTTCCAACACTTATATCAATTTTCAACTGTCTTTTTCATTTAGTTTTACGATAAATTTCTCTAGATCTAAAGATCAGCTGTCGAAGGAAAGTTATGAATCTAGCTAGAATAAGTAGAATCTAGCCTAGGGCCTAGATCTAGATTCTAGATCTAGATCTAGGATGTAAATTCTAGATCTAGACTTAATGTAAATTCTACATCTAGAATCTATTTCGGGCCTTAATTATTTTATATAAATCTTTGTTTAGCTTCAATGATCATCTAATTCGAGAATACATGGGATTTTTTTGTTATCTAGGTTCTATATCTAGATATAGTAGGATTACTCACTAACTTGGAGGCGTGGTCGGCTGCTAACAACAATATGGCGTACGGACAGGACGAATGACTTCCTACCATTTTTAGGCCATGTTTACCACGAGCAAAATGGCGGGTGTTCACATTATGTAAACATGGTATAGGTGGCCAGGGCTAGATATGCCAGAAAAGCATTTTAAAATTTGCTTTGGAGAATGAAGGCTAAATTTTAAAGTCAGTGTCATAAACATTAATAGAACTTTTTTTTTTTTACGTTTTCAATTATTTTTTCTTAAGCCCTATATGTGAATGATAAGGTTGACTATCAGGACCTCGCGGGGCACAGGGCACGTGAAGTAGGGTTCATCTGTTTCTTTGTCCTAAGCAAATGAAGGGATAGTGTGGTCAGAGACATGCTTGGCTGGAATCGTTTTTGTTGTCTGAGACTTGGCGGGACACTGGGCAGGTGAAGTAGAGTTGAGTAGGTCACCTGTGACGTCAATATATGAAGTGATAGTCCGAAATCGTTGTTTTCGGTGTTTTTAAAAGATAAAAAACATATTTTTGAATGTGGGGTCTGTTTTTTGTGACGATAAGTGACACTGCAGTAGCGTTGCGAGGAGGGGGGGGGGGGCGGGAGGGAAGGGGAGGGGAGGCGGGGGGATGGGGGGTGGGGGGACATATGTTGGGGCGCCAAAATGGTTTGGAAAAATAAATTGAAAGCTTGAGGGGGGTTCAAATGGAAACTTTGAGTGGGGGGGGGTGCACATCAAAAGTTTGAAGGGGGGTGGGGGGGGGGGTTGAAAATCGAAATCTTGGGGGGGGGGGGTTCAAATCGAAAAGTTTGTCCCCGGGCGCCGGGAAGGGTCGCTTTGCCTCTGAGTGACAGACGTGATGTTTTTTGATGGATGACCCCCGAAACCCACAGTTATCCAACGGATGACGGGTATTCTAGTCTATTCTAGATTTATAATATCTATTCTTTAGGCCCTACATCTAAGGCCAAGGCTATTCCTAATACTGCTATTCACAGTCGACTGTGAGTAGACACTCCGAACATCTAATGATATTGATCTTCATCTAGAGTCAAATAAAAGGGTGGAGGTTAACATTTAGATTTTAGATACATAATTTGACCAATAATTATAAAATAAAAATAATGCATAGAATATAAACATTGAACCAAGTAAATTTAAGTAAATTAGGCTATAACAAATAGAAGTAAGAAGCGGAACCATTTTAAGCAGTAAAAAAATTATCTTAAAGTATTTAGTATGAAGTCTGTAAGAAGACATTTTTGGGATTAATAGAGGAGTATTTTCAATTGTTATGTAAATTTTTTGTTTCAATAATTAACTATATGCTATAGGGCCATAAATAAGTAGATCTACAACAAAATATGAAACTATAAAGGACAAACTGATTATCTTTCTAAAGTTAATCTTTTTACATTTTATTAAGACCTAAGAATTCATTTGAAATACTAATCTTTTCTATGTGACTACTATTCTCTTTATATTCATAATAGTTCAAAATTAAAATGTTATAACTGATTTTTATTAAGCTCATTAAAGATCCAGGCTAATTAGGTAACTTATTTGCTGTAATTACTACTAAACAAGATTCTTCTGAAAATATTTTTATTTAAAGTGTGATCTGAACTTTTGGGCATGGGAATATTCTAAAGTAATTAGATTAGGCAATGTATTTACAGAAGCTGTTGAGCATTTACATTTTGTCTTTTTCTTGTTTCAATAAGTTACAGTTGCTGCAAACTTAGTTCTGATGTGTTAATTATATTGCTAATTACAATACAACACTCAATATAGTTATTAAATATAGTTGAGAAAAATTAACAGCAAATTAGCTGATAAGCATATTAAGTCTATATGGTTTACAAAAAATTGCAATTAAACTCAATATTGATTAGCTTCGATTTAACTTAAATTTGCTCTTCTACTTCTAGGCTCACACTTCTGACTTTAATTAAAATAAATTATTTTTTTGAAAGTAAACATTGATCACCATTGTTTCCATGAAAATAATCAGATGCTTTTGTTTTCAAGGTTTAGTGGACAATTGTGAGTGACAGCTGGTTGATATCCAAATATTTGTATAACAGTTAAGCAGGTAATTTTATTCTGCATTTTTAAGGTCTCATTTTCAAATACAACTCCTTCTTAAGAAAAATAAATAGTTGAAAATCACAAATAATTTATTAAAATCTTTATCAAAAGCTAATATCAAATAAACAATAAGCTTGTATGTGCTATGTTTATACCCAAAAAAATTATCAACAGTGTTTTTATTTGTGGTATATATTTTAGATAGCTTTTTCACTGTTTAATAGAAATAAATGTATTTTAAGTTACAATACTACATCTTTATTAAACTTGAGGAACTTTTACCTGCAGATGTAAAGTTAATTTTGCACTTATTAAGCTCTATTTACTATTTTATATTAATGATCTATTTTCTTATCTACAGTAAAACAAACCATGAAAACCCCAAACAAAGTGACAAAAAGAAAATCGGAGCCATCAAGTACATGTGAAGGTAGAGCCAGATAAATGTTAAATCATTCATTTAACCAAATTTTTAAGTAATTTTGCTAATTTAAAAACTATTGTAGCATTTTTAGCATTCAAATACTTTAAAAATCAACTCCTTAATAACCTTTATGTGATATCTATAATTGTAAAAACAAAATGTTCAATACCCAATGAATTTGATGAAAATGTATTTTCTTACATACATGACTATGAACTTTGAGAGGGTATCAATAACGCTGTAAGAGTTTATCTCAGTAATGTCACATTTCTTGTCACTGTAATTATAAAGTAATGTATGTGTTATTTTCTTAATATTTTTTTTTAGATGTGCCATGCTGTGAGAGTCCAAGTAAAGTTTTCAAAAGTGACCAAACAGGTGTCTTTATTCCAGGTAAGATATGACAAACATAAGTCAACTCTAGTCTAAACTATTATAAATATGTGCTAGGGAAATCATGTAGATGACTTTAGCACAGTAAATTTATAGTTGATTAAATGAAGGGTATAGTAAAAGTTTAATTTATACCTATATCAGTTTGCTAAATTAAGTGTCAGTGTAAACATAGTATAATCAAAATAATAATAGGTGCATTTTATATCAGTTTTTACATTTTTAGGCTATTTAAACAATCTGTTTCCCCTATTCCTGTAGGAAATCATGAAGCTGAGATGTGCTATGGAGGAGAAGCTGATCTACACAAACATGTTACTGGCTGTAAGAAGAATCCAGGTCACAAAGGTTTTATACCTCTTAAAGATTTCAATGCATGTTGTCTCCCCTCTCGTTACCATGACGACGACCTCATGTCTGAGACAATCAAAACATTGGCAGCCCTAACTGTCCAGGTAAAGACTAAATTCACCAGTCTAGAGAGACCAGAGTTTTACCCAGGCACTCAAGTTCCATATCCATGTTATAAAGACAGAGGACGTCACGTGATGAGGTTAGGGACGGGGAGGGTGTGGGATGTGGAAAAGTACACAGAGAGTGACAAAACATGTCGTTGTGCCAAGTGTCAAGTCTCTGCCACACCCAGCAAAGTGTGGGGGGAGGTTTGTGTGGTGACAGCCACACACGTGGTGTTTGATGACAGTGAGGCGAAACAGACCATTTGTGTTTTAGGTTTTGTTGACAATAAAAGTCCAGTGGTCAGTCTTGATGGCTGGGAGGTGGATAAGGCAGACATTGAGAGAGACTGGTGTGAGTTGAGTTATGTGACATGTGACTTAGAGTTGGTTGATGAACTGAACAAGATGTGTGAGCGCTTTGATGATCTATGTAGGGAAGTAAAGGACAAATACTTGAGATTTGATGATGTGGACAAGTTGGCCGTTATAGTGTCACATCCTCATGGCTGTCCTAAACAGGTCTCTGTAGGACAATGGACACACAAACGTGAGAGGTATGATGAAGATGATGATATCCCCTGGACCAGGTACTGGTACACAACATGTACATGTCCTGGCTCCAGTGGAGCGACTGTCTACAGGCTGGGAGATGACAGGTGGTCGTATGACCATCCCCACAGTGGATCAAACTCTGAAGGAAATTATAGTGGGGAGTGTTGGCACTGATGTAACTGTTGGTTCTCTCCCCTTGTCTACACAATGTAAACAAACAAAATGGCGGAACTTTTCCCGTCATTAAACTGTTTGTGTAAAGACTTGCATATGTTGTAAATATTTTATCACATGTAAATGATTAAAACAATTGTTTTGATTGATTCAAACCGTTTAACCGTTGTAATTTGCATCTACCATAATGTATTTTACGCACTTAACATGTTTAATGTTGTAATATTTTGTGTTTAACAAATATCGCCAATATTGTTGTTCTTATCTTACCATGAATTGTATCTTTACATATTTCATTTCTTGCTCTCCTTATTTGTTTACAAAATTATTACATACTAGAAAATAAATGCCCAAAGATAAAACTTATTTATTTTGTTGTTAATTTCCTTTTTATAGACTAATTAGAATCAGCAAATTGATATCAAACAACTTTTTGATACTGATGTTGGTATTACCGTCATGATGTCTGTGATTTTATAACATTCCCAACTCAATGTAACGACAAGGCCGACATGTAGCCTATATAACGATAAATAATATCTATTTATGATCTATTTCAATGAAGTGAAGTTCAAATAAACTTAACTGATACCAGACACAACCGTTAAGATCTACATCTTGTATTGTCCTACTCCAATAGAAATGTTAAGTGAGATCGGAGTTTGTCGCTCTGATAGACTGACACTTGTGTAAATATTTTCTTTATTCTTATTTCTTCTAAATTATTTCAACAACTGGTGATAGAACACTAGCATGTTGAAATGTAAGTCTCTCGTACCTGAGTCCATCCAGCTCTGATGGGTACCTGAGTCCATCCAGCTCTAATGGGTACCTGAGTCCATCCAGCTCTGGTGGGTACCTGAGTAAAATCGGGAAATATAAACCCGGCTGTGACCACACAGTTGATTCATAAGCCATGTTCAAAGAAATATATTAAATCTATTTAATCTGCTAGATTGACCTTCACATTTTAAATATACCGTTACTTCTTTCGCTTTTATGGCAAAAGTTGGTAAATATTTGGAAAATTTAAAACCATGGTTAATGCACAAAACCAACGGTTCAAACCAGCTCGCAAAACACTTAAAGGTTATACGGGCATGTTTTATTTTGAAGTATATTTGAGATCTATTGTAATTTATGTAATATAAATCAAAGTAATTACAAGCTTTACTGGTAAAAATATACCCGACATTTTATCTGACAAGTGCTAGTTGTTTTTTTTATAAGACACACGTCTTGTGTTGAAACTAAATAGGAAAACTTTTACGATCAAGGGGAAGCAACAATGAAAATGTTTTAAAACTATAGATTTTCATCATTATCTTTCTTTTTTTAACATGTTCCAACCGATAATAAATTTCGTATAACTGGAAGCAAAAATATATTTCTTTTATAATAGCAGAAATGTTTTTCATAGCATTTAACTACTTTCAATACATGACAACAAACTAAAGAAAATCACGCGATAATAGACACCATATAAAACAGTAAAATATATATTAAAGGAACTTTTTGAAGCACTTAAGTCCTATAAATATAAGGAAAACTGTTTTATATTGTCGAATCTACATTTCACCTACACCTTCACCTGTGTTTTGCTAGGTAGACAGAAGCTCTTTATACTTAAGTCATTTAAATTTAAAAGAGCAATATATAATTCATTACACTACAATTGTACGGTTATGTTATTGTATAAATATTGTATTTGCAAGATAAAGCCATCTACTATGATCTACATTAAAATTAGGAAAACGATTTTCGTAATGTATTTTTTTTAAAGTACTTGTATCTTTAGAGAAAACTTATTATTGTGTAAAATAACGAAACAGCTGTTACATGACTAGCTCAAACAATCCGTTTGGCTAATTTTATAAATTAGTGAAGACTTTTAAAATCCACCAAGTTTTAAAATAGAATAGAATCAAATTCAGAATGAACTATAATGTAATTACTAATTCTTTCTAAAAATGGTTCCCGAAATACTTGTTCGACCTGCTTCTAGATATAGTCTTGCGATCAGAATTTTTTATTTTTATTTCTAGAACATCGACTGTTGTGACACAATTGTTACACTCAATAAAAGGGAAGCTACTTTATGCGTTAATATAAATATCTAAATTACGTATAAGCTGTTGCTAGCAAACTGTTAAACAGTAGACAAACCTATCTAATCCAGAATAAACTACTGTATATTATCCATTAACTACAACTCTACCCATGCTTGCTGCTCTAGCTGTACCATCCACTATCATTCACTACACCAGACTTTCTTCTCCTCGACTATACCTGACTTGAATTGCAGACATTATCAGAATTATCTTCACTGTTGTGACACAATGTAGCATGTAGTATAACCAGGTCGTAGTTTACCTTAGCCATAGGCCAGTCAGATACGTCTAATCGGCAATGATGGCTAAAGACAGCAACGTGTCTTGACACATTGTAGGCAAATTAGCTTCTAAGTAGCAAATCTGACATAGTTTAACGATAAGACTTAAAACAATGCTACTACTTTAAGTGCAGTATGTGGAGGTAAATTTATAACCAGTTTGAAAATTCTAAGCCTACAGCGAAATTTAACAATAGTACATTTTAAAAACGTTTTGAATCTCTGTATACTCAACAATGGAATATTTTAACACATTTTATGGTCAAAGGGAAGTAACAATGAAAATATTTCTCACACAATAAAATACCATAGTTGTCTTTCTTCTTAACTATATTCATAGCCATAATTTGTGTTGCAAATGTTATAGTAAACATGAATAAAAACAATACCAAAAAAGATGCTACCGTATCAGCACCAATAAACGCGTCACATCGTGTCCTTAAAACCTTACAGAAAGAATCTTTGAGTGGCTATTGATACAATAGTGCCAGGCTGGGTAGCCTACAAGGACACACGTTTTGTACACGTTATTAAGTGCCCATACCGTTTGGTTGTATAAAAAAAACTAATAAAACACACAAGTTTCAACTTAAAGTAAACAGCACCAACAAGAATTACAATTTTTTTAAATGTAACTAAATACAACATGATGGAAATCTTTGGTTAAGTATAACATTAAAACAAATAAGTATCTAGCTGGGAGGGAAACACGCCCAAAAAGTCAAGAAATCGATACTCAAGGTAGTTGAGGCTAGTCAGCAAGTGATAGCACACCGTCTAAAACGAATCTTCCGGAAACAGAGAGGTGTTGGGTCTTTTTTAAAAAATTAACAGAACCTCTAAAACTGATAATAAAAATTGTGACAATATGCCACTTAATTATCCCTCAAACGGACAAACCCTACTAACCCTGTAGATAATTGTGTGCCATATGCTGTCATTCAATCTCTGTTTACGTCCCCTAGCTGGAACATCTCCTCCTTCCTATCTTTCACCTTTCCATACAGAAGTATACCGTTCGATGAACTGGTCTTGAACTGAAATGTAACTTCAAACCTGTTGATGTAGGTTTTTTTTTCAATTTGTATATACAAGTTTTACACAACTTCTAAAACCATTTCAGTAAACTTTTTAAATGCGCTGATAATGAAACCTACTTGTATTAAACTATAATAGTAAAGGTCACACATTGCGTGTAGTTTATACATGCATATTGATGCGCTGACAATGAAACCTAATTGTATTAAACTATAATAGTAAAGGTCACACATTGCGTGTAGTTTATACATGCATATTGATGCGCTGACAATGAAACCTAATTGTATTAAACTATAATAGTATAGGTCATACATTACGTGTAGTTTATGCATGCATACTGGAACGGTAGATCATAAATGCATTAATGAAGATTATTTAGTCATATATTACATGTAGGTCATAAATGCATACATGATGTTTAAGTTATACAGTCATGTCTGACATGTTTGTAGTGTGGCTGGGTAATGAGGCTGCGTATAGAGTGGTTGGGTGTAGTGTGGCTGATTCAGTTATATGTGTTTATGGGAATACAGTTGATAGAATTGGAGTAATAAAGTGGCGTAGATTATCAGTTTTTGGGGTTCTAATTATATTCCTAAATGATTACTCTATTGCTTGATTTCGGAGGGTTTTTTTTCCTAGTTCGTTTGCTGTACAAAGGTAAAGAGCACTGTCTGGCCGGTACTCGGTATTAGCAGTCTAGCGCTCACAACAGACAACTTAGTATTTTATTTTAATGAATATTGCCTTCATTAGCGATTTTCTTTTTTGTTGTTGCTTTCGCTAGGATTTGGAAATATATTTTACCCTGCTGTGAATCTAAAAACATTCACTTTTACTGCTTGTCCTTTAATTATAACTCGTATGTTTTATTTAGCATTTCTACATTAAACAGCAAAATAGAGCGACATTTTCTTTCACTTTGAATAGTCTAACTGAAAAAAAGACCCAGAGTACCTTACTTCTGGTCCAGATATAGGCCTACACACCTGAATAAACTACTAGCTAGGGTATATATTTTTATTGTGTTTTGTGTTTTTCTCTGATTAATTGTTTTCGCCATAGCTGGGAAAACCTCGTAAAGTTATCAAAATTGACCAGTTGTATTTCCTTATATAATTTTGTAATTTATGGGAAAACAGAGGGTAATTTTAACAAAGAGTTTAGGGCGGTTACTGTTTGTATATCTGGCTAATGTTTTGCATACTACTCTTAAAATGGATAGGTCTTAGGAAAAACTGTCGGTTTGACTCAAAGCTCTCGACAAAGGCTAAACAATGACCGAGAGTTAAATTTTCCTAATTTGAGCTATAAAATGATAAAAAAAAATGTGCCGAACGACAACACTTGATAGTTTGTTGGGTGGTAGGAGAACAACAGGGGTGTGATAAAAAACTCGCCATACACAGAAAAAATCTGGAAAGTGGTCAAAACTGACCAGTCGTATTTCACTATATAATCATTGTAATTTATGTGAAAAAAAGAGGAAAATTTCAACAAAGGTTTTAGGGCACTTACCCTTCGTATATTTGGCTATTTTTTGTATGCACCTCTGTAAATGGCTAGGCTGTACGGGTAAACTGCTGGTCAGGCTAAGCCCTCGATGAGGGATACAAAGTGCCCGCAAGTAAAATTCTCCTGATATGAACTATATATTAAAAATTGCCGAACGATCTCCCTAATATTGTGTGAGGTCGTAGACCGACCCGGGAGGGTAACAAATTTTTTTTTATTCATGTCTGAAAAAAACTTAGATTTGTCCAGATGTTGTATTCTCTTATATATACAATAGTTTTAAAGAAAATGAAACGAGACTACGTCGTTTTATCTATGTACACGTGGGGTAACTTTATAGTAATATTTTAAAAAATATTTAAAAAACAAAAACAAAAAACAGAAAATAACAAAGTATAGCATTTTTATCAATAAAATTTTCGTTATAATTAAATTAGGGTAAAGGAGGGCGTTAAGAGCCACACTTTTTAGCACCTGTACATTTTTAAAGATTTCTACTAATCTAAGAATTTTTTAGTGTTGAAAATATGGCAAAATTATTCTAACATATCTTACACAATATAAAAATAATAACAAAGTCTATTAAATATACTTTAAATGGGTTTAATTGAACATTTATTGTCATACCCCCAAAATCAGCATTTGGGGTGAAAGGAGCCGGGCAATGGGGCAATAAGTATTATCTCCTAGTTTAGACTAACTCCGCAATAAAAATAATTAATTTCTAACCCCAAAATAGTTAATGCTGTGTACACACACTTTAACTGATACTAGCTATCACTAGGCCCCAATGGGCCCAGGCTACAATTGATACAATAGCAGGTATACATAGGGCCTAAAGTCTAGTACTTTACAGTAGGCATATTAGTATGCCTAGTGTGTAGCTAGTATACTAGTGTGTAGCTGTCCAGAGTTAACATTCTTGTATGTAAAAAGGGGTGGTACTAACTAATCTGCCTTAATGCTTTCCCCTGATAAGCCATGTGTGCTATACATTACATAACATGACATGGAGGTGAGAAATGTTGAGGGGAGAGCAGAGGTACTGGTTTCCCCTTTGTTCTCCTTGCTGGACCCTGAGGGCCATAAATTACATAAGGAGATGCTATCTCTGGTTGGCTGAGATCTAAGAACTAAGTCCATGCTACCTACAAAGAGATAAGTTTTATGGTGGGTTAGATACAGGTGGGGGCTGGGTATCATGGGGGTGAGAAATTGTGAGGGGAGAGCAGTGGTACTGGTTTCCCCTTTTTTTTCTCCTTGCTGGACCCTGAGGGCCATAAATTACATAAGGAGATGCTATCTCTGGTTGGCTGAGATCTAAGAACTTAGTTCATGTTACCTACAAAGAGATGAAGTTTTATGGTGAGTTAGATACAGGTGGGGTCTGGCTGTCATGGAGGTGAGAAATTGTGAGGGGAGAGCAGTGGTACTGATTCCTCTTTGGTCTCCACTCTGCTAGACCATGAAGGTCATATATTACATAACATGCCACCCCAGATTGTCTGAGATCTGTAACTGTAATCCATGTTACCTACAAAGAGATAAAGTTTTATGGTGGGCCAGAAACTGGTGGGGGCTGGGTATCATGGGGGAAAGACATTGTAAGGGGGGAGCAGTGGTATTAATGTGTCTGTTTACTTCCCTGCTGGACCATGAGGGTCATAAATTACATAACATACCAACCCAGATTGGCTGAGACCTAAGAACATTTATTCCTGTTACCTACAAAGAGATTAGAAGTTTTATGGTTGGTTAGAAACAGGTGGGGGCTGAGTCGGCTGTATTGCCCCTTAGGGGTAATAAGTACTTGTACCATTTTAAAAATTACCTGGCTAACATCAGATGGCTGAATTTTTACTTTTTAGCAGGTTAGAATTGTATTTCTATCATTTAGACACAAGTCTGTTTAACAATTAATACATTTTGTGTTAACTATTTCTATACCAGTGTCATATTCAGTGGTCTAATAAATGAGAAACTTGCACATAGGGTTTCAAGAGCCACATAACAGTATCTGTTATAACTTTTCTGAACAGGCAAGCTAGTGGACAAAATTAGTGTATTCATGTAGATTTAGTTATTATCTAACAAATAAATCCATTATGGTAATGATTACTCAAGTTTTACTCTGATAATGATAAAAACTTTATAGCATGGTAAAATGGGACAAATGTCGGCCATTTTGTTTTGGCACCAATAATCACTGTGCAAAAAAAATTCACCAAAATAAAACTATTCTAGCCATAGCTATAAAAATAGTGTTAAAATGTACAACAACCAATGCTCTAATACAGGAACAAAGAATGGGCTTGAAAAACTCATTTGGTTTATTACAAAGTGAAGTTTCCCAAGTTATGTCTATTTGGAAAAAAAGTTCACAAAATGGTTTTATGGAGATGAGAAATTTTAGGGAAAGAGCAGTGGGATTAAATCCTGTCTCATCCTCTCCCTTTTGGCCCTAGTGGGTCATAAATTACATAAAATGAATCCTCTGCTTCTCTGTTATCAAAGAACAGCAGTGGTTGTTACCTCAGAAAAAGATTAGCTGTGTTATTTGGGGTTTTGTGGGGGTGGGGTGTTGATTGGGGCTTAATACCACACGGCTCTTAACGCCCTCCTTTACCCTATGTATCGTAATTAAATTGTAAAAATTAATTGCAAAAGTTAATTTAGCATAATATTTGAGTAATAAATTTTCGGAAGCTTTTGCAGTTCTAATCCCCTTGCAAATAATAATTATAATTTTGCGGATATTACACCTACGATTTCTTGTCATGAAAGTACTGTTTTAACTTAAATTAAGCACTCCACAATACATTCATCACATTACACTCATCACCAATTAATTATTAATTCGGATTCTCAATTTTATTTTTGAAAACCTAAACGAAGCTAAGCAGTATTCCTAGTATGTTCATAAAGCTAAATCTAAGAAAATCCGCAACTGTTTATTTTCCCAGGAGAAGAGAATATTTGTCACAAAGTTCTATATTTCCATAGACCGATAACACTTGAAAAGCTACCCTATTGTTATAAAATTATACGAGAATGTTTAAGGGGAGATCACTCCTGCTTTATTTAATTAAATGTTAGGTTTTTAACTGTATAAGTGTAGTGCGTTAAAGGATTCAGTTGATTGCAAGATTAGTATAATACAAAATATTTTCAAACAGCTAACATGTTAACAACGCCAATTAAGATTAATGTCGTATGTGTCTACTAGTAGGTTTACGGCGTATTTAAAAAAGAACGTGGAGAATCCCTCCCATTTTAGTGACACTGAAAATATTATTTTATCGTTGGAATTCCCGAAAACCAGCAAACTGGATATCTGACGTTGACGTATGCGTCATTCGTGTGTATCTAATACTTTATCTAATACTTAAGGGCCTTTTAGTTTATTTACGTCAATACTTCGACCACGCCCCAGTTATCAAACAGTCAAATAGCGTCTAAAAAGTAATCTTACTTCCTTGTTGAGGAAAAAAATATTTAAAAAGTCACGTACGCCATTGCGGTGAATAGTTAATATCAGTATTAACATAATAAAATAAAAAATACACACCCAAAACACGTCTAATGCAAGGATATGCAGTTGGATTACCTATACAAATATAAAAATAGTCTGTTTAAAATTAGAAAGCTAATCATAAAAGATATGTAAGAGACAACAATATACGTTTTATACGCAGATTTTGCGAGCATGTAAACGAATAAGAGTTATCATATCTTTTTAAATTCTTGGTGACTTTTTCTAAGTTTACCATACCAATTTCAATGTTTCACACTTTGATAATTTTTACAATTGACAATTTGTAAGGCAATTATAATTATATGTTATTCAAAATAAAAATAGCAAACGTCATTTAAAGTGAAGTTAGCTCTCCCACCAAAGTTTGATGAAGGAAATCTCAGGGTAAAAGTGTCAAGTAGCGGAGCAGTATAAACAAATCTTTATCGTAATAACAATAAGTGACACAAATTTCTATCTTTTATTATGGTTTTACTTTTATATATAGTTAATTATATTATTTACTCATTTTCGCTAAAACTTATTTAACCTTTAGCTTTTATCTAATTCACTGAATGATCTATCCGCTGTGTCGTCCCCCGATGCTCTGTTTTAGACCTTCATTTATACAACCATGAATACTATATAAGTTCGTTTGTTCTCGTAGCACTTTCAACAGCGCCGTTTGTTATCCATACAAATAACGTAAAATATTGAATTATCTTTAACTTCAATATCACAATATAGCAGGTAGAACTTCCCCAAAATGCGTTAGGAATCAATAATTAATAGCAAGACTTTCGGAGTTTATTAGTAGGCATAAAAAAGTTACTATAACTAGAATAAACAGTTTATTGAACACAGTTCCGGAAGTCGCGCAAGATCGACATTCTGCTTTCAGGAATATAAATTAGCTATAGACTATGTAGCGGAAAAAACGCTTGTTAAAGAACAATATAAAAACAATGAAAACATAAACATAGACCATATTTTATTGATTTCAAAATAACCTGTATATTGAAATGAATGCCTCAGATGGAAGTTAATCGACAATCTAGCCGATATTAAATACGGCACATGTAAAAAAAATGTTGATAACAATGAATATAGTTTCTGAAAGCAACATTTCGCGTCACTATGCGCTGCTGACGATAAGAGGGAGAAAAAAATGGTGTGACTCAGGGTATATACACATCCTGTTTTACTTCCTACACGACCTGCCCTTATCGCTGCTCGACCCAGATGAAAATGAAATGTTAAGACGGGTGGTCGACCTACAGTTGGCTTAGACTATCACCAGACAACACAACTATATTGTCCAAACAACTACTTACTTAGTAATTGTCAACTTCTAGCGCTTTGTTTATTAAATAAACGGTAAGTTATTTTTTATTACTAAGACTTATATTTTAAAAAGCACATTTTCAAATGTCATTTTTCTTTTTCAAATTTAGGCCGAGTTACCTTTGACCATGTCAAAGATGGCTGTATTTGCGATGGATGCCTTGTTAGTGTGAAACAGCTTTAATTTCCTCATCTCAATCTACACTAGTTCTAATTTGCTTGTAATTTTATTTTGTGTTGGTTGTTTTGCCCCCTGTCATCCATTTTATCTTATCAACTTTTCTCCTTATATTCCTTTGCTTTTTGTTTACACTTTTCTTCCCGTTACTCCTCCGCCGTCAGTTTTCTTTTTACCTGCTCCATTGCAAAACCCACTTTTAAAGAATTCCTTACCTTTGTAACCGTACCAGCAAACTTCCGTTCTCATTTCCGCCGCGTAATCGCGCTAACAAATCTAGACGGGCGGTTGTTCCCATCTCCTTGTTAAATCTTAACGGTCGAGCTGTGTAGCTAGGTGGTTTGTGCTGTCATTCAGGTGTCAGTGTTTTAACGTTAGCTATCTTGCGATTTACCATTTCGACGCGAATTCGTGTGACCAGAACCAAAAACAGAATTGTTTTCGACCCTACCTATCTATATATATATAATTCTCTTCAGGGAGCCGTTAGAAAACAAGCTGCAAGCGCCTCCTTGCAGTCCACTCTCTTTCTCTCTATCACTATCACTACCACCCCCACCCCACCCCACATGCTCAGGTGAGCTGTGGTCACAATAAATGTTTACAAATCGTAGAGCCGTAGATCCAGGTTTCTATTAGGGGCAGATAATTTAGTTCCATTTTAAACTTACAGGAGGTAACTAAGAGAAGGCTGCTTTCACGGGGGGGGGGGGGGGGGTGTAGGGTCGGGGTTAGGGGAAAGGGGGGGGGGGTTAGTGTCTTAAAGCAAATATTTTCAGTGGCAGCATTGGTACTGTCGAATTCACAAATTATGAATTACTGAAAAGTAGAAAATAAAACAACTAAATAGCTGCATATGATACGCTGAGGGTCGGCTCGTATATCCGAATATATAAAAGCCCATGTGTGCATTTCTCTCTCTCTCTCTCTCTCTCTCTCTCTCTCTTTCTCTCTCTCTCTCTCTCTGTCTCTCTCTATCTCTCTGTCCGCAATATTTTTCTACAACGTCATCAGTATGTTCAGCGATATATGGAGAACTAATAGATACGGACCAGAGGCGTATCCAGGTTTTCAGTGTAGGGTGAGCGAAAAAAGCAACAAAAAAATGCGTCGAATATGTAATATGTTCTATATACGTATATATATATATATATATATATATATATATATATATATATATATATATATATATATATATATATATATATATATATATATATATATGTCATAGTCTGTTTTTGGCATCCTCCTACAATTTACTTTATAATAGCATTATGTCTTCTAAGAATTGGAATGCATAAGACGCGTAAATGATGATATTTTTTTGCCTAATCAGTTGTACAAAACGGTATTCATTTTAAATTAAAAAAGAAACAACCATAACTTACTAAGGCCTATGTAACACGTTTTATAGCAATTTTGTTTTATCCTGTACTCTAGAACTTTTTTTAGAAGTACAACATCCTTTTTCGTCGAGGTTTCATTTTAGCAAAATGATCAATTACGTCTTTTAAATCAACATCAGAAGCTAATTGTCGTTCAATTTTAATCAGGGCGAAGCTGTACAACCTATCTTCGTTCATAGTAGAGCAGGATGTATGTTTTCAGGAGTTTAAGACGGCTGAAGGATCTTTCTGCTCCGGCACTGCTTATTGGTAAAGTCAGAAATATACGATACAAAGTGGACAGGTTTGGATACATGGAACACAAGTCATTAGCTATCATGAATTTCAGAATGCTGTTTACTGTCACCGCTATTTCTAGAGGTTCTTTTTCAGTTGAAACTCCCTTGTTTGACACTGCTTACATTAAATACTTCTTGGTAAAATGTTCTAAATGATACGAATTCCTGCACTACATCAGTTACACTTTCAACAACATCTGAGTACGTCACTGCTAATTGCTCCCACTGTATTAAACTGTCATCTAATGCTAAATGTTTTGGGTCTAAGCACTATTTGTGTTTGTACTAGTTATGACAGAGTCAAGTGACACTAAATAAGTTTGAACAATGAATTTTTTACTAGAGTCAGATATCTGAGTATCCTCTGCTCCTTCGTCATGGAATCTTTTCCGTTTGTATAACCTGTGTTGCTTATACTTCGTACAAATATCACATTTCTCAGCGAGCTCAGTGGCTTCGTTCTCAATCTGCTCAAATTCTGATTCAAATTCATTTCTCCAGCTACTCATCTCATTTTCAAAAATCTGAATTCATCGAAAGGCTGTTAACATATCAATGCTACTCTTCTGTAGATAAATATATACGTTAAAAGCCTTATGCAGAATTTTTTTCCCAGAACATTAAAACAACTAAAAACTCAAAGGTCACTATTGTAACAAGAATTCCCTTTCCTTCGGCAATCTGTTTAGAAGTAGAGTTTATAACTTCACCGTCAACTATTCTTCGCAATGCAAGAACTAGTGCTGGTAAATTCTGCAATATAGAATCTATTGCTGTCTTTCTAGAAGTCCATCTTTTATCACTAAGTCGTTTCAGTGTTAATGAAAATGCTTCTATGTCGTTGCGTTGCTCCTCTTGAAATATAGAAAGACAAGGTAGACTTCCGGTAAAAAATGTATAAATGCTTTCCAGACCTCAAAAAAACAGCTGTGTTTGAATATTAGATGAAACAGCATAAATGAGAATTAAATTTAAATTATGAGCACAGCAGTGCGTGAAGAGTGCATGTGGAGCTATTTCTCTAACTTGTTTTTGTAGGCCTAATATTTCACAGACATGGTGTTTGCTCCATCGTAGGACTGACCATAGCACATGGTCATTGACAGCCCGAAGTCTGTGACTGCTGTAAGAAGCGTTTAAAAAAAAAACCTCTGCACTAGCTTCAGGAAGCTTTCAAAATTGAATAAATCTTTCGATGGCGTCTCCATGTTCAGTAACATATCTGATTGACAAAGAAAATTTATTCATTCTACTAATGTCGATAGTTGAATCTACAATCACAGCGAAATACCTAGCTATCTTAATTTCACCTACTATCTTCTTTAAAATTTGGGCTGATATAGACTTAATTAACCCTTTATCTACTGACGATACTTATAAGTACCACTTTAATTAGGCGCCTGTATTATTTTTAATTTAAGACGAATTTTGAAAATTATTGATGTAATTGATAGTATTATCTCCCCCGAGTCACAGGTAGGTGGAGGGATCGATTTTTTAAAATATTTCTGGTGTGGCGCCATTTTCAATCTCTACCTGAATCAGTAGTTCACAATCGTTCTGTACATATCTCACATGTGTTCCGGATTTCCCTTTGTTTTACCTTATTCTTCAAGTTTTCAACACCGAATATTTTTATTGGCATCTTCAATAGTCACGTCAATGTGTTTAGCTTCTAGTTTTACAATTTTAATCCAATTTGTTTTGTATTAGATCGATGTTTACAAGTGGACTTGTAAGTACCGTCAGGGCGCAAGGTCATTTTTTTTTAGGATTTCTTGGAAATTGCAGATTTTTTATGTGGAGTGACATAAATATTATTTTGATAATTAATTATCGAAATGTACTTACACAATTATATTTATACATTTATAAAAAGGTTAGCTTAGGGTCTACCTCAGAAATATTGTAATTAATTGCAGATTTCTAGTAGTAAAATATTAACAAGAATAGAGGTTTACTGGGTTTAGTACACGTTATTTGTATACCAAAGTCTAGTTCTATAAATAAGATTTGTTAGTTATATTTATTGCACAAAATGTCTTGTCTACAATAGCTAGCGTGTACGTAATGTATACATGTAGACTTGTAATAATTCATACATCTGCAAGTAATTTAGATCGTTTTGTAAATTTTAATCAGTAAACTCAAAACAGTAGGCCACTACGGCTTTCCTAAGCACATTGAGTTCACTTCTATGTATGAACTTTACATTGTAGTGTACACTTGTCATAACATTCTAGTAGGCTACAATTATCCTAGTATTACTAGTAGGTGTGCACTGAATGACTAGGCTTTCATTTTCAAACTATTTGTTTATGCGGCTCATTGTAATAGCTATTGGAAGCCTCCAGCAAAAGCAGGTTCAGTCCGGCAACTGTTGCCACACCAGAAAGACGACAAACAAAAATGTATCAGAAATGAGGAATGAGGGAGCATGACATGTCGGCACCTTTTGCTGTGTTGAGGTCTAAGTTGTGTTCCGATAGAAAATCCAGTAAAATTTTTACTCAAAATATACTTTTGTGCTGTGTTTATGTGTAAAAATTATAAAATATTATTGGTATAATGATTGCAATGTTATTAGTTAATAAGTTGTATCGTTTTTCCTGTTTTGTAATTTTTTTAATTTTTGGAAAAAATGTCCTACATTCCTGACAGTACTTATAAGTATCAATACATGTTTGGGGCACTTAAAAATTTATGAAACAAACTTTCCTTCGACATATGCTTTAAGTGTGCCAAAAGCTATATGCTAACACATTGTTTAAGAAAAAATGTCATTCAGAACTTAATTCCGTAAATAAAGGGTTAAGCCGTTTTGCATATCCGGATTTAAGTATGTTGCATTTCTGTCACCGAATAGTAAATGTTGTTATAGCAAATCAGCTTTCTTAGAAATGAGTTTAATAAGTTCCAAAAAAGTTGCCTTCAATTAATGTAGCTTCTCCTAAACCTTGGGATTCACGATGGCCACTAAACGCCGATTCCTGTTTTCCTAAATAGAGAACTACATCTGTAATACTTTCAATTTTGTAATTAAAAGTCCTCTCTCTCTCTCTCTCTCTCTCTCTGCAATCTTGTGACTTTCAGAGTTTTTATGTTTGTTAATTTTGTCGGGACCTTTTGCAAAGTTCATACAACCCAATTTTAGATCGCCCCAAGTGTCTGACTTGTGTTTAAAAAGCCAACAAGCAAAACAAATCATATTATTTGCCTTGGGCGAATATACTAGCCAGTGTCGTATTATTTCCCTGCCACATTTCGTATGGGTTTTTTTTCTTGTACCAACTTGCACTAAAGTGCCGACAAGTTAATTTTTTTGGGAAAATCTTTATAACTATCTTTGAGGCCTGGTTGACAAGAGCCAAACTCAAGTAATGCACGTACCAGATCCGGTGTTACGGGTGTTTCACAAAACAAATAAACCGGGTGTGATCTTCCCTAAACTTTCTCGAATATCCTTAAATAAAATAACAGGGGATGGGAACTCGAGCTATATACATGATTTTTAATCCATTTTAAATACTTAAATTTTTAAAAATAGAATAAAATCTCGTAGACAAATTAATTGCACACCAAGTGAACGCCAAATAAAAAAGTGCATAATAGTGCGCAATATTATTAGTACATTAAAAATTTACATTTGTTTTTTGAGAAATCGGAAGTAGCGTAAATTACTACTTCCGGTCAACGGAAATTACCCAAAATTTAACAGAAGGTGGAAAATTAGATCTTTTACTTACATGTGAAATTTCATTAATGTGTCTGAAATAGTACTCAAGTTATAGGCTTTTGAAAAATTCAAAGTAGGAAAAGTACCACTTCCGGTTATTGAAAATCGCTCAAAGGTTGACAGGGATCTACGATTTTGATAAAATACTTATATATGAAATTTCATCAACCTAGCTGTAACGGTACTCAAGTTATCGTGTTTACACACGGACACACACACACACACACACACACACAGAGAGACAGACACAAAGACATACGGACAAGATTGCAAAATTATGTTTTTTCGTATCAGTGAGGTGTAAAATGTCGAAATTTGTAAAAATCTCGATTTTTTTTTGCACGATTACAAGACTTTCTCTATACTTCGTATATACGAGAAAGTAAAAAGGATCTGTAGGATATTACAAATTTGTATCGATTACAGCATTAAGTTTGACTGGCAGTGTAGGCCTACTGTTAATATCCTCTTCTAAATGGGTGTCTTCTAAAATGTCTATAGACATTAATACCATATTGTCTTGAAACTCGACGACTTGATTCTGCATATGAGATGATGTTGTTGCTTGATATATTATGTACTTGTATTGTTGTAGCAGTTAAAGGCGTGTAGCTTGAAAAATATGTATCCAATTTGACACATTTGGATGACGATTGTTGGCGATCTGAAATTTCTTTTCGTCTCTAACCCCGAATATTTTTTTCTTTTCTGGTTTCCTTTCTATTTAATAACCTCTTAACTAACGAATTCTAAGTGCAAGTGTTGTCTTAGTCGCAATATAGGATACACCAAATAATTTAAATGGTGCGATTACTTTTTAATGATTACTAACTATTGGAAACAAATTCAAACGATACAACAGCTGAGCGGATAATTAACTGTGCTATCAGGGTTAGTTTAAGTTAAGTTGTTTTTTAAATACAAAATATAGCCATATTCTTATTTAATATAGATCTAGATCTAGTAAACTAAAATAATAATTAATATAAAGTTGATACTGTTTCATATAATTTATAATCGTAATCAAACTGTCATAATACTACTACTTCATCGTGATGACGTTGTTGACCATGTCAAAATTTCCCCATCGCTACGCAATTTGCCCATACGTAAATTTAAATAGAGATGCAGCATCAGTTGAATTTGTTTCTGTATTGTAATTTTAAAAAAAAATAATCACACGATTCAAACTGTACATGTAAAGTAGTTATGTGTGAAGATTTATGTATAATATTTTCTAATTCAATTATTCTTAAGCAAATACATTGTACTGTTGCCTTAAACTTAACACCCCTCTTATCAAGTGGTACCACCCGTAGAGATTTTTTTGAACATTGCATTGCATCGTAACGGTTATTTTTAGAATGGCAAACTGATGCAGCTGTTGTAAACGTAGACACTACTAGACTAGTACAATAATGCTTAATTGCTGCATGAAAAGAAATATTGTGATTCACGTAGATCTAGATGTGCCGACCAAAAATATTTTTTTAACAAATATCATTGTTTAAAACTTTGAGTTTAAAAAAATTAAAAAAAAAGCGCCATTTTGCTATAAATGGCGAGAGGGGGACGACCGCTCTCCCTGCTCCCCCCCCCCCCGATGCGTACGCTACTGATAAGGACTTTTGTTGAAAATAATATGGTAGAAGTTATAAGCGTATAAACAAAAATTTATTTAAAGAAGAAAAAAAAACTAAGGGCATATTCGAATGTAAAAACACATTTGAAACTAAAGCGTTTATTGTCGTGAAAAGAACGCAATAAACAATGACGTTACATGACACTTTTTTAAACAAAGTCTAAGGAAATAACACAAAAATAATGGCGTCATATTCTAATTTCAGAATATATAAAGAAGTGAACCGTTTCATTCAAATTAGAGTTAGATCTACTCACCATTTAGACGTACGCTATGAATTGTATAAAATACATTTTTTTGGCCTAAACGTTTAAAATTTACTGTATCTATTAGCATTCTAGATCTAGATCTAGAGCTACGGAAAAAAGTAAACTTAATAAGCCAGCCGTATATTCTAGATCTAGATCTACGAAAAATCTAGACATATTCTAGATCTATTTCTAGATCTAGAATATATTGCAACTAGCGAGATAGAAGAAAGTATGACGTGATATTTAAGAGGGTCTTATCATTGCATTACTAATTCTATATTCTTAGACGTGTAACCTTGCTTTCTAAAACTGAGTTATTTAAATGAAAAAAAAAGCCTACCCTTGGATAATATTTATCGGGGCAGGGTTTACCTACACTACCGCATAAAAGCATTTAGTGCACGGTAATCACTATCCGTAACAGTGAGTAAGAACACACTTTGGTGACCGCCCAGGTGTCAGAGACGTAGAGGGGCGCCACTGCGTTAGAGTAATCGTGGTCCCCGAGAGCGCCCATTTACGTCCCTGACACCTCAGTATTTCTTATATATTTCGCTAAATGTTTTTCTATCCCCACGACAACGCGCGGGGACGGGTACGCTAGTATATATCTATACATATATATATATATATATATATATATATATATATATATATATATATATATATATATATATATATATATATATATATATATATATATATATAGGCTCTATCTCTCTCTCTCTCTATATATATATACAGAGAGAGAGGCCTATATATATATATATATATATATATATATATATATATATATATATATATATATATATATATATATATATATATATATATATATATATATATATATATATAAATATATATATATATATATATATATATATATATATATGAATATATATACATATATATATATATATATATATATATATATATATATATATATATATATATATATATATATGAATATATATATATATATATATATATATATATATATATATATATATATATATATATATATATATATATATATAAAAGAGAGAGAGAGAGAGAGAGAGAGAGAGAGAGAGAGAGAGGATAGAAAAAGAAAATACATTTGTAGTTGTGATATAAAATTCGATTACATTCCATTATATTCTAAACATATGTATTTGCTAGAAACTGTTTTTTCCTTTATCAATTGCATTTAATTTGTTTAAACTAATCCTTAAATGTATTCAACTTACATGTACATTACAAATAATCACTGCTTATCAATAAATCTTTAAAATATCTTTAGTTACGCAAGCCATGGGAAACTCCAACAAAAAGACACACATTCCGACAGTTAAAGGTAAACTACATTATATTAATAAGTATGTTAGTGTTAGGACTGTTGCTTGTCAGCTTTGTTTTTGAGGGCTTAACCTAGAAACACACACCTTTTTTACGACCATGTCTTGATTCAACCCACTAAACTACCATCATCTGACAGAAGTATTTATTCCTATCCTTTAATTATATTTACAAGTTGAAAGGACTGTCGGAAGGCAATCACATCAAATAAATTTTTAGATATATATTCAGTTATCTAGGCCAGTTTGAAGGATGCATTTTATGGTAATATTTCTCATGAAAAATGCAAAATCTTGAACAAAAAATATGTTGTTGCCAATTATTCACTACAAAGTAATAATCTAACGAAATAAAAATCAACTCGGTTTACTTTACAAAGAATACTGATTATAAACATAATTTAAAACATTTTATGCAACCCGCTCTATTTAATATATATATATATATATATATATATATATATATATATATATATATATATATATATATATATATATATATATATATATATATATATATATATATATATATTTAAAAAAGTTTATTTTATGTATATTGTAGGTAATTCTACATTTATTCATGATGCGTATAAGATTATAATAATATACATTCATTTTTCTTCAATATCAAATGTATGTATAAGCCAATACCACATTATCCCCACCCTACGAGAAAAACAGTCCTTTAATTTGTTTTTTCTACAACATAATATTAAAGCATTTAACCCTAGTTAATAAAACAAAATGTGTACGTTTAAATTAAAATTAAAATTATGTTTTGATTTTTTTTAGTATAAGTAAACCAATTTCAATGAATGAAAGTAATGTTTGAAATATACATTACTATTGTAACTCTGTAACAGTCCTCAGAACCCTAAGATGAAAACTAGAATACTGAAGCGAAAATGACACTGTAAATAAAGCCTACATTGCTGGGAAAATAAAGAAAAATAAAAAATAATAATTAAACGTAAAAGGGAAAAAATACACCTTTTTATTAGATTTAAAGATGCTAATGAGACGGCGCAAGTGGTGGCGATTAATCTTTTGAAAAAAATGATTATCTAAAGCCCCAATTGCAAAACCGATTGGCACTACAAAATTGAGGTATGTCGTATTGAAGCCTTGGAAAGAACAGGAAAAGATAACCAAAAACGTAGAATACAGGATAAAATAAACCGGCAGTGTTCTTCTCTATACTTTCTCGAATATTCTTATATAACACTTCAGTGGAAGGCAACTCGGGATATAGACAATATTTGTAATCCATTTTAATTACTTAACCGTTTTAAATTAGTATAGATTCTAGTATAAAAAACTGAACGCCAAACAATATGTGTATAGAAAGTGCGGACTATTACTAGTATTTTATAAATTCACATCCGTTTTTTTGAGAAATCGGAAATATCGTAAATTATTACTTCCGGTCAAAGGAAATTGCTCAAACATTTAAAAAATGCGGAGAATTAGGTCTTATCGGAAATCGCTGAAAAGTTGATACAGAACTACAAATTTGAAAAATACATATATGCAATTTCATCAATCTAGTTGTAACGGTACTCAAGTTATCGTGTTCACACACATACACACGTACACACATATACACACAGACATACGGACAAAATTGCAAAACTATGTTTTTCCGACTCAGGGAGGTGTAAACATCGAAATTTGTGAAAAACTCTATTTCGATTACAATATTTCCTTTATACTTCGTGTACTAGAAAGTAAAAAAAAATAAAACCTGTAAATCAGTCATAGGGTGGAAAATGTTTGTTTGAATAGCTATTTGACGCGATAAGGACGTCAGCGCATGATATAATATTTTGTTTACCATTTATTATGTTTAGCAAGTAGTTCAAGACCCCCGTTAGATAACACATGAATAGCTTACAAATACTTGAGCTAGAAAATAGATAATCTTCTGTTTGTCCTTTCATCTGTAGTGTTACTGTAGTGTTGTAGAACCACGAAAGCAAGGCTTCAAAATACCCATTCATAAAAGTTAGTCATTAAGCAGGTGTAGCAGAGTTATGTACCTCTATTCCTAAGCTAATAAGCTATAGTTGTAATGATTTTTATAAGTGAATCTACATCTCTTTGCCTGTCCGGATGATTAGTTTTTGATATTCTATTGTTTGTGCGTGAACATTTAGAGAATCACGTGAGAGTAAAAATAGTAAAATGACCCGTACTAAAAAAATACTGTTTAGACCATACGTGCATAATGTCGTGAATTCGTGACATACCCTAATTAGTATAACAAATAAGTCTAAGTATAAAAACAGCTATATACCTCAAATTCAGTGTCAGAATGCTGAGAGTAAGTCAGCACAAATAATTTTTACGCGCGTGGAACATAATTCAGTCATTAAGGAGTTACACTTTTATATAATAGAATAAAATCTCGTAGAATAAAAGAATTGCGCACCGAGGGAATAGCAATTAACATTTTTATAATAGTGCCGAATGTTACTAGTCTATCTATATATATATAAAGCAAAGTGGTAGGGTGCCTGATAGGGCACTTCTCGGCGCCGCAGGCGCGTCAAATTTGGCAGGATCCTGCCTTGGGTTAATATATCACGACGCCGGTTCCGGTTTACCGGAAAGTTCACAAAGAGGGGTTCATAACTGACCTCGACTGATCGGCGCCTTATATGGGCTATATATCGAAAAAAATTCCCACGTAGGAACCTCTTCATAACTCCTGAGGTCGTAGACCGACCCTCTGGGGTTGCAAAAAAAAAAACTAAAATATGTTCCGGAAATTTCCGGAAGACCATTAGAACTGACCGGTCCAAATTTTCCCAATATTAACATTGTTAATTTTCTAAAAAAATGATGACTATTTTCAAAACTATCTTTTGGAACTTTGGCTCTGTACATAGGGCTCATTTTTCCCAATCACCTTGGTAAATTAATCAGCCTTACGGATAAACTATCGGTCAACCTCTGTTCGCACGTCGAGGGCTAAAAAAAAAGTCTAATAGTGAAATTCTCCTTATATGAGCTATATATCGAAAAAAAATGTAGAAACCCTTTAAAACTCTTGTTGATGTACATCTGTCCAAGGGAATCAGTAAAAATTTGTGCTATCCTCCGGAAAATTCCGTAACAATGTTTTAACTGACCAGAGACCATATTTCCTTATATAAACATAGTACTGTTTTTGTAAATAACAAATACAAATATCTGTACGTACAAACCCATTCATAACTCCTGAGGTCGTAGATATATCCGCGGGGGTCAATATAAGATAGGCGTTATCTTTGGGAAAATTCCGGAAGGCCTTTAGAACTGACCGGTCCGAATTCCCTATATAAACATTGTTAATTTGGTGAAAAACGATGAGTATTTGCGAAACCACCTTTGGTATACTTTGGCTCTGTACATCTGGCTCATTTTTTTCATACACCTGGGTAAATAAAAAGGCCGTACGGAGAAGCTATTGGTCTGCCTCTGCTCGTACGGCGAGGGCTAAAAAGTTACCACGAGTGACATTCTCCTTTCATCAGCTATATAAAAAATGCCTAAATATTAGTAAAGGTATCACCTAGATACTAAAGTGACCCACGCTTTTCTTTATAGTAATTAAATAGTAGTGGCTAATATTTAGGAAGATAGCCACGCTTTTTTATAGTTATTTAAATAGTAGTGTATAATTTATTTTCTACTTTTTAGTGCATTATTACATAAAAGCTTGTTATTTAAACGTTTTTTAATGAATTTTTTTCAGTACTTTACATGTTTTATTCACAATAGTTACATGACTAAAAACCGTTGTCAAGTTTATAGCTTAAGTTTCAGTAAAGTATTATGGGGTAGCGTTGTCTAGTGGTAAAGAACTAGACTGCTGACCCGACTTAAACCATAGCACGCCAATTGAACGTGATGACGCACTTTTGAGCCTCCTCGCTCCACGCCCAACACGGCCGTGATGACGCGTGTGTATAGATCTACCTACTAATTCGGCCCAAATTTAATTAATTTATAAAAAATAATTATGCCACCAATTAAGTGAAATTGAATGTCACGATGCATTGTCTTCATGTCTTTACCCACGTACCAATTACGAACCGTATCTGTTAGTTAAAGTGTTTGCAATTTCATACGGCCGTTTCGATCTAGACAGACATACCGACAGACTGATGAGGAAGCAAGTTAAATAAAAGCTTGAAAAAAGCAATGTATGTTTGTGTGTGTGTGTGTGTGTTTGTGTCTGTCTTTTATGCATAACTACACCTCTAATCACATCGCCGTGAAAATTTGGGAAGTTGTTGTGAATATTCCTGGGGAGGTTTCGCAGGGGTGGTGCCTTGGCAGGGCGCGATTTTTGTTTTTTCTCTATATGCGGTATATACAAACAATACAAATCGTTCACACGATCGCCATAAAATTTTGGGACAATGTTGAGAATATTCCTGGGGAGGTTTCTACACTAAAATCATTTTCAAATTCACAGGGGTGGCGCCCCGGCAGGGCGTGATTTGTTTTCCCTCTATATATGGTATATAAAAATAAAAGTCGATTGCGGTTTCACAGCGTTCATCCGATAGCCATCAAACATTGGGGAGGCCATTAGAACACTCGAGGGAACGGTTCTGCAAAAAATCTTTTATAATTTTGTAAGGGCGGCGCCACGGGAGAGACTATTTTTCTCTATATACGGTATATAAAAATAGTAAAAGTGAATTGCAGTGACACCGTTCACACGATCGCCATGAAAATTTGGGAAGATGTTAAGAATGTCCATTTGGGCATTTGTCTCATTCGGACAAGTGTCCATTCGGACGTTTGTCGCATTCGGGCAAGTGTCCATTCGGGAAATAGGCCTTCGGGAAAACGGCATTCGGGCAAGTGTCTTTCTGGAATTTGTCGTAGTCCCCATTTTACTATCAACTGGTTGAATCGAAAGAATTTAAAGAGCTGACACCCAATACAAATATTTAAAATTTATCAAAAGGCAAACAAAGAAGACCGCAAAAATGAAAAATAAAAAATAAAAATTAATGGAAACGCCAATATCTAGGAAAGCATATTTAAAGCAATTAATGGACTAAATTTATACAACGCATCAGGTCAAGGCGGCCAGTTTATGAATTCTATGACGTTTGTAAATTATAAAATCGCCAATCTATAAGAATATTATTGTACATCCATATCAATGTAATCTTAAAACCCTAAACAGACAATTAATTAACAGCTATCTAACAACCAATACTGTTACTAAATAGCGACTAAAGAAATATTTACCGAAATCTTAGTGAACACGCTCGAAAAATGTTTATTAACTAATAAGCTCGGGCAAATCAAGTTGTGTACAGGGCAAAAACATAGAGAACCAAACACACTTTATTTCAAATAAAAGAGTAAACATAGCTTTAGTTGTGGAATTTACAAAAAAAAAAAGCTGAAATATCACTTTTTTTTCCTGATATCTGCTTACTTTCCAGAGGCATCGTGAGGGAGGGGTGGGCGGACCGCACTGGGCTACACCATTTAGGGGTAGGAGTCACACCAAGGCAAAAAATAGCAAAAGAAAAAATGATCGTTCTTGAATGTGTAATTAGCATTAAATATTCTTCTAAGAGTGGATCGGGGGGGGGGGAAGGTTGACAACATGACGTAAATCTGCTAACGATAGATAAAACAAGGCCACATCCAGTCGTATCAAGATGAAAATCGAAAGTAATATCTTTGGACACTTTAAAGCTATTACTGAAGTGTGACACCAACTAATCGTTGTATCATTTGCCCTAGGAAAGAGCTTTTGCTGACAATTGTAATATCTGATATTTCAATCGACTACTAGCATGAGTGTGGCATCAAATGTAATTATTTTCTACAAAAGCAATGATTTTTACGCTTGAATTAATAACTGTTAGAATTAGGCCCCTCAGTGCTTTTTCTTCGTAGATTAATATATGGTGACGCCACTCGACAAAAGGATACGTGGATGTCAACAAATACATCAACCACCGAAGTTGATTGCGATGAAACCACATTGGAGATTTACAAATCTACATATCAATAGGCAATAACAAAGTAAACAACAGATAAATATAATTGGTTGACTTGCAACATTGACACTTTTTAAAGCTTTTTCGATTACAAACGTTGTTAAAAATGTATTTGGGTGCTATGTTACTCATTTTCCTATACATAGAAAAGAAGACGAAGTTCATCCAGAAAATGGGTAGCTTCTAATATATTTAAATACGTAAAATATATATGTAAATGCGTATATATATATATATATATATATATATATATATATATATATATATATATATATATGTATATAATTCTTTTGGGTGGTGTTAACACCATTAGGTCAGCACCGGGTGACACCCGACCTAGCGACCTGCCCAAAGAACTAAAATTACTAGACACGTGAAACAAACAGACGAACAAATCTGGAAAGCGTGATTAACAAGGATGTGAGAGCAGACGAGGCAATAAATATCAATATTAACAAGACCATACGTGGCTTCAGCTAACTAAGCCAGATATATTATTGCACAGCCTTGCAACTCCAAATCGAGATAAGAATCTTCAAAATAAATGTTAAGTCAGTGTTTCATTATGGCTCGGAGAACTGAAGGGTTACCAAAACAAATAAAGTCTTCCACAAACAGATTTGCCCATGGGATACTATGTACAATGTACAAAAATAACCTACAATGTAGGCAACTTCAACACGTGGATAAAAGCACTTTATAACAATGTAAGCACTATAAGAGTATTTAGCTTATCAAACATGCGGATAGAAAATATTGGACTACGCTGTTAACAGTGCAAATTTAATACAGTCTGAGAAAGCAAAAAAGACAGTAGGGAAAATATTTATCAATTTCAGTACAGCCAGTGGCGAAACGATCTGAAGCCGACAAATCGAATGTTTTATGAACGGGATAAATTGTTGACAAAAACGACTACAATACACACATCACATTGGTTCACACACACACATACACACACACATTAACGTCGTTGTTACATATACAAGTGACAAGACACGACTCGGAGCATGTTCAGTAAAAATGACAGAAAATGGAACAAAAAATTGTAACACAACAAGTTTCACCTAAATGTAATTAACATATAGGTCTATAAGTCACCTAAGACAGTATTCATAACAAAAATTCAACAAACTAACAGTTTCATGAAACAACACACTCATTATGGAATTCATCTTTAAATACATAATTAGAAACATTGCAAAAGACACATTTATACAAAGAAATATTAATGGTGGGGTGGGATTTATAAATACAAAAATCAACACTTTTTAGTTAAAACATTTAGAAGTACTTAGGACAAACCGCACAATCACACTTTTATTTAATACTTTGTAGGACTTTAGAATATTCTTGAAGTTAATATTACAACACAACATTACATAAGATCTGGTATAGAACATTTTTTTCAGAGAAATATTGAACATATTTAAAAGAAACCGTAACATAATTGGAGAAAATACACAGAAAAATAATCGAATCCCTAGTCAAAAAATAAACGAACCAATTACATCTTAATCTGAGCTAAAAAATACAAAACAATACAATACAACAGTTATAAACAACGCATGCAAAAATTTACTTTAAAAAATATTATTGGATACGTGTATCTTCCTCAATGAGTCGCTTAACCAAAGCATCGCCCTTCCCCATCTTGAGTATCAACTTCTTCATTTTCAATGGCATGTGTCAGTTTTTTAGACAACCTAGACCATGGGTTCCCAAACTGGGGGTCGCGAAGGGCTTTCTATGGGGGGGGGGGGGGTCGCGAACTGGTAGACTAAACACTAGCAAGAAAAAAAAAGCAATAAATATTTAGAAGAATATCTGAAATTCGGCTAACTTACAATTAACATCGCAGGAAATGTAATAGAGAAAAATAATGCGTACTGGGCAAAGTTGTTCTAAGTCATGAGTATGAAATGTTCAAAACTAAAACGTCATTTCATGAAGCTAATTGCAAACGTCAGACACTTAATCGAAAATAGTTTTCTTCAACGAAACAGCATTAGTGCAAGCTTCATAGGCATCACATGAAGAAGCATTAGAAATTGCCAAGCAAAAACAACACAATAGGAATAAATCTCATCAACCCCTGCAAGTTGAATGGGGTGAAATTAATTCATCGGGATTTCAGTGCAGTAAAGATGCAACAAATAGCTCTACCTAATGATACTATTCAGCTGCTTAAAGCAGAATGTCCGTAGATGTTAAAGAACAAATTTTCAATAAAAGTAAGTTTTCACCATTGTTAGCTTTTGACGTTGATATATCAACATACATTAGTTCGTGTTCGCAGTTGCTTGCCTTTGTGAAATACATTATTTCAGATGATAGCAAAGAAGAGTTACTACTTGGTGAAGATATCATGGAGAAAATAAATACGTTTTTTTTTAACTGGATGATTAAAATGGGAAAACGGCTGTGGGGTTTGTACGAATGTTGCGCCTGTATGTTTGGGTCAAAATCGGGCTTTCAGAAAACAGTAAAAGATTTAGCTCCCTAACCAAGAGGAATCCACTGCATGATTCTCTGGTATGCCCTCACCAGCAAGACTGTTTCGACTCCATTGCTAATAAAAGTCGTAAATTAAATTTAATCTGGAGCCCTAAATGCTTATCTGTTTTAAGAACTAATCGTGTTTTTTGCAAAATTGGCGAACAAAAACAAATCTTGGAAATATTGCCATTTTTGAGAAACTCTGCAGTAGATGAATCTGATTGTGAGATAAATAAAAAAATTGAAAGATGAGATTACTGGGCATGTTAAATCTCTAGAAAACGAACCGTGGCGTTATTTTCTCTGAGCTGAAAGAAGAAGAAACTGCACGACGCGTAACCCATTCTCTGCGTCCCTTGATGTTGCCAACATTCCCGATGAATTACAAGATATACTTGAATTTGCGGAATGACTCCACGTCATATGAAAAACTGCTCACATTTTTGGTGTAGTGCGCACCAATTATACTCAAACCTGAAATTGATTGCCTTTCAAGTTTTAGTTCCTTTTGTGTCTACATATCTTTGCGAGAATAGATTTTCAACACTTTTCAAATTAAAAACAAAACATAGAAATAGATTAAATGTTGAGAATGACGTGAGATTGGCGTTAACAAAATAAACTGCGAATGTTGAGGCTAGTTAATAGAATGAAATTTTACTCATCGTTATCAGTATTTATTTATTTTGAAAGTCTACAAGAAATTCTTACATTAGTCCTTATAATTTCCTTATTCATTTCGACTTTTTAATTCCATGGGGGTCGCGGGCCACTTACTTTTTGTTAAAGGGGGTCCACTGACCTAGACAAAACAACCTCTCACTTCAAATTTCTAGAATGAAACTAAATTTATATTCACTACACATTAACAGACTCTAAAGAATACGCCACTCTTTGCAATTCCATACGAACTTCATAACTAATTTACATTAAGATTAACTTGCACTCAACTAATCACATGATCATGTAACACAATATATAACAGGTTAGTTAGAGACAGGGGCGTACGCAGGGGATGGTGGGTTAGGGTTATATATTTATATAAATAAGTAAGCAATATGATATATTAGTTTTTTTTCAGTTCTAAAAAGATACGAAACACCAAAAGCGCTTATACATGCTAACCAAGAAGGTGTATTTCTTCCAGGTATAATTTACGAATCATAAACCATTATAACGTAAACTATTATATTGCCTTTAGTGTTTTAATTTTTATCCGTTTTATACTATAAAATATTTGTTGTTTTTTTTTGAGGTTTTTTGTTTTTTTGCTATAGGAAATCATGAAGCTGAGATGTGCTATGGAGGAGAAGCTGATCTACACAAACATGTTACTGGCTGTACGAAGAATCCAGGTCACGGAGGTTTTACACCTCTTAAAGATTTCAACGCAAATTGTCTCCCCTCACGTTACCATGACGACGACCTTTTGTTTAAGACAATAAAAACATTGGCAGCTCTAACTGTCCAGGTAAAGACTAAATTCACCAGTCTAGAGAGACCAGAGTTTTACCCAGGCACTCAAGTTCCATATCCATGTTATAATGACAGAGGACGTCACGTGATGAGGTTAGGGACGGGGAGGGTGAGGTGGGTTAATAAGTACACAGAGAGTGACGGTGACGTAACTTGTCGTTGTGCCAAGTGTCAAGTCTCTGCCACACCCAGCAAAGTGTGGGGGGAGATTTATGTGTTTACGACTAAACACGTGGTGTTTGATGACAGTGAGGCAAGACAGACCAGTTGTGTTTTAGGTTTTGATGACAATAAAAGTCCAGTGGTCAGTCTTGATGGCTGGGAGGTGTTTGGGGCAGACAATGACAGAGATTACTGTGAGTTAAGATATGTGACATGTGATTTAGAGTTGGTTGATGAACTGGACAAGATGTATCGGCACTTTCGTGTTCAATGTAAGGCAGTAAGGAACAAATACAGGAGATTTATTGTTGAGGACATCTTGACCGTTATAGTGTCACATCCTCATGGCTGTCCTAAACAGGTCTCTGTAGGACAATGGACACACAAACATGAAAGAGCCAGCAAGTACACCAGGTACTGGTACACAACATGTACATGTCCAGGATCCAGTGGAGCGCCTGTCTACAGGCCTGTTTGTGACAAGTCCTTGTGTCACCATCCCCATAGTGGATCCAACGCTGAAGGAAATTATAGTGGTGAGTATTTGGGCTGATGTAACTATTAGTTCTCTCCCCTTATCACCATAATGTAAACAAACAAAATAGCGTAACGTTTCAATTTATTGCAGTGATTGTTTTTAGATTTATATCTATTTTCGTTATTTTATTTATTTTAAATAATGGAGACAGATATTTTGGCTTCTTTGAGCCTTTTCGCTAATTTTCATGATGTATTTGAGGCATGTTTTGAAAAACTGCGTAATAGCTTTGTCTATAACATGTATCGGCAAATTTGTTGTATTATCCTCACAATGGATTCTTAAACTATGTTTTAAGAGTTGTAGTTGTTTGTAGGCCTATATGTAAACACAATTATTACACAATAAAAATTAAATCATAAAAGAAAACATGTTTTATGTTTTTACTTTAATTCTTATATTGCTAATTAGCTTACTGACTATTCGAAAGTATTTGTGTAAATTTGTCCTGTATTTCACAGTTTAGACGCACTTTTGGTAGTTTTAAAACAACAGAAATTCAACTTTGAAAATGTACTAAGCTAACATAAATTAATAAATAAATAAATAAATAAATAAATAAATAAATTTTGACAGCCAGACACGTAATGTTTAACGAAAGTGAAGCGAGACAGACCACGTGTGTTTTAGGTTTTAATGACGATGAAAACCACGTGACCAGTCTAACCGGCTGGACTGTGGAAGAAGCAGACGTTGAGAAAGACAGATGTTGGTTGAATTACGTCACGTGTGATCTAGATTTTATTGATGAACTGGTCACAAAGTGGCGACATTTTGAAGATCTTTGTCGTGAAGTAAATAAAATATACGGGAGGTTTGCTGATGTGGACAAGTTGACCGTTATTGTATCACATCCTCATGGCTGTCCTAAACAGGTCTCTGTAGGACAATGGATAGAGAAACATGAACGGGATAATTTCTGGACCAGGTACTGTTATACAAGCAGTACATGTCCAGGCTCAAGTGGAGCGCCTGTCTACAGGCTTGAATATGACGGTTTGGTCTGTCAACATATTCACAGTGGGTCAAATTCATTGGGTAACTGTAGTGGGGAATATTGGGACTAATTCCATGTTTTGTAGTGACCTGTACTTTTTATATTAGATCTTGCAAAGGTAATTGTTGAAGTCATCGCTTTTATTTAACACATTTTTGCTGATACTTAAACCATGTAATCGTTAACCCTAACCCTAACCCAAGATCTCGGTAACACTGCTTGTATTATTTGAAAAATCAAAATTTAAAATTTTGCTTAAAATCTGTTTTTTTTGCAATTTAATATCTCAATCGCGAGGATAATATAAAAATTAAACTTTTTAATATACTATGTAAACAAGTTTTTTTGCGTTCAACCATAATTTTTCCCCACTTCGTTTTATTACTTAGAAAAAAACACATTATAACAAATAGTGAATGGCAATGTGGCCACAATTTAAGTTTTAACAACATGACAGACCTGTGAAACATACAAACCTATCCCCAGCTAAATCTATTTCAATACAGAAAAATTCCCTGCAGATCGCAAAATTTGTCTATATTTACACTTGTTTAATACCGACAAGATATGTACACAGTGTGTAGGTAAAAACGATGATGTAAAAAGTTGGATATTATTTAATACATTCTTTTAAGGTACTTTCTTGATTATTTATTTATGATGTCAGTTGAACTTTACAGTATAAACAAAAATTGGTCCCTTTAACACACATTTTGCTGTATAATACTAGCGTTTTAAATCTCAAGCATCAATGATGTGACTGATTGGGTCTTTCACTGTGTAAAAGTTATTTACACTACACCTTTACATTTTGGATGAAATGTGTAGGTTTTTTTCTAATATATTTTATTGCCGATCATTTCATGTAATTAATGTGTTCTAATGTATCAATTTTTTTTGTCTTAATTTTAGTTAAAATAATACATTTTTACAGTTTTTTCTTCTAAGCTTACTATTATGCTGTATTAAAACTATTGAATCATAATTACCACCGTAACATGGTGTATGTATGGTGTATGTCTGATAACTTTATTTTGGGAACATTATTTGTGTCTTTCCCCTCGTCTTCCTAAACACCCCAATTCAGTATGTTTTCTACAGAAACGTCGATTACACGTCATAAATCCAGAGTATGGCTCGTGACACCCAGATCTACAGTTTCCCGTTCCATAAAATTCGATAATAGTTTTGAAACGATAAGCGTACATTGATAAAATAAATCACTACTTTACATTAATTTGTGCCATATGAACCATTTAATATCACGTTAAAAGTTCAGAGAACACTAACACATTTATTGACTATTACCTGTATTTTGAGTCTTTATTTAAAAAAAATAATGAAACGTCACGTTAATTTGGAAACTGTTTACTAGAGCCCACTCCCCTATCGTCTAAATAGTACATCTTTATAAATTTGTCACATTTCAGCCGAATATTTCGCCTCGTTTTTGTTTTTGAATATCCACTTTCTTGGCCAAAATGTATATATATATATATATATATATACAAATACTAAATGTCTATGAACGTTATAATAGACTGCAATAATTAAGTATAGAATATTATGTTTAACTGCTAAAAATCAGCATTACATTTTCTTAACTCCATTTTACTCTTCTCATTTCCACTTATCGTGACAGAAATTAAATCCCTCTCCTCTCACACACTAAGCTTTCTGCCTAAGAACTTATAACTATTTTACTTATTGAAGTACACCACAGACGTTAGCATTAATGTATCACTTTTCGACACATCATTTAATTGTTGTATTGTTATTTTAATATGTTAGAGCTCATCATGTATTTTCACTGGTTGGTTGAAGATAGTGTAACTACAAGTTGCGTATTTTCATTTATGTCGTCTGTTTCTTTAATTATATCTTTTTCATTTACAAGAAATCAATAATTATGTTGCTATTACATTGCAGGTTACATTACGCTCTTCTGTCATAAACTCGAGAAAATAAAAATTTTAAAAATTACACAAACATCAAGTTTTGAACGTCACTCTTTAACATGTATACAGATTGGATTGCTGTTTACCCAATTTAAAATATTATTAACCTCTCCAAGCATCACATATTTAAAACATAGAAATTTAAATAACTATACAGTAGCTAGAGAAACATAGTTTAAGTTAAGCCTAGTGGATAAAGTATCGCAACATTGCCTAAGTTCGGGAATTCCTGATCTGATATTTCTCCCCACAGTATCACGTGACAATTACTTGGGGATTTAGCCTATTTTTAGAAAAAATTAATTGTGTGCCTTTTTCTGATTTGTACTTGTTTAAAATGTTTTCATCACAGAAAGAAGCCACTAGAAAAGAGGTGAGATAATCATTTAAAAAGTAGGCGATGGTAATGTTTAATGTAGAACACATACACACACGCATATATATATATATATATATATATATATATATATATATATATATATATATATATATATATATATATATATATATACACATAGTTCTACAAATATACCACCCATATATACTTTCATACATAAAAGTATATAAATATATATGTAAACCTATATTTATAAATATGCATATCATATATTTATAAATGAATTTCTTCAATAATATTAGGATATTTGAAGAAAGATTTGGCAACACTGATGATGTAATGTTAGAAAGTATGATGGGACATTTAAAAAAAAATATTGTTATGATTGCCTTACCACCTATCAGCAAATTGCTACATATACAAGCGTTTCTTTAAATTACCTTACAAAATGCTATAACTTTAACGGAGTGGTCACAAAATGCATTGTTTTTATTAGACGTACGCGAAAAGTTGTAGGCCTATATGCACGAATGCTGTAAAAACGAGAAAAAAAGAGGTTTAAAATAAACTAAATCAGTACATTTCACACCGATAAGGATGGTATGTAGTGCTTGGTTAATTCAACTCCTCTTTGGGGTTAAAAATTGTGACGCTGAATGTTGGCATAGCTAAAGAACTACTACCACGGGATCGTCTTTAAGCGGGGACTGGAGATGTAAATGTTGTAATTGAGGAATTTATTATTGTCTAACTTCATGCAATGTAATAACTATTACATGCCTGTAGCTGTAGGCAATTTATAGAACAAGCTCTTGCCCAGTAGAGTGACACATTCTCACTCTCACATACAGACGCGCGAATATACATAGGCATATAAACGCAGGTACATATGCGCATACACACATACTAACACACCGTTAAAACTTATTTTTCTCCGGCTTAAGAAGGTTTATAACGTTTAGATTGTTTAGTTAAAAGACCATCCCGTAGGTAAGCTTGTATGTCCGAACTCACCCCATTTTCCATACACAAGTAATAGCGGGGAAATAAAACAACCGTTATAGTTTATTTTTACAGCTAGGTTATAAATAGAATTTCGAAGCAACTAACTGAACGGCCATTTTGAAAAGCTTTTATCTTGAAGCTGAAGGTAAGATATTAGATTTTTCTTTTGATGTCTTAGTTTATAATTCTGTTTATAGATTAAGATAGATATATGATATAAGTGTGTTAATTACTACGAGCCGGCCCGCGGCATAACATACGCCGCTATTTAGTTGTTTCTAATTTTCAATAATTCATAATTTGTGAATTCGACAGTACCAACGCTGACACTGAAAATATTTCTTTAAAACACTATAAGTAGCTCGTTAAGGACCATAACCCCCCCCCCCTCCCCTTCCTTCCCTCCCCCCCCCCTCCTCCCCCCCCCCCTACGTTTAAAATCGTTGGCTCTGCTTGTAAACATTTAGAGTGAACACAGCTCACTAAAACCATGTAGGGGTGGGGAGGTAGGGAGAGCGTTTGCAGCTTGTTTTCTAACGGCTCGAAGAAGAGAATTATATATATATAGATCATTGGATTGAAAACACATTATTGAAAATTGATTAAGAAATATGTAACAGTCATTTACTAAATGCACAATTATTTATAACATAGACTAAAGCTAATTTTACATTTAGGCCTATTATATTAACCTATTATATTAAACAGCAATAGCTTTCAGCAACATTTTGGAAACTGACAGTAGGCAATTATCATTCTGCTATTGCTTTAGCGTTCCTCGTGTTTTAAAATTAAATGAAGAGGATATATATATATATATATATATATATATATATATATATATATATATATATATATATATATATATATATATATAAGGCATGTGTTTGGATACAGTTGTTGGACATTTTCTTTTAATTATTGAGTGTAGGCCTACATGTTTGCTATGTCTAGATAGAATTGCTTGCATACTATCTTTGTTGGAAACATTTGAAACAACAGTACACAAGTGTTTCCGATAGTTGAAAAAGCACGATATATTTGCTTATCGAGGCGAGTACCGGTCGAGTTATTGAATTCATAGCTCACGTTAAGTTAGAATATTAATTTAAAAACTGCAAAAATGCAACATCGTATTTTCTGAACTTTATTCCCCTCTCTCTGCCACTTATTTTGACCGAAATCAAATCTCTCTCCCCCTCACTCACTAAGCTTTATGTGGCAGACATTGAAGCTATTTTTACATATAAAAATACACCAAAGAAGTTAACTTTACAGATAAATTATCATTCTAATATTATTTTTTATCGCTTTTCAACACGGTTGTTGTATTAGTATTATTATATTATAACATGTTTGAGTGCATTGTGCACTTTACTTGTTGGTGGACACTATTTTGTGTATTTAAACGTTGCTGGTTCTGTCATAAACTCAAAGAAAAAAAGTATTATAAAACTCATTAAGTTTTAAAAGCTTTAACGTGTGTAAATATTTAATTGCTGTACAAACTAATTTACAAGTTATTAACTCTACATGTTACAGTGTTTTAAAATATAGACATTTAAATTAGTATAAAATAGTTCGAGAAACAAAAACACACATTTAAACCTAGTGGAAAAGTCATGGCAACATTGCGTCATTTCGGGAATTCTTGATCTAATACAGTATCACAAGACACTTGCATGGCGGTTGTAAAGTATTGATTTAGAAAATCGATCATTCTCTGTTTTATAAGGTTAATTTATTCACCAAAAGACAAAGCTAAGAATAATTTATAATTTATTTTAATTCCTTTTCTGTATTATTCTAATGTGTTTACCTGCTTGCTAAAATACTGCCATTACAGTAAGAAGCTAATAGAAAGCAGCTGGAATAATAAGGGAGCTAAAGATAGTGCCTTATGTATTTCCTTGATATAGGCCTACATATACACCGCCCATTTGTGTGTGTGTGTTTGTCTGTGTGTGTATGTGTGTGTGTGTTTGTCTGTGTGTGTATGTACGAGTAATTATTTGAACAAAATATTTGGCTACGCTGATAACTGAAAGTATGTTTGGACGTTTAAAAAAACACTCGAGTTGTGTGTGATTAGTTCAACACGTATAAGCTGATTGCCTCAAAGAACTTGCGACAATTAAAAGCGTTTGTTTAAATTACCTAAAAAAAGCCTATAAATGTTAAGGGGTTAGAAATGCATCATACTTTCGTAAGACATAAACGGAAAGCTGCATATACGCGAATGCTGACAAAAACGAGAAAAATGAAAAGGTTTCTTAATAGACAAATTTAAGACATTTAACATCACATTAAGGCGGTGTGTCATGTGTGGTTAATGCAACATTTCTTTGATCACATGGGGTTAAAATAGCAAAGATGAATGGAAGGTCTAACACGGGGATAGACTTAAATAAAATTAAATAAAGACTGAAAATGGTGTAACTATTTTTTGGAACAATATGATATTTTAATGCCCAAATTTGATATGAATATGTGAACAAGTAAAACATCGATACTGGTCAAGGAAGACACGCTCTTACTCTCCAACACACGCACACACACACACACCAACATACTAAAAAGAATACTGAAATTCGCATTCCCACTGAAACACACAAGATAATTAAACTTAGTTTATCCTACTCAGGATGAGTAAAACATTTGGATAGTTTTTACGAGCAAAGCACTACCCCCGTTGGCCTATAAATGTAAGTAAAAATTGAATTGCTAACATTCTTCATACCCCGAAAACATACATACACCTATGCGTAACTTCAGTTTAAGATAGCTTGGGGAAAAGAATGTATACAATTAATTAGCCTATTTCATCAGACATTGTCTTGTTCATTTCCTTTTTCTGTTTGAGATGCATCGTAATCAGAGTTTCTTCCAGGCATCCCTTAGGGGGGGGGGGTTCTTTGCTAAACACGGGTACTTCGCTACTTTCAATACCTTAACGGTGCCTTAACCCTACATATTTTAAGTACATTTTACATCGTATAATCTTGACTTAAACATTTTCGACACAAATAGACCACACGTTATTTAACCAATGCAGTGTCTTAACTTCCCATACACAAGTAATAGCGGGAAAATCAGACAACCGGTACATTTTATTGGTTATAAATAGAATTTCGTAGTGCCTGTCTGGAAGGCCATTTTGAAAACATTTTTATTCGCAGCTGAAGGTAGAGTTTAAGTTTGTTGTTGATGTCTTACTTTATAATTCTTTATAATAAAGGTCTATATTTATAGCTGTATTAATTGGGATCATTGTATTAAAAACACAACTGAAAGCAAATTAAAGAAATTATGAACAGCTATTTTCTAAGTGGTTAATCTATATTTAGTTACGTTAAGACCAGTGCTTCTTCCAGACTTTTTCCTCCGGGGGGACACTTGAAATTTTCGGGGTGGGGGGGAGGCGGTAGACTTTCTTCGGGGGGGGGGGGCGGACACTGTTAAAAGTAGGCCTATTTATTTTCTATATAAATTATATAAATTTCATTTCGTTCGGGGGGGGGGGGGGGCGGTAGAATTTTTTTCGGGGGGGGGGGGGGGGGGGGGAGTGTGTGTCTTGTTGTGTTACTGTACTTCATTCAGCAGCTTATATGCGACCATTGAAGAGGTAGGACTTGACAAAATTATGTGGTCAACACTGAATTTGCAGTAAACTGACTTATAGAGAAAGCGATGCCGTTAAAATATACATCCAGTTTTAACCGTATCTCTGATCTTAATGGGAAAGTTTCAGTGTAAGAAGTTACTTGTTTGGGAATATTTGTACTTTAACCACCTGACGACCTCATATATAGGCTCCTATCATACTTATGAGGTAGTTAAAGGGGGGTGGGGGGGGGGTAGAGACTTGACTGAGTGGGAACTTTTCACATCCCCCCCCCCTCTATCGACCCCCTAGAGATGCTTGAAAGTACCCTAATGTTTTCTAGTTTTTAGCATTGATGATCCATGTGCCAGAAGGGATGATACAACATTTAACTATAATACATAAATAATTATTAAAATATTTAGCCTTTATAAAATAGTTGAAACAAAACATTCTAGATACGAGATACACATTATGGAACTATATACGACTACAATTATATCTAACATTTATTCAATATTTAATAGTAGACATACAGGTTAACGACTAACTGAATTCAACACAATTATCAGTAGATTTAAAATGAGGCAATTAAAACTTGTAAAATCGACGCCCAAAAAGTAATCGAGTACTAAATCGAGCATCAATAACGTTAGGTTTAGATTATGCAAAATTAATAAATAAAAATAATGTATGTTTTGTAGATAGTTTTTATGTCTGGCATTTACTTATCGAATAATCTTATTTTGCAATCAAAACTTGAGTAGTTATATCTATAACTTGATAAATAGTGTTCGTATCTTTTTATCGATACTATAATATTTATCAAAATAAATATCATTTGTAGCAGACGTTCGCACTTCCTTGGTCGCCCGTTTTGTTAATGGACCTGCTTTCAACACTAGAATCTAGGTTTAGACCGACTTAAAAATAAAATTCACAGCAGATCTCATAGTCTCATCTGAGTAATAGATTCTACGGATCAGTTAGGTAACCATTTAAATAATTTTATTAATTGATCGAGCCCAAATAGAGCTAGATCTATGGTTTTTTTTTTTTAAATTCTAGATTATCTAGATCTAGATCTAGATCTAGATATTATCTAGATCTAGATCTAGGTCTACAACTAGATCTAGAGTCTAGACTAGACTCTAGACAAGAGAGATCTATTCTAATTTCCAGACTCTAGCTAGATCTAGCTAAATCTAGGACTGACTAGTCTAGATCTACATCTACACACTCTAGAATACTAGAGAATCTAGATCTAGATCTAGAAATCTAGATTCTAGATCTAGCTAGAGTCTAGCTACTGCTCTAGGTCTAGAGTTTAAAAGTATAGATCTAGATCTAACTAGAGAGTCTAGCTACTGCTAGAGAATCTAGAGTTTAAAAGTATGTTGAGTCTAGAGATATTTCTAGAATCTAGATCTAGGCGTGTCTAGATCTAGATCTAGATCTAGACGTGTCTAGATCTAGATCTAGATTCTACTTTTCAGTTTTAGATCAAAATCTAGATTAAGTCTAGATCTAGAGGTCTAGATCTAGACTAGATCTACTCTAGATTTCTAGATGTGGATTCTAGAGATCCAGTATCTAGATCTAGATTCTAGATCTAGAGTTAGAGATCTAGCTAGAGTCTAGATCTAGATTTCTAGATCTAGACTTAGGCTATAGATATAGATCTAGAATTTAGAATTAGATCAAGTATGTCTAGATCTAGATCTATCTATATTATAGATAGATCTAGATCTAGACATAGACTCCATGGCATAGAGCCAAGAGTTTTAGTCTTCTTAAGAGTAGTACTTAAGTAGGCCTAGATTTAGATCTTAGGTAGTCTAGATCCAGGATCTAAATCTAGTACAGTAGTAATAGATGTGACTACTATTCTCTTTATATTCATAATAGTTCAAAACTAAATGTTATAACTGATTTTTATTAAGCTCATTAAAGATCCAGGCTAATTAGGTAACTTATTTGCTGTAATTACTACTAAACAAGATTCTTCTGAAAATATTTTTATTTAAAGTGTGATCTAAACTTTTGGGCATGGGAATATTCTAAACTAATTAGATTAGGCAATGTATTTACAGAAGCTGTTGAGCATTTACATTGTGTATTTTTCTTGTTTCAATAAGTTACAATTGCTGCATACTTAGTTCTGATGTGTTAATTGATATTGCTAATTACAATACAACACTCAATATAGTTATTAAATATAGTTGAGAAAAATTAACAGCAAATTATCTGATAAGCATATTAAGTCTATATGGTTTACAAAAAATTGCAATTAAACTCAATATTGATTAGCTTAGATTTAACTTAAATTTGCTCTTCTACTTCTAGACTCACACTTTTGACTTTAATTAAAATAAATTAATTTTTTTTAAAGTAAACATTGATCAAAATTGTTTCCATGAGAATAATCAGATGCTTTTGTTTTCAAGGTTTAGTGGACAATTGTGAGTGACAGCTGGTTGATATCCAAATATTTGTATAACAGTTAAGCAGGTAATTTTATTCTGCATTTTTAAGGTCTCATTTTCAAATAAAACTCCTTCTTAAGAAAAATAAATAGTTGAAAATCACAAATAATTTTTTAAAATCTTTATCAAAAGCTAATATCAAATAAATAATAAGCTTGTATGTGCTATGTTTATACCCAAAAAAATTATCAACAGTGTTAAGTAGCTTTTTCACTATTTAGTAGAAACAAACCTATTTTAAATTACAATACTACATGTTTATTAAACTTGAGGAACTTTTATCTGCAGATGTAAAGTTAATTCTGCACTTATTAAGCCCTAGTTATTATTTGATATTAATGATCTATTACCATATCTACAGTAACACAAACCATGAAAACCCAAAACAAAGTGACAGAAGGAAAATTGGAGCCATCAAGTACACCTGAAGGTAGAGCCAGATAAATGTTACATCATTCTTTTAACCAAATCTTTAAGTAATTTTGCTAATTTAAAAACTATTGTAGCATTTTTAGTATACAAATACTTTAAAAATCAACTCCTTAATAACCTTTATGTGATATCTATAAGTGTAAAAACAAAATATTCAATACCCGATGAATTCAATGAAAATGTATTTTCTTACATACATGACTACGAACTTTGAGAGGGTATCAATAATGCTGTAACTGTAATAGTTTATCTCAGTAATGCCACGTTTATTGTCACTGTAATTATAAAGTAATGTATGTGTTATTTTCTTATTATTTTATTTAAGATGTGCCATACTGTGAGAGGCCAAGTAAAGTTTCCAAAAGTGACCAAACAGATGTCTTTATTCCAGGTAAGACATGACAAACATAAGACTAATCTAGTATAAACAATTATAAATCTGTGCTAGTATAAACACGTAGATGACTTTAGTACAGTAAATGTAAAGTTGATTAAATGAAGGACATGGTAAAAGTTTAATTTATACCTATATCAGTTTGCTAAATTAAGTGTCAGTGTAAACATAGTATAAACTCAAAATAATAATAGGTGCATTTTATATCAATGTTTAAATTTTTAGGCTGTTTAAATAATGTGTTTCCCCTATTCCTGTAGGAAATCATGAAGCTGAGATGTGCTATGGAGGAGAAGCTGATCTACACAAACATGTTACTGGCTGCAAGAAGAATCCAGGTCACAAAGGTTTTATACCTCTTAAATATTTCAATGCAAGTTGTCTCCCCTCACGTTACCATGACGACGACCTCATGTCTGAGACAATCAAAACATTGGCAGCCCTAACTGTCCAGGTAAAGACTAAATTCACCAGTCTAGAGAGACCAGAGTTTTACCCAGGCACTCAAGTTCCATATCCATGTTATAAGGACAGAGGAAGTCACGTGATGAGGTTAGGGACGGGGAGGGTGTATGAGGTGAGCAAGTACACAGAGAGTGACAGAAAGGGAACTTGTCGTTGTGCCAAGTGTCAAGTCTCTGCCACACCCAGCAAAGTGTGGGGGATGGTTCGTGTAGTGACAGCTAAACACGTGGTGTTTGATGACAGTGAAGCGAGACAGACCAGGTGTGTTTTAGGTTTTGATGACAATAAAAGTCCAGTGGTCAGTCTTGATGGCTGGGAGGTGAGTGGTGTGGCAGACATTGAGAAAGACTTGTGTTGGTTGAGATATGTGACATGTGACTTAGAGTTGCTTGATGAACTGGGCAAGATGTGGCAGCGCTTTGATGATCTATGTAGGGAAGTAAGGAACAAATACGAGAGATTTGCTGATGTGGACAAGTTGACCGTTATAGTGTCACATCCTCATGGCTGTCCTAAACAGGTCTCTGTAGGACAATGGACACACAAACATGAGAGGGGTAATGGCATCACCTACGCCAGGTACTGGTACACAACATGTACATGTCCAGGCTCCAGTGGAGCGGCTGTCTACAGGCCGGGATATAACCCGTGTATGTTGTATGACCATCCCCACAGTGGATCAAACTCTGAAGGAAATTATAGTGTGGAGTGGGTGGACTGATGTAACTGTTAGTTCTCTCCCCTTGTCTACACAATGTAAACAAACAAAATGGCGGAAACTTTCCCGTCCTTAAACTGTTTGTGTTAATACTTTCATGTCTTGTAAACATTTTATTACATTTAAATGATTAAAACAAATGTTTTGATTGATACAAACCGTCTAACCGTTATAATTTGCATCTACCACAATGTATTTTAGGCACTTTTCATGTTTAATGTTGTAAATATTATCTCTGTAACAAATGTCGGCAACATTGTTGTACCATGAATTGTATCTTTACATATTACATTTCATGCTATTTTTTTGTTTTCAAAATTATTACATACTAGAAAATAAATGAACAAGATAAAACTTATTTGTTTTGTTTTCTTAATTTATTTTTATAGACTAATTAGAATTAGCAAATTGTTATCAAACAACTTTTTGATACTGTTGTTGGTATTACCGTCATGCTGTCGTTGGTTTTAAAACATTCCCAATTCATTGTAACGACAAGGCCGACGTGTAGCCTATATATGGATAAATAATGTCTAGTTACGATCTATTTCAATGAAGTGAAGTTCAAATAAACTTAACTGATACCAGACACAACCGTTAAAATCTACATCTTGTGTTGTCCTGCTCCAATAGAAATGTTAAGTGAGATCGGAGTTTGTCGCTCTGATAGACTGACACTTGTGTAAACATTTTCTTTATTCTTATTTCTTCTAAATACTTTCACCATCTGGTGATAGAACAATCGCATGTTGAAATGTAAGTCTCTCGTTGCTGAGTCCATCTATCTCTAATGGGTACCTGAGTCCATCCAGCTCTAATGGGTACCTGAGTCTATCCAGCTCTAATGGGTACCTGAGTCCATCCAGCTCTAATGGGTACCTGAGTCCATCCAGCTCTAATGGGTACCTGAGTCCATCCAGCTCTAATGGGTACCTGAGTTAATCGGGTAGTTTAAACGCGTCTGTGACGGCATAATTTAATTATGCCATTTTCAAAGAATTATTTGACTCTATTTCATCTGCTAGATTGACCTTCACATTTTAAAGATAACGTAACTTCCTTAGATTTTATGGCAACTCTTGGTAAATATTGGTAACATTACAAACAATGATTAACGTGAACAAAACCAACGGTTCATAATGAGCTCACAAAATATTTAAAGGTTGAAAAACCAAAGTAGAATGTTCCACTATCTGTTACCGGAAATCGCTGAAAAGTTGATACAGAACTACAAATTTGATATAATACTTGTACATGGAATTTCATCCACCTAGCTATAACAGTATTCAAGTTATCGTGTACAGACACGCATACGCACACATAGACATGCGGACATAATTGCAAAGCCCAGATTTTCCGATTCGATTTCGCAGAGATATTCTTTTTTGCACGATAAAATTAAGTCCTCTATACTCTGTATATGATGAAGTACTGAGGTGTAAATCGATGAAAAGTGTCATTTGATTTTATGTGAAAGATCATAATACTTCCTCTATACTCTGTATACGAGAAAGTAAAAAAAAAAAAAAAAAAAAAAAAAAAGAGTACAGTCAAAGGGAAGCAACAATGAAAATATTTTAAGAAAAAAGATTTTCATGATTATCTTTCTTTTTTTTTCCTGTAGTTTCAATAGTTTATGTCGTAAATCTCTCTATGCTTAACACAGGAATATATTAACCTCCATCGTATTATAGGGGCATTCATATATGGTATAAATTGTGTTCCATAAAATGACATCTTCTTAATGTATTTAATGTTTTGCTTTGTCTTTGGTCATTTAGTATTGGTGCCTTTAGTTGGCGCTGCACTGTAAACTCTGCACGAACAAAGTGTCATGGTCAAAGGGAAATAACAATGAAAATATTTCACATTCAATAGATATTCATGGTTGTCTTTCTTCATATTTCTTCAGATCCATAATTGTTTTGTCAACGTTGTAGCAAACATCAATAAAAACAATACCAAAAGAGATGCCACGAAACAGTACCAATGAAGTCGTCAACTTGTGTCGTTTAAACCTTACAGAAAGAGTCTTAAAGTGGCTATAACTACAATAGTGCCAAGCTGGGCAGCCTACAAGGAGACAGGTTATTGTACACGGTATCAAGTGCCCAAACCGTTTGGTTACTTTGAGAGAAAGCAATGCATTTTAAAGATGACAACAGAAATTTTAAACAACATTTTAACACGTTTTCTCTGCCGCCCACGGATTGAGATTAAAGTCCAGGCCAGCCTAAGATGATGTAACGGGCCTGTTAGGGGAATTCAAGACAATATATATTAACATGCAGACAATAGGTACAGCCCTATCAGAAAGAGAAAAAGACGTCAGACACGATTAGACGACTACATAAAACAAAATAGGACCGGCTCAGTGTACTAGTGTCAGTGGGTGCATCACCGATGTAGATACAAAAGAAATCTCTAGGTGTGAGCTGTATGGCAAGGAATATGCATAGTAAAATTGTCTACCTTGTTCGTCAAGTAAATTATTATGATTGCTTCGATTTTCTTTGGCATGGCACTGTTCCTTATTGGATGTTACGTACGCATCAATACTGCATTCCACTGTGATACAACACATTAAAATGCCCTCCATACAATACACTATACCCAACACGGCGTTTATTCCTAATAAAATAACATTCGTTTTCTATAATATTTGCAACTTGGGAAAAAGAATGCAATCGAACTGAAAAAATAGTAAAAAGGCCGGTAAAAAAACACATTGCTGAAATAATTTTATTATTTTTATTAATCAAAATGTGCAGAGATTTTATGAGCTACCAAAACTTTGAATATAATATCAAAACGGAGTGTGTTTTATTTTGTGTATGTGTGTGTATGTGTGTGTGTGTTTGTGTGAGTATGTGTGTATGTTTTGTGTATCGAGTTACATTTTGCATCTTTATTTCATCCCTAGATCTATGCAACATCTATATTTAGCATCGATAAGGTCCTACGGGGATAACGCACATATCGGTTATTTCTAAACACCTGAACGAGGTGTGTAGATCTATGTGTAGCACAGCTCGAGGTGTATAGATCTATGTGTAGCACAGCGCGAGGTGTTTAGATCTATGTGTAGCACAGCTCGAGGTGTGTAGATCTATGTATAGCACAGCGCGAGGTGTTTAGATCTATGTGTAGCACAGCGCGAGGTGTTTAGATCTATGTGTAGCACAGCTCGAGGTGTTTAGATCTATGTGTATCATAGTTCGAGGTGTGTAGATCTATGTGTATCATAGTTCGAGGTGTGTAGATCTATGTGTATCATTGCTCGAGGTGTGTAGATCTATGTGTATCATAGTTCGAGGTGTGTAGATCTATGTGTATCATAGTTCGAGGTGTGTAGATCTATGTGTATCATAGTTCGAGGTGTGTAAATCTATGTGTATCATAGTTCGAGGTGTGTAGATCTATGTGTATCATAGTTCGAGGTGTGTAGATCTATGTGTATCATAGTTCGAGGTGTGTAGATCTATGTGTATCATAGTTCGAGGTGTGTAGATCTATGTGTATCATAGTTCGAGGTGTGTAAATCTATGTGTATCATAGTTCGAGGTGTGTAGATCTATGTGTATCATAGTTCGAGGTGTGTAGATCTATGTGTATCATAGTTCGAGGTGTGTAGATCTATGTGTATCATAGTTCGAGGTGTGTAGATCTATGTGTATCATAGTTCGAGGTGTGTAAATCTATGTGTATCATAGTTCGAGGTGTGTAGATCTATGTGTATCATAGTTCGAGGTGTGTAGATCTATGTGTATCATAGTTCGAGGTGTGTAAATCTATGTGTATCATAGTTCGAGGTGTGTAGATCTATGTGTATCATTGCTCGAGGTGTGTAGATCTATGTGTATCATAGTTCGAGGTGTGTAGATCTATGTGTATCATAGTTCGAGGTGTGTAGATCTATGTGTATCATTGCTCGATGTTTGCGTTAAAATGATTGGCACTTTGAAAATTGTTTCAGTCGAAATGTAAATAGAACGATTTATAAATAGAATTATAATGAAATTGAGACTACTTGAGCCTGGACGTTTTGCTCGTGTACTCTGTTCTATCTCTGATGGTGTCATTTGAGGGAGAATCGGGAATAATTTAATTTCAGCAGTTTTTCCCGCTTTATATTCCCCATGATCAACAAAGCTGGTGTTATAAGTGTTTCCCCAATGGTTTGTCGTTTACGATCAGGTAAGCAGCTTTCAACGATCCAGTAATAATCGATTTGTTGATGGGCACAAAGCATAGAGCAAGCAGAATATACTTGTTATCGAATTTAGCTCTCTTCACCTTTAAGAGTTTTTAAAATCTGACGAGCATTTCATAAAAACCAGCTTTCTATTGTATTATAATTAACTGCAGGCCAACCCGTATTATTCAACCTACCCATTGTCGTAACTAAATATTTACATTACATTATGTTAACGTACACATAGAGACGATGTAAGCGTCTTGTACACGGGTCAATTAACCTAGCATTTCTCACGTATTACTCACCTCAACTGAATTATACCCATATGAGTTAACAAACCCCTTCTGTTAAGTACACAAAAAATACCTAGCATAAGTAAAATTTAAAACTCGGAGCACATTTTATATTCAATACATTTCTGGAAGCGTCAGGTACATGCTGCTAGTTTTGTATTTTTAAAAAACTGTGTTTCTGCTGGCGAATGTACATAGTTATTACAACACACTGGTGATATTCCTACAATGTAACCCAACAAACTTGGTACTGTGACATATCTGGGCTAGGGTTAGAAAATACATGCGTCAGTATTTGAATTGTATTCTTGAAATAGCTAAATCTATTATAGGTCTGAATCATCACATATGTGATTGCCATATGTTTACACTGTACTAAAGTGAGGCTAAATTCATCTACCAGATTTTTCATAATGCGTCTCTCTGCCTTTTCACTATACAACAACATAAGTTTTCATATTACACAATTTAATCAACAACTCTGTTTTGCTTTTGACAGCTCCTGCGACCGAGCTGATGTCAAGTTGTACATGTAACTTCTCTCCCTTGGGTCCATTAGTTGAGTTGATTGATGTGACCTGATGCAAGGGTGATAACTGACTCTTCTCAACTCACTAACCAGATATGTTTTATTTAGCTGCAATTATTCAATATTCTGTCACATCATAGAGCTAATAAATATAATATTAAACAATTCTTACAATTATAATTGTATTCATGTATACTAGCTTTTATTAGCATTTCATGTATAGAGATGTAATTGTATATATATATATATATATATAGGCTTTATATATATATATATATATATATATATGCGTGTGAGAGATTCAGATGCGTAGCGTCCATTCCCGGCGCCAGGGGACAAACTTTCAATTTGCACCCCCCCCCCCCTTCAAACTTTCAATTTGTTTTTCCAACCCATTTTGGCGACCCCTAACGTCGGCGCCCGGGTACAAAAGGCCCCACCCCTGCCCTTCCCCTTGCTACGACTCTGGAGAGATTAAGTACATATGTGTGTAGATGTGTATGCGTTTTATTTTTTTTATAACATTTCAGGGGTAGGTAAAAAAATAAACAAAAGGGATCTCTGAGTACACAATGTATTTAATATGTATCGATGCGTGTTTCATACAGTATTATTGCACTTAACTGATGTTGTGGAGATGCACAAATCATGCTACTGTGACGGCTTGTGTGGTTAAAATCAAATAAAGGTATAGTTCAACACCGTTATAAGCCATTGTTGGGTTTTCAGTGGCCAAAACGTGCAGTCTAATGGGCTATTTACAGTTTGAGAGGCCTTGATATGGCTATAATTTATCGATGACTAGAAATTAATATGTATTAGTTACTTAAAGACTAGTATTCGTGTACATATACAAAGAATAACTTCAATGTAGAATGGGGTTTTATCTTTTGTTGGAATGTGTTTATATTAGGCTAATTTTCTACGGCCTAAGAGAAATATCGTTATAAACATGATGAATTAAATTAGCTTAGGCCCAAATGTCAAGAAGTTACACATTATAGGTCGACATAGATGACCTCCATGAAGGGTGAAAACTGACCTCGAATGATCACTGACTTACACAGCTTATATCAAACGTCGATAACAGCCCACGAAACGTCATGGAGTTGATAACAGCTTATTATTTGTTATCAAAAAATTGATAGTATAAAAGTTACCTGTGTACAGAGTTTATTTCGGGCATCTTTTCAGGGTTCAACGGGCTTCACGAAACACGTCCGCAGTCTGCCACTCTCCTGGACGTGTTAGAGAAATGTTCAATTTACTTGGAAACTATTATACTATTATACTTTAACAGATGTAAACTCTCGTCGAAACTAAAGTGCATACCATCTGAAAGCTATAAATTTCACTGAAGAAAAATGTCTGAAACCAACACTATTAATGTACACGTGACATGTGGTCAACCTCCATTGTGGACCAACTATCTTGACATTTGTAATAGATAAAAGGAATAATAAAATAATCTGCAAAATAAATAAAAAAATCTTCCTTTTTCTGAGGTGTTGTTTACTTTTGTATTTCTGCTGAAAACAAAAGACTCTTCAACTCCAGGTTAAAATTGTTTATTATGTGGACACCTAATGTATCGTGACTTTTTAATTGCTAAATACATGTTCACGAAATGGGCGTTGGGAGTAAATCGATTTGTTTGAAATGCATGCGTACACAGATATCCCATTTGAGCCAATTAGAAATCAATAAAGAATTAAGTAAAAAACAGTGAACTAAATATCTCATGCGCTAGAGCAGGGGTCTCCAAACTTTTCAGTCCGAGGGCCCTCATTAACTATAAAATTTCAGTTTGGGGGCCAGTTTCTTCCAGGTATGTCTTTGATTTTTCTGGGCAAAGTTCCTCAGCAATCACCGACAAACGATTTTTCCTTGGACAAAAAGGTCTCCGCGGGGCGGATGCGAAGACTTCGCGGGCCGCATCCGGCCCGCGGGCCGTAGTTTGGTGACCCCTGCGCTAGAGCAATCAAATAATATAGTTGAATGTGTATTTTATATTCTGATATTAGTTTGATGTACTGTGCTCTATTTTTATTCTTAGATCTCATTTTCTAAATGCCACATCAACTGGAAGGATGTGAATTAAAATGTGAATCTAAAATATTAGTTAATTAATATTTCCAGCACGCTTCAGTAATACAATAATAAATTAAATTGTAGCTTGCAAGCGAAGAAACGATAACAATGTATAGCACAGCTTTAAATGTAGCGATATTGTTTGGTCTGTTGATGCACTACTTAATGACTACTTTAGGAGATGATGAGTTATACAATGTAGCTCTTTACAAACCAGCTTACCAATCGTCGTTATACGCTAATTGGTTTGCGAATAATAGAAATGATGGCAGAATGAGTGGCTTCATTATGAATAATGGTTGTATACATACCTTGAACGAAAGCAACAGTTGGTGGATGGTGGATCTGCTGGACATATACGTCATCAATTCAATCATTCTAACCAACAGTTGAATTCATGTAATAAACAAAAAATGTTACCTTTTTAAACACATAATATATTTTAAGCACACTTAACTTACGGAAATTGTATATTTTTTCATGTAATTCTATTGTGAATAAAACATTTAAAGTACTGGAAAAAAATTCATAAAAACGTTTTAATAACAAGCTTTTATGTAATAATGCACTAAAAAGTAGAAAATAAATTACAGATTACTATTTAAATAACTATAAAGTAAAGCGTGGGTGTCTTCCTTAACAATAGATACTAAAGTGACCCACACTTTTCTTTATAGTTATTTAAATAGTAGTATATAATTTATGTTCTACTTTTTAGTGCATTATTACATAAAAGCTAGTTATTAAAACGTTTTTTATGAATTTTTTTAACACATAATATATTTTAAGCACGCTTAACTTTTGGAGATTGTATATATTTTTATAGAAATGACAACAGCGTGGTTGCTGCGAGGTTACACAATTTCCAGATTGATGTGTTCACCAACGATCCTAAACTGGTCTCAACCTTTCCTTTAGAGTCTGGAGACATTTGTTACAACCAGACAGCAGCTTCTACTATTGGAACCTTCACATGGAACTGTAGCAAATCTCTTGTTGGCCGCTTTGTTCGTCTTATCCGGTGGGTCTTGTCAACACCTTTATAACAATAGACAGAGCTAATAAGCCGGATAATATTTTGCAGAAATTTGCAATATTCTTACAGTAAAACTGAATCGGTTTCTACAATAACCATTTCTTTTCACGGACTAATTCTTTAAAAAAAATTATGACATGTTTTGTTTATATTCTTTATAGAAATTGTAAAAACATTTAATAGTGTTTCAAACATTTTATCATTTCGCCTTGCTGGTAAATCAAAATCCTCCTGATGCCTCTTCCAATTACATCTAATTATATGGAATATATAGGCTTATATTTTAAATGGTCACAACCTACAATAAATGTACACTGGAAAAAATAACCTTCGAACCTGTGATTGGAATCGGACAACTAAAACATACCAACGTCATTGTGTATGCAGATTAGAAGCACTGTATCATTTATATTTATGTTTCTAATTGTAATTTTGTTTTCGCTTTACAAGCAAGGTCCCAGGCTCTTTAGTAAAGCGTGAGTCTTAGTTTAAAAACGGCTGCAATTTATAATTTTCCGTCATGATTCGTAGCTTTAATATGTTTAGCATGCGAGCTCAGCACTATCGTGTTTGGGTCAAATTGTCCTGAAACAGAAAATTTGGACTCATGATCCTTCAATTACAATAAAACAATAAAGAATACTTTAAATGATATGAGAGAGCAAACAGCCGTTGTTGTTGTAAGCAATTCGCCTAAAAAGTTATGATAGTCGTTATATGAGTTCAGTGGCGTTGGCAGGAGGGGGGGAGGGGGTCATATATATATATATAAAGTATGAGGGGGGTGCAAATCGAAAGTTTCTCCCCGGGTAAAAATTTGAACCCCCCCCCCCATAAGACGATCCTGGTTACGCCACTGTATGTGTTGCATCTAAAAAAATTATCATGCGGGATTTCAAGATACTACTTTTTTACTGAGACTCCTATAAGTAGTGCGTGTTCTAATTTCATAATTCGTGAAAAATATTCAGACAACATTAGTTATGTCCCCTGTAATTTGTATTGTAACGATAACCCTCATGAACTGTATATTTCCAACAGGTACACCAATGATTTTCTCAACTTCTGTGAGCTGCAAGTAATGGCCTCATTAGGAACAACACAAAACAGCGAGTTTAAAATGTATGACAATCGGAAACTAACCATGACGTCATTACTTGACCTCACAGTGTCCAGTTACGTGACCTGTGGCTCCCAATGTCTAGAGAAACGTTACACAGACGGCTGTACTGCTTTCAACTGGTTCCATTCTACACGTCTGTGTCAACTGTTGAATGTTGACCCAAGAGATACATCTCTTCTATCAACACTTGTCGCTATTGCAGACGTCCAATTCTTTATAATGATATAATATCTATGTTGATAAAAAGCATTGTACTGATTGCAATATTCACAATATGGTAATGTTTTTTTTTTAAAAACATGTTTAAAAACTATACCTACTTATCACTTAAAATGGGTCTAGGACATTACCGCCAGCTGTCATTTGCTCCCCTCCCCCCCCCCCTCCCCAGAAATCACACCCTGATTACCCGTCGGAGCAATTACGCCCAAAATCATTACCTCAACTCAGTATGACGTATACCCCAACCTCCCTCGAGGTTGTGAAGGAGTGGATTTTTAGACTTAAACTATTATCTTAAATGTGTCTGCACTGTTTGGCATGGCCGCGGAGTAGGGTATATTATTTGAGCAGAGAAGTGTTCTACGCATTAGTATATAGATACCATAGTATATGTCTATTTTAAACAGAAACAATTAACAGCAGTCGTACTCATTTACGAATGGCTAAATGCTTCGAGGCTATGGATATTGAGTATTTGAAAGTAAAGATAAGATCAAAGCTAAAAATAAAATCGACATTGTCTTTTTTTTACGATTGAACACGCAGCTACCAATAGCCCATGTCCTACCATATTAGACTGTCAATGTCTAATCACAGTGGATCCTCCATGTACTACACAGTGTAGTGTTCATGTTTTACTATGGTAGACTGTCCTTGTCATAGCATAGATAGATAACAATCATCAATAAAAAGTTTTTAAAAACCCACGTTTTCTGATTGAACTAAAAAGTAGAAAATAAATGCTATACATCACAATAATGCAAGCGATCTCTCTACTATAAACGATCGCAAACTGCGTGCGCATTATGACAAAAAATGAAAACTCTACATTGGTAGAGACCAGGCCTAATAAGAACGGTAGACGATTTGGTGCGAGAGCATGTGCGCGTGTTTAGTAAAATATTTGTAGCTTGAGTGTTACGTGAGCGTGACGCGATATTGTTATCGATAACGTAGGACGCAGTGAAAACAGTTGGGGGTTAGTCATAGTAGGAAAAAACCGTGTTTTATATCTAGCAGTGTAGCTCTTGTTCGTTTAGTTTTGTAGTTGATAATAAAGTTAATTCTATTTAATGATCGAAGTTGTTGATATCGTTAGTGTCGTCGGAAAATAAGAATATTTCCGCCACATGTTTATAGTTGGACTATTAGTAAAAGAAGAAGTTATTATATATCAGATAGCACGCATACAAATACCCTCATCACAAAATGCTTTCCATTTACTATCAAAATATAAATGTTTATTTTAAAATGTTCATATATATATATACATATATATATATATATATATATATATATATATATATATATTTATATATATATATATATATATATATATATATATATATATATATATATATATATATATATATATATATATATATATATACAAACTATTTTTAAAGGGGTAAGTACCCAGGTTGTTACTTGACATGGGAGGAGTAATTAACAGGGTAGTTATTACTACGCGGATGGGGGGGGGATATTGTCTTGCTCCCTTTAAAGATGTTTAATACAATTTAAATTTCAATCCATTATTATTAAATTTTGTCGTCCTGTCTTCCCCTTAAATAGCAGTTGAACTATTGATTATATAGTTGATAAAATATAAAGTTTTAAAATGTAAATAACCGAAAAAGTACAATAGAGTCACAATCTTTAAAATGGTATCATTAAATTAAACGTCAGTAGATAATGTTGTATTGATTACATAATGGAAACTTTATGCATACGTTGGTTGAAACGTCAATAGAAGCTATTAATGTGCCATTTTAGTGTGTAATCAATCAGCGTAATCGTGCGTGGTGTAAAGCCCAATCCTTCCATTAGATCTATCAGAATCGCTGTCTATTAGGCTATAAGCATACCCTACACATGCACACACAAACATATAAACACAAACACACACATACATCTACACATGAATAAAACAAAGAACCCAGTCATCTGTACTTGTTGCTCTGTAATAGATATATTTTTGCAAGATAACATCAGAATCTATGTACTAAATAACATTTTAACATTAGTCGTTATGTTACCTCAAAATTAACTTATGTCAAGCGTTCAACTATTGTATTGTTTTGATTTTTCAACGACTAATAAACATCAGATGTTAATTTCAGTCTTTTGTTGAAAAGTGTATTTTAATGCTGTTTAGATGCTTATAAAAATTGAATTCATCTAATGTGTATTCCATATAAAAGTGGCCATCCTTCAATACTAAGAAAGTATGATGAGTTGATGTGCCCGACAACGCCGTACAGAAGTTTTATTTTTCGAAAGTATTTTTTTGCTTGTTTTTTTTTTCTCGATGCATAATATAGATTGATTATTTTACTTTAACATATTTAACACGTTCATTAAAAAAATTCCACTTCATTGCAAATGCTTATGCAATAGAACCGTGTTGTATTGATTTATTTTTCGCTATGTTAGGAAGACGAGGTTGTAGAATGTCAAATACATAGAGCTTCCAAATAGTGCTTAATCGATATGGTTCACTGACAATTTTTATAGGGTAATTTTAGAGTTTATTGAAGGGTCGTCAGTAAATAAACATATATTTATTCGTGTAAGATATCGTTGCAATTTTTATTTTTTTTTTGTTATATTTAGTGAGAGGAGAAAAATATTTAGTGCCATGTGACCATACAGATGAAACGTGCATTGAAAAAAAAACAATTGTGAAAAATGTATTTATGCTCTTTATTTCAATCGTTATATTTATCATTGTTTATATTCTTGACTCAGCTAAGCCATTCACCAAGCAGGGTTTAACATCATTTTAGGAAGGAGGTTATGTACATATTAGCAGAGGCGTAGCGATGGGGGAAGGTTGGGGGGCGGGGGTGCGGATCGCACCGGGTGACACCATTTAGGGGGGTGAAACCAAGGCAAAAAATAGTAAAATATAGAAAAAAACATGAGGGGGGAGGTGCAAATCGAAGGTTTGATGGGGGGGGGGGTGCAAATAGAAAGTTTAAGGGGAGGGGGGGGGGGGGGCAAATCGAAAGTTTGAGGGAAGGGTCGCTATGCTTCTAGGGGGGGGGGGTGACACCATTAAGTGCCGCACCGGGTGACACCCGACCTCGCTACGCCACTGCATATTAGTGATGTCTGAGTTGGAGATTCTTAAGCTTGGGAGAGGGGGTTAATTTTCTAGATGAGGGTGGGGGGGGGGTTAATTGGTAAAGGGAGGTTGGAAATCTGACAGTGTGTTTATTGTTCCTAGCCCTAGCCCTAGCCTTAGCCCTAGCCCTAGCCCTAGCCCTAGCCCTAGCCCTAGCCCTAGCCCTAGCCCTAGCCCTAGCCCTAGCCCTAGCCCTAGCCCTAGCCCTAGCCCTAGCCCTAGCCCTAGCCCTAGCCCTAGCCCTAGCCCTAGCCCTAGCCCTAGCCCTAGCCCTAGCCCTAGCCCTAGCCCTAGCCCTAGCTCTAACCCTGGCCATAACTGTATTTTATGCTATGATGGGGGGGGGTTATGCCCTACTTGGCTGGGGGGATTTGACAGAGGTGTAATCAATCCGGGTGGGGGAGGGGGGGGGGGGCTAATGTTGAATGAATATGTCCAGGGGCAACTGACGTGGGGTAATGCCCTGTTGCCATATTTTAAGGTATATTGCACGTACCATTAGATATAGGCTCAGTTAAAATACTTAATTTAAATATGCGCCTCTTGTAAGAGCATATTAAATGGAATACACTACGTAATATCTTTTAGCGCGCCAGATAGTATTTCAATTCAATCAAATGAAAAAATAGTTTAGAAAACACATGTATTTTTCCAAATTATTCTGGCTGTTAGCCAACCGACAAGTTATGTTCCTGTTTGATTAAGGTCATTCTTATATTCCCGATTCTGGAAAAATCCTGACCTTAATAAACTAAACACAAAGAAAATGGTAAGGTATAATTTTAGTACTGAATCAATAATTAGCGATCAGTTTGAATTTCCGTTCGTTGGGTCATGTAAGGATTTTAAAAAGAAAAAAAATTACGTTAGTAAAAAAATGTAATTTATCGAGGGTTCTCTCTCTGTAGAAGCAAGGTGTATAACAGTTTGACCAGATAGAAAAATATAACGGCACACGAGATTTATTATTAGGACTATAATAATTTCAAGCTTAGAATTGATGTAACAAGGAAATACACATTTTAAAAATCATATTTAGAGTATGTCAGATTTTTTGCAGTTAAAAACAACAACCGATGGCAAACATTTAGTCATGATAATGTAATTACAGAACTGACAAAACATAACTGGTAATTAAAAAATTATAAAGCAAACTTGGAACATCTCATTATGATTTTTTCATTACATGTTTTTTACCTTAGCCCTTAATACTATTTCCTACATCATGTACATATTCACGTCTCACCAGATTTAAAGATATAAATATGTACATGCATTTCGCCTAGGAATACAATGGATGCACCTTCAGAACGAAAATCCTAGTGTCTCATGAAAGCTTATCGGATAAGAATATCATAATTTAACTTTACACTAAGTTCCCTCTCAATCTCTCCATTTACTTGTATAGTACAAATTAATTATAAGGATAAAATCACTTTTGCCGTTATCTACAGAAACTAATAACGGAAACCTCAGACAAACTGAAAGAAGAAAAATTGGACTCACAAAGTGGACTTGAAGGTAAAACCATATAAACGTTAATTCATTGATGTGAACTCTGATGTCGATTTCGATTGCAGGACCCCCAAATTTCTATTTGGTTTTAAACTTTTCTCTCACGGATGTGTTGCTGTACCCAGCTATCTAAACTCTTAAGTCAAGGGACTATACTTATAGAATTTCGGGTTAGTAAATGTTATAGGCTGACTAACTTGACTACTAGCTAACCAATGAAGTAAGAGTTGATACTATAGAAAAAAAATGCTCTCTCTAACCCCATGTAAAATTAATTTCATAGCTCCTCTCTTTGCAATAAAATATAATTATACTTTTCTCTTAAACACAAATACAACATATCACATGTGTTAACCCTATTTTCACCATCCACCGCATATTAAATTGTAATCAAATTATTTGCCGATACCCCCCCCCCCCCCACACCCCCTCTGACTGTATACGATGACCAGCAATGAAGTCAATTTTTGTCTCTTGGTTTTTGCTGACGTCAACAACAAGACATAATTAAAGACAATAACGGTTTTTCCCAGATCTAATTAGGTAGGATCAATGTCACAGTGTAAACCAAACCTACTTCGATACGTTAAGTTCAACACCTGGCATATGATGTGTATTGTTTTATTATGGAATTTAAATGTAAGTATTAATGAAATCGAAAGGCTTTTTATGTTTTAACATAAATACTATAGTAAAATCTATATAGAATGTAAATGTTTTATATTGACATTACTATTTCAATGGCTGAATTATTCAATTTACATAATTTATTTTAATACTTTTCACTTTCTGGTATACGAAGTACAGAGAAATTATTGTAATAGTGCAAAAAATCGATATATTTTCAAATCTTGACGTTTTACACTTCCCTGAGTCGGAAAAAACATAGTTTTGCAATCTTGTCTATAAGTCTGGGTTTGTGTGTTTGTGTGTGTGTGTGTGTGTGTGTGTGTGTGTGTGTGTGTGTGTGTGTGTGTGTGTGTGTGTGTGTGTGTGTGTGTGTGTGTGTGTGTGTGTGTGTAAACACTATAACTTTAGTACCGTTACAGCTAGATTGATGAAATTTCATGTATAAGTATTATATCAAATTTATAGTTCTGTATCAATTTTAAAGCGATTTCCGGTAACCAGAATTGGAACCTTTTCTACTTTGAATTTTACAAAATCCTATAACTTGAATTCTATTTGAGATAGATAAATGAAATTTCACAAAAATGCTTGACGAGATTTATTAATGCCCTGCACATCTGTTTTGCCTTATTTTATATATATATATATAGATTGTTTATATAGATTGTATATATATATATATATATATATATATATATATATATATATAGCCTATATATATATATATATATATATATATATATATATATATATATATATATAAATATATATATATATGTTGTATATATATATACATTTATGTAAGGAATAAATAAAATATGGATAGAGCTTTTAACTGCTTTTAAAGTGAAACAAATAAAACTTATTCTAAACTTGAGCTCCATTATATGGAAAAAGTTGAATAGTATTGCGCTGTTTACACAATTCAATATAACAATATTTTACTTAAATAGTGACCATTATTATTACTCTCGTTTGTTTAACATCTAATTCATGTGGCTGGTGAATTTGAAGAAATACAAAATAAGTAGATTCAATTGTATTGAATTCCACAGCAAGAGTAAATATGACTCTTAAGAAATAACATTTTAAAATTTTCCAAAACAAATTCAACTTTCATTATTTTAAACTTAAATATATATCTAATGTGACGGCGTGGTCTAGCGGTAGAGAGCTAAACTGCTATCCCGAGAGTCTCAAGTTTGAATCCGGGTTTAAGTCAGTGGTTCGTCCCTGAGTACACCCAGCTCTGATGGGTACTTAGTTTATGTTAGTGCTGACCACACTATCCTTTCAAATGCTGAGGCCTCTGAAGCAGATGAACTTTACTTCATCAGCCCCATGTGTCTTGGGCACGAACAGGAAATGATGATGAAATAACTAATATATAGGTCAATGCTATAATTACTCTTTTATAAATACTAGTTAGCACCCCAAAGTCAACACTTAACACATTTATCAATTGTTTCACCATAAGTAATTATTTAACATGAACATTTACGTCTCTGTTTCTTGTGATGTTTGTGCAAAAATCTAAATGGGGCCATTTATTGCAAGCGTCCCATTTACGTGACACTTGGTGTACTTTGATATAAGGAAGTAGTTTTAAAAAAATATTATTGCTAATATTTTACTTGATAAAATTGTTACTGCTACACGTTTCAAATGAGTTTTGCAGTTAAAGCTATTAATTTTAATGAAGATTTTACACTTATTTGTGCTCGTGTTTTATTTTTTCCGCTACTTTGATAAGTTTTGCGAAACCGACGCTATAAATATTTTCTAAATCAAAATATAAAAAAGCACACGCTTTAATTTAAATTTTTTTATATAGGAAATTAATTAATGATAAGCACTTTATGTGGTTTAGATTATTTTATATAAAATGTCTATGCATGATTGCTATGTCTACATAATCTTATGCATGGCTCCACAGTCTTAATAATGAAAATCCAAGCAAAAAGGCTGGACCCTAAGTTGAGAAGAGTCGAATGTTTATCATGTATCAAGCCTCCTCTTTTCGCACAGCTTATAGACCCAAGGGATATGCAGTAACGCGTTGAGCTTAGAATCAGCAGTAAAGTAAAGCTTTCTTTATTAAACATCATAAATTGGTATACAATTATACTGACGTAAAGTTAATTCTAAAGATATTAAGTTTTAATTTTGCTATTTTTCATCACCGTAATTATGAAATCCTTAGTTATTTTTTTGAATGTTAAATCATGTTTGCCTTTATCTACAGAAAGTAACAACGGAAGCCTCAATCAAACTGAAAGAAGGAAAACTGGACTCACAAAGTGGACTTGAAGGTAAAACCATATAAATATTAAATCATTGATGGGAACACATATTTTGGTAATAACGTTTAAAAGATAATATGACATTGTAAAGCAAATACTTTGTCGTCCATTTTTCAATAACTAAAACATTGTTGTAAAAGTAGAGTATAGATGATTTATACTATATACAATTATTGTTTTAATATAATTTTAAAATATATGTATGTGTTTTTTTAGGTGCATCATATGCTAATGGTCCCGGTAAAGTTACCGAAACTAACCCAACAGTTCTCTTTCATCCAGGTGAGATATGACAAATATAATCTCAAATCTAAACAATTGTTAATATGTCCTAGTGTAAACGTCTAGTTGATTTTATTAAATCTGATAGTGTTAGGCAATGTAACCGTTTCCTTTTTAAATTTGTGTAGGAAATCATGAAGCTGAGATGTGCTATGAAGGAGAAGGTGATCTACACAAACATGTTACTGGCTGTAAGAAGAATCCAGGTCACAAAGGTTTTATACCTCTTAAAGATTTTAACGCGGGTTGTCTCCCCTCACGTTACCATGATGACGACCTCATGTCTGAGACTATTAAAACATTGGCAGCCCTAACTGTCCAGGTAAAGACTAAATTCACCAGTCTAGAGAGACCAGAGTTTTACCCAGGTACTCAAGATCTATATCCATTTTATAATGACAGAGGAAGTCACGTGATGAGGTTAGGGACAGGGAGGATTTGTTGGGCGGACAAGTATACAGATAGTAAAGAAACTTGTCGTTGTGCCAAGTGTCAAGTCTCTGCAACACCCAGCAAAGTGTGGGGGGAGGTTTGTGTGTTGACAGCCACACACGTGGTGTTTGATGACAGTGAGGCGAGACAGACCAGCTGTATTTTAGGTTTTGATGATAATACAAGACCAGGGGTCAGTCTTAATAGCTGGAAGGTGGGTGGGGCAGAAATTGAGAGAGACAGGTGTGTATTTATTTATGTAACATGTGAATCAAATACCTTAGAGTTGGTTGATGAAATGGACATGATGTGTCAGCGCTTCTATAGTCTTTGTGAAAAAGTAAAGGACAAATACGGGAGATTTGTTGATGAGGACAAGTTGACCGTTATAGTGTCACATCCTCATGGCTGTCCTAAACTGGTCTCTGTAGGACAATGGACACGCAAAGAAGAGAGGGTTGATGGCCATATCTGGACCAGGTACTGGTACACAACAAGTACATGTCCTGGCTCCAGTGGAGCGCCTATATTCATGCTGGGATATTGCGGGAGGTTGTATCGCCATTCCCACAGTGCATCAAACTCGGAAGGAAATTATAGTGGAGAGTGGAGAGGCTGATGTAATTGACAGTTCCTTCCTGGTGTCTACACAATTTAAACACACATATAGGTGGGACTTATCATTTGATTGAACTTTTTCTGTCATAACGTTATGTTATTACATATAAAACTAATTTAAACATGTTGTATTTGTTATAAATTTCTTATCTATCATTCTAATCGGTGTTAACTAATATCGGCTAATTGTTTTCTTAGAAAATAACCTTTTTAATTGGTTAGCCCAGTGTTCCCATTAAATATCTTGTATTTGTCTTAACAAATTGTACATACATGGCATTTTAATACTTAAAAAATAAAACATATTTCCTAATTTTTGGTTCAATTATTTTTGGCTTAACGGTTTGTTGAATTATAAAATGATTTTAATATATATTACTAAACAATTAATGTTTGGACAACTGTAGCTCTATATATTTTAAAATAATTTATAAAATAAAGTTCATGTTTAACATTTAAAAAAACAGCGTAGGAAGAAAAAATGTAAAAACACAATAATATCTTTTTACTTTATTCAAACTACGATCTGGAGTCGATGAATACGCACTTAAGAATTATAAATGGTTCTTCTAATGTCTTCTACCGCTGAAATTAATTAATCAGGCTTAATGATGTCCTCATAACAAGACAGGCCCTCACCTGGAATCCACAAGGCAGGAGGAAGAGAAGCAGACCAAGAAACACCTGGAGATGTGACCTGGCAGAAGACACCAAAAAGATTGGATACACCTGGGAACAATTTGAGAGACTAGCCCAGGACAGATACGTCTGGAAAGCTCTTGTCAGCGGCCTATGTCCCAGTAGGGACGACAGGCAAACCTAACCTAACTAACCTAATGATGTCCTACCATTCAATCATAGTTATCACATCACATCTACCTGATATTTCACAATAAGTCTACCTGTCTTGTCACTTTATAAGATCCTGAATTCTCACAATCTCTGATATGCCACAATAACTTTAAGCTGTCATAATATATCTACTTGATATGTTCAAATAGATCTACGTGATTTTTCACGATACATCTGCCTTATTTAACTCTGTTTTAAAATGCTATGTTTCAACATGTGTGGAATCTTCGTTAACATTTTGTCGCATTAATCTATCGTCATGTTGTTCAAGTACTTTACTTCATTGTTTTTGGCAACATTCTGGTGTATACAGTTAAATAAGTATCTAGCTGATGGGAGCTGGAAGATTTCCTGATAGAGACTTGCCCGAATGCCGTTTGCCCGAAGGCAGATTTCCCGAATGGACACTTGCCAGAACGCAAGAAATGCCCGAAGGGACACTTGCCCAAATACGACTAATGCCCGAATGAAACGGCATTCGGGCAAGTGTCTTTCGGAAATTTTTCGTAGACCCCTAGCTGATAGTCAGCAAATGTGCTATAACTAAAATCTTGTAATGTTCTGGTTGGTATTTTACAGCGTGGTAATTGCTAAGGGGAAGGGTGGATATGCTCTACTTAAAGTTGTTAAATATAACTTATAATTAAATCTATTGTTATCAAGTTTTGTTATCCCGTCTTACCCTAAATTGCAGTTGATATATTGAGTATATAGCTGATAAAGTACTAATATTTTCAAAATGTAAATACCCTATAAGGTTACGTTTAAAAGAATAGTCTGTTGATAATGCTGTATTAACTAATAATGGACAGTTTACTTAATGCACACGTTGATTAAAACATCGATAAAAGCTATTAATGTTTCTATGTCTTGTTTAACCAGCTTAACCGTTAGCTATATTGGGCAGTAGATGCCATATATTCTTCCATTAGTTCTTTCAGAATCGCTAAGTGTCTCTTTGATTATAAACATGCACAAACACACACAAACTCACACAGACACATACAAACACACACAAACACATACAAACACACAAACACACGAATAAAATAAAGTACCCTGTCATATGTACTAGTTGCTCTATAATAGATCTCTTGTTGCAACATAACTCCAAGGAAGCTAAACAACATTCTTACATAAGCTAATAGACATATGTTTATTGTATTGTATGGATTTTTTAAATGACTTAGCATTTAATGTAAGACTTTCTAGATCAACTGCTCAAATGTGTACCTTAAAGCTTAGATGCGTTTAAAAATTGAATTCGTTTAACTTGTATTCATAATTATAATATAGTGGCAATCCTTCAACATTATAAAACTATTACGTGTCAAAATTTTATGCCATGTACAGCCAGTAGACTCCACTATCAGCCGGTTTTGTATTCTGGCTGTTCTTCTAAAACAGTAAACTGTCCAAAAACAAACTTTACGGCAAAAGTTGTTTTATCTCGGAGTTTCATCTCCTATATGGGTTGCTCGCACCAGTCAGATAAACGAGCCTCATATGCTCGGGGCCTAAACTCGGGACTTTTGAATTTATTTATTTTCATTATTATGAAGCTTTTTTGTCTATATTTTTAGGTCACCATATTTAAAATTATTTTAAATGTTTATGGAATAGAACCGAGTCGTATTGATTTGTTTTTTTATTTTCGAAGAAGGTAAGGATTTAGATTGTCAAACACATAGAGCCACCACATACACTTTAATCGATATGATTCACTGCCAATTTTTACAGGTTATTTTTAGAGTCCATTCAAGGGTTGTCAGTAAATTAACATTCGAAGGGGGAAGGAGGGGACTATTTGGGGTGGAACGCCTCAACCAACAAAGTACGTAATGGAGAGGGGGCCCAGGGTGATATTCATTAAGATTTTCTTAAAAAGTCATCGCTGATGTTAGATATCGTTGCAATGTTTAATTTTGTCGCTATTTATTGTGAGAGGAGAAGCATATTAAGAGCCATGTGACCATATAGATAGAATGTGCGTGGGGAAAATGTGTGGAAACATTATTTATGAGATTTAAGTGAAATTGATCATTATATATGTTCTTCACCCAGCATGACCACCCACATCCAGCAGGGTTGGACATCATTTTATGAGAGAGGGTTATGTTTACATTAGTGAAAGCTCACGACAATGAGGTGAAGTAAAACTCGGTTGAACAACACAATGTTATTAATGAAACAAACTACAGAGACACTATAAGGTTTATTTTTAGAATAAGAGAAAATTGTCTGGATTTTATACAAAGCTTTTGTCTAAATTTATTTTTTAGCTTCTTTTGCAAATCATCCACGTCTTTTTTTTTAAGCTGCGGACAGCAGTGCTTAAAAATCTGAATGTTTGTGTATGTGTGTTTTAATGTGCGAAAGTATTTGCAATACGCAATTACTACTGCAGAGGATTACAAACTGTTTGCATTATTAACGACTTGACATAGAAGTGCCACATACACTTTTCTTAACATGGTGTTACCATCGGGAATTCCAAACAACTAATCCATTTATAATGTAAAGAATTATTTTTAGCTCGGTGCTGGCAGCGTGTGTAGCCTAGAGCTACAGGTAAACAGTAACCCCCACCAACTGCCAACTCCCCCACCCCACTACGTGCCCTCAATCAACGACCACCAGAACAAGAGGTGTTTCAAGTTACAGTTATTGACAACGGTGTGCCTGTAGCTCTATGTGTTTATTCTTTACAAGTTTTAAACGTCTTTTATATTTTAAAATTTAACTCTTAAAATCATTTATATATATATATATATATATATATATATATATATATATATATATATATATATATATATATATATATATATATATATATATTTGTTTGCTTATGTGTATATGTTTGAATAATATTTTCATTTTAATATCTTCATTTTACAGTAACAAACTACCCGTAGTTTTCTCTCGATGATTCTGGAGTAACTGATTTTTAAAAAAAATGCATAGAATGGCTGCCTTTCTATCATTTAACATTTTGGTTTGGCTAACATGGGTGTTGAATGCATTGTTAGGTCATATCATCATGACAATAATGAAGGTAACATCAAAATTCGTAATTAAATATCACACACCCAAACATTCCAGAACATCAAATTTTGACAAGAATGAGATAAAAACAAAGGAACATTTTAATTGAATATGTATCTGTTTGTTTTCTTATGCAACACATATCTTAAGATAAAGACCTAAATAAATAACAACATACGCATTTTGTAAGAGTATAAATATTTCCGATTTATAAGTAATACGCTGTTTAATAGTTGAAATCAATAAAATGAGAAAAAAATCTGGCAAACACGTATATTTTTAAGAAATTATCCTGGCTGTTTGCCAACCTTTACGTGACGGCAATGCTTTTATTCCCAACTCTGGAATAAGCCCGATCTTAATACATTCAACACAAAGAAAAAGGTAAGATTTATTTTTAGTAATGGATCAATAAGTATCGATCAAGTTGAACTTCCATTCGTTGACGTGGGTAAAGATTTTAAGAAGAGAATAAACTATGACTGACGGAATCTAATTTATAGACGGTTCTCTCTCCGTAGTGTCATGTGGTACAAGATTATATGGACATGATTGAAAAATAAAACGATACATAAAACGTATTATTATGATACGAATAAGTTTAAATTTTATGTAGTTGTTAGAAGACAAAACTCATTTGTTAAATCGCATTGCAGTCGACACATCATAGAGTCTTATATGCCCCGGGACAAGAACGCAATAATGGCGGGTCAGTAAATGTTTTTGGCTGACTAGTGACCCGCCATCCAACCAAACAAGTATTGACACTACAGAAAGACCAGCTCTCCCTCATTTCATTCCAAAAAAAGAACATTTCATAGCTCCTCTCTATGTACAACACGTCACAGTTCTTATCCTTATTATCAGCATCCACCACCTATTGTCACTCATGTCATTACCCACACCACCTTCTACTTCTAGCGGTGTATGACGTCGTGAACAACATCAACATGAAAGACAAGCAGGGATTTCCCCAGATCTATGCAGGTCATGTATATTTTTAGAATCGTCTATTATACACAAGCCTAGAAACCAAGAGCTACCAGTACACATAGCAGACAGAGCTTTGAAGCTGTGTAAAGCAAACATTCTCTGGTATGTAAAGATACGATATCCAGTTTTAGTGTGTGTATTTTTAATTGTATCGTCTAATGCCACTATAGCGGATATAAAATGGTATGTCTTTTTATTTTAACCCAAAAAAATATGCTCATGTCTCGAAGAAATGTTAATGATTTTATTTAGAAAATTTAAAACATTATTATTTCAATTCTTTCTTTATGTTATAAACATTACGTATTTTATTTTTTATTTTCTTAAGCTCGTTAAATTTAATAGCATTAAATGCTTTTTACATATTTAAAAAACAACATTGTTGTATCGCTTGTACAATAAGGGGGTCATACATAAATGACGTCACGCTTTTTTGACTATTTTTACCTACCCCCTCTCCTCCGTCACACATCGTAACAAAAAGCCAGACCCCCCCCCTAAAAAGACGTCACACCTCAGCCTACAAACCCCCCCTCCTCAAAATCGTAGTTGAATTTTTTGAAAACATGGATACTTTTCCAAATATTTGTCTGAACTCTGTCAAATTAGAATATTAGAATCTATATCAATTCCTACTGCAATTTATTTTAAAAAATTTCTAAAATGCGAAATAACGTCTAAAATTCGTTTTCTAATATTGCTTTTTACTTTCTCGTATATACGAAGTATAGAGAAAGTATTGTAATCGTGCAAAAAAAAATCGAGATTTTTACAAATCTCGAAGTTTTACACCTCACTGATACGGAAAAACATAAATTTGCAATCTTGTCCGTATGTCTGTGTGTGTGTGTGTGTGTGTCTGTCCGTGTGTAAACACGATTATTTGAGTACCGTTACAGCTAGGTTGATGAAATTTCATATATAAGTATATATCAAATCGTAGATCCGTCTCAACTTTTGAACCATTTCCGATAATCGGAGGTGGTACTTTTCCTACTTTGAATTTTTCAAAAGCCTATAACTTGAGTACTATTTCAGATAGATAAATGAAATTTCAAATGTAAGTCAAAGATCTAATTTTCTACCTTCTGTTAAATTTTGAGTAATTTCCGTTGACCGGAAGTAGTAATTTACGCTACTTCCGATTTCTCAAAAAACTAATGAAAATTTTTAAAGTACTAATAATATTGCGCACTATTATGCACATTTTTATATGGTCAAACCCCCTGTGATCAAACCCCATATGGTCAACGCACCGCTATGGTCAAAGCTCCGCTGTGGTCAAACCCCCTATGGTCAAACCCCCTATGGTCAAAGCACCTGTGGTCAAAGGTCCGCGCACCCCTTATTATCACCATCCACCACCTATTGTCACTCAAGTCATTACCCACACCAACTTCTACTTCTAGCGGTGAATGACGACGTAAACAACACCAACATGAAAGACAAGCATATATTTCCCCAGATCTATGCGGGTCATGTCTATTTTTAGAATCGTCTAGGTAAACTTAATCCTAGAAACCAAGAGCTAAGAGTACACAGACAGAGCAACATTAGAAGCAGTGTTAACTTAACCTTCTCTTGTAAGTAAACATACTATAACCAGTTTAGCGTGTGTGTTTCTAATTGCACTGTCTAAGCCACTATAGTAGATATACAATAGCATGTCTTTTTATCTTAACCAAAACGAGTAGGCTATGTTCAAATCTTTTAGAAATGCTAATGATTCTATTTTGACAATTTAAAACATTAATATTTCAACACTTTCTTTATTTAATAAAGATTACGTATTTTTATTTTAATTTTTTATTTTTAAAGCTATTTAAATTAAATAACAGTTACAAGCTCTTTAAATATTTTAAAAACAATATTATTTTGTCGCTTGAATGATAACCACAATAGACGAAAAAATGTTTGGGGTCATCCATAAATCGCGGCACGCTTTTTAAAACAACGTTTACCTACCAATAACATGCTGTTACAGGTCGTCACAAAAAGAAACAGACTTAGTAGGAGACCATAAACAGATATAAGGGCTTGTAATGGATTGTACCATACAACCAGGGGCGTAGCGAGGGGGGGGGGAGGGGGGTGCGGATCGCACCGGGTGACACCATTTAGGGGAGGGGGGTGACACCAAGGCAAAAAGTAGCAAAATATATAGAGAAAAACTTGAGGGGGGGGGGGTGCAAATCGAAAGTTTGAGGGGTGGGGTGCAAATCTAAAACTTGAAGGGGGGGGGGTGCAAATCTAAAACTTGAAAGTTTGTCCCCGGGGAGGGCCGCAAAGCCTCTGGGGGGTGACACCATTAATTGCCGCACCGGGTGACACCCGACCTCGCTACGCCACTGCATACAACCCTAACTTTAGTATATATATATAATATATAGGCCTATATATATATATATATATATATATATATATATATATATATATATATAGGCCTATATATTTATATATATATATATATATATGTGTATTGTTAGGATGCATGTAAGGATCTATGCTATAGATCAGAGCGAATGAAAGTTGGTGGGAAAGGTATGTTGAACGCAAGGAATGATGACGCGTATGGTGCGACAGTGACGTTCTGGTGTAGAGACTGGTTGCTAGGTATTGTGCGTGAGTTAGGATGATTTTCTTCGCCTTGGTGAAAGGATGTATGTGAGTTGAGGGTACAGAATTAAAGATAAGAAAAGAAGCCTGCGTTCCTCTTATTGATTGTTGGTCGTCCACTTCGTCTTAGTGAATGATGGTACGATGTATGTCTGTGAACACAACATCTCCACATGGTAGTGGTTAAGATAAAATGGTATTGGATCAAATAACCAAAGCCCCTCACTCAGCGTACCATGGTGGAGTAGCCAACAACGTATACCTGATATAACAAGAGTATAACAAGGTGAAGCAGCTTGAAAGAACGTGATATATGGACTGCTATTCTGAAAATCGTGTGTGAAGATCCTGGCGTGAAAAACCGTGTGGAGTATTCGTATCTTGCTTTGAAAACCCATCTGGATAAGAGGAATCGGTTGTTGCAGTTTCGAGCTGGGAAGATCAGCGGAAGTATAGACACCGGAGAATTAATTTTCTATATCGTGGAACATATCAGTACAGCACATTCTACTGATAGAACATACCTCTGGAGCGTACAGCGAATTGTTCAACAACGGAGAAAAACCAGCTGTTTTCCCATCCTCCGTCAGCCGTGTATGTAACACTGACACAATCTTCATCGTGAAACGTCAGCAACACGGTACCGAAAAGACGAAATTGAAAACTCGAAGACTTGTTGAACCTCATAAACATTGGATCCGGAATAATCGCGGAACACCTCGGGACATTTGTTGGGAACTACAAGTCAAGGGGATCTGTGTAGCAGGACGAGTTGGACAAGTCAAGGGGATCTGTGTGTCGGGACCCGTGTGTGAATTCGTTAATTAAGATAAGTACCACCATTTTAAAATTTTATTAGCACATTTGTGGTAGGTTCATAATTTTATTGTAGTAATTGATCCAGAAGTTGCCATAGTGTATAGATCTAGATCTGTTATACACTAGTGAACCAGAATTGTAGCTAACCTGGCTGAAAATAATTGTTCAAAAGAAACAAAAATGAGTGCCGAGCAAACAAAGAAGCTGCGTGAATTGGGGCAAAGTTTAGATTATAGGGGTGAAGAACTAGAAACATGGGTAAGGGAACAATTAAGGTTGTTAGAAAAATTATCCCTGATTCCCACTGAATTGGAAGCTTCAAAATTAGAAGTAGAGAAGGCTAAAGCCCAAACTGCAGATCTAGATAGAATTAGAGTGCAGGCTGAGGAGCAAATGAAACTAAACGTAGCAAGAGTCATAACGCAGGTTGAAGAACAGGCTAGGGTAAGCATGGGACAAATGAAATTAGATTATCAAGCAAAACTGGAATCGGACCAATTAGGAATTACTAAGACAGCAATTAACATGGACAGGACCCATACTAGTGATGCAAATATATTGGGGAAAATACCTAAATTTGATGAGCATAGAGATAATCTTGACTCCTATATTAAACGATTTGAGACCATAGCGAAAACCACCAACATTCATGAGTCTCAATGGGGCACACACCTACTAATACTGATCGGAGGAAAGGGTTTGGATGCCTGCCAGTGCCTAAATGAGGAGGAAATGAAGAATTATCGGACCTTGAAACAGACACTATTGGAATTTTACCATCTGACCGAGGCGGCGTATCGAATTAAATTTCAGGACGTACTCCCTGAGAATAATGAGGACTTCAAAATATACAGCAACAACATCAGGACAGCTTTCGATAAGTGGTTCGAAGCATCCGGGCTGGAGCCGACTATGCAAAATTTAAAGGAATTGATCCTAGTTAATAAGGTCCTGACATCAGTGGACAAAGGTCTGTTCAGCTACCTGCAAGAACGGAAACCTAGAACCCTGGATACTGTGACAGACCTATGTCAAAAATATCAGGCGGCTCACCCTGACAGACCCATTGGGAGAATGCAGGACCATAATATCTTTACTGCACAAGCCCAGAATGGTAACAGGGACAGATGGTCCCTTGGAGCGGTAACCGTCACATGGAGTCTAACATAAATAGAAGGAACCCTATACCAGGACAGAGATATTGTTCCCGATGTGGACAGTCAAGGCACACAACTACAAGCTGCAGATATAGAGGGGCAAATATGGACAGGACCATTCAATGTTTTGAGTGTCAAGGATTTGGTCACTTTAAGAGAGACTGCCCAAGTGGGAAGGGGGTATGTCCTCCAGGGGGATCAATCACCTTAATAGTGGTAGATGACTATCATTGGTTCTAAACATTAGTACAAATACTAGATTGGGTACAATACAGTGCTGGGTAGGGGATAGACTTGTTAAAACACTTAGGGATACTGTAGCAAATGTTTGTGGAGTTAGAAGAAATTTTGTACAATCGCATCAATATACAGGGGGCAGAGTAAGGGTAGAAGGGTTCGGGGGAATCGTTCACTCGTAGCCCATCGCAATTATCAATATTAAGACACCTTACTTTAAGGGTAGTGTTAGGGCTTCAGTCTTCACTAAAGGACCATACGATTTTATTCTGGGGAACATAAAAGGGATATCGAATCCATCTGATAACCAGATTTCAGAGTGGATGACAAGACATCACATAAACAAGGTACAGATTAGGAGACAATCTAAGGAGGAAATTATAAAGGAAATGGGAGACATGAAAATTGAGGGCGGCCTAAGTGAGAAAAAGATAAAAGAAGAATCGTCAACCGTTCAGGAATCATTGAATAATGCTAGTCTGTGGACCCCTACACAATTTCAAGAGGAACAGAGAAAAGACCATAGTTTAGAAACAATATTTAAACTAGCTAAGAAAAACTCGAGAACGTTCTCTAAAACAACAGAACATGGATTTATTGTTAAAGATAACACGCTAATGAGAATATTTAGGGACCATACCAAGGAATACAAACAATTGGTGATACCACACAGATATAGAAACATTATACTCAGTCAGGCTCACGATCTGTGTCTTGCTGGACACATGGGTAGCAGGAAAACAAAGCAGAGAATTCAGTCAGCCTTTTATTGGCCTAGAATGGATAGGGATATATCAGAATACATCCAATCTTGTAAGCTCTGCATGAACAAAACTAGGACGCCCCAGTTGGCACCTATACAGAAAACTGATTTGGTTTGCAGACCATTCGAAAAGATAGCAATAGATATGATTGGACCGTTACAACCAACGTCCGCAAGGGGACATAGATTTGTCTTGACCGTTGTCGATCTCGCTACGAGATGGCCTGAGGCATTCCCTCTCAAAAATACAACTTCTGAGGACATTGTGAACTGTTTGATACAGGTGTTTTCAAGAACGGGATTCCCCGATACAATACTCTCCGATAGAGGTCCACAGTTCACATCAGAAATTACTAGGCAAATTTCGTGCTTGCTGGGGATCAAACAGACCTTTACATCTCCATACCATCCCCAAAGCAATGGTATATGTGATCGCCTGAATGGCACGATTAAGACAATGATGGGAAAAATTCCTAAGAGGAATGCTAACGAATGGGACTTATATCTACCTTGCCTATTATTCGCATACAGAGAAGTGCCTCACTCTATAACTGGCTTCTCTCCATTTGAACTGGTTTTTGGTGCCAACCCAAAAGGTCCTATGGATATCATGAAATCTTTGCTTGTGGATGACCGACTGAACCCTGAGATATAAGGCTAATCGATATAGATCTAAAATGAACGTCGGTAGACATGTAAGAAAATTTAAGGTTGGTGACCAGGTTAGGATACTACTACCCTCAAGAGAAAATAAATTACAATTGGCATGGATGGGTCCCTATACTATTTCTAGAATAGTGACGAATGTCGATTACGAAATAATGATCAAAGACAAAAAGAAAATTTTCCATGTGAATATACTTAGTCCTTTCCACATGAGACCCTCTGATTTAGAAGTACCGGAATATACAGCTACCATCAATTGTGCTGTGGTTAGTTAGGACACTGATCAGGATGATACGTACGAAATTCAGACGATACCCGTTAACAACGAATCAAGACATAGACTTAAAACATATTCCTGAAGAATTCCAGGAAAGGATAGAATAGTTATTATCAAAATATCAGGAGACATTATCTGCTGTTCCCGGCAGAACCAACACGATCGAACATGAGATTAAAGTGATATCGGACACCCCCATTAAATTAAAACCATACGAGATACCCCTACATTATAGAGATCAAGTACAAATGGAAATCAACGAACTATTGGACACAGGCACAATTGAAATGTCGGATTCGCCTTATGCTGCACCAATTGTATTGAAAAAGAAAAAAAATGGTGAGATTAGGCTATGCGTGGACTATAGGCAACTGAATAAAGTAACAATACCTGATGCTGAACCCATGCCTAGTCAGGAAGAGTTATTCATAAAATGATCTCAGGCTAGAATTTTTTTCTAAATTCGACTTATCAAGGGGTTATTGGCAGATTCCCATTAAGGACTCATCAAAAAAATATACATCCTTCATCACACCTTATGGATTGTACCATTGGAACTTCATGAGTTTTGGCCTAATTAATGCACCGGCCACATTCAACAGACTCATGCGGAAGGTACTAGCTAACAACCCTGACACTGTTGCATACCTGGGTGACATCTGTTTGTTCTCTGATACTTGGCAAGAACATATAAAGGGGCTGGAGGCGTTATTAAAAACTTTAAGACAACATGGATTGACGGCCAGACCTAGTAAGATTGAAATTGGCATGCGTGAAATCCAGTTCCTGGGCCATATTATTAGCCACCAGGTTATAAAACCTGTGGGGGAAACTGTAAACCAGATATTAGATCTACAGATCCCCAAAACAAAAAAGGATGTAAGACGTTTGTTGGGACTGTGTTATTACTATAGAAAATTTATCCCAAATTTTGCTAGCCTACTCCACCCCATTACCGAACTGACAAAAACAAAGGGCACTGCTGGGAACAGGGCAATTAATTGGAGTAAAGAGTGTGATGACACTCTAAATTATCTGAAAAACTGTTTTACACAACAATCTATATTGAGATTGCCTGACATGGGTAAATCATTTAAATCATTTACACTAACAACGGATGCATCTTCTTATGGTATAGGAGCCTGTTTAATGCAGGAAGTAGACGGACACTTACATCCTGTACTGTACATCAGTCGGAAACTCTCTCCGGCAGAAAAGAACTATGCCATAATAGAAAGGGAATGCTTGGCAATAGTTTGGGCAATAACCAAGTAATCAAAATATCTATTAGGGGCACCTTTTACGTTAATGACTGACCATTCGACCCTGGTTGCCCTGGAAAGGAAAAAATTAAGCAATGCTAAATTAACAAGATGGGCATTGCTACTACAGGACTATAGGTTTAACATAGTCTATATCCCAGGTACACAAAATCAGATAGCTGACATTTTATCTAGGTCATAATAAAGCACATATAGGTTCTGTTGAGGCATGAAGATACTGATAAAGGTCATACAAATATGACTAGAGATACATATGTATTCTGGTGAACTTAGTGGGTTGTATAAGAAATGTTTAGTGTGTGATGATGAAGTACTGGATTACAATGTGAACTACGCTAATTGAATGGGAGTGTAAGGAACGTATTTGGAATGACTTTTAGAGATATGATTATTATATGATTACTTTTAAAATTGCCTAGTTATTGAGTGATTAAATATGAAACAATATGGTGTGAGATAATATGCATGATTCTTAACTAGTTAATAAAATGTGATAGACCACATATTCTTTCATGAGGTGTTTATAATTACGGTTATGATGTTGAAGTTAACGTTTACATGTTGTAAGATGTGTTGAGTTCATAATATAGTATGTTACCAAAGATATTTTGAATACATGTTGTTTCTAGGTATTTGATAAATCTGATATACTTGTACGGACATATTGTGGAGATAATGAGATTCTGTGTGTGCAGGGCTATCGAGTGATATGATATTAGGACATGATACTTAATTTTTTTTATTTCAGAATATTGGAACTGATTATGATATTGACATATTATGATGTTTTTATGTTATTATGAGAACAACCACAAATGTGCCAAATGGTGGTACTGTGGCTCTGTTCGCCATCACAAATATTGCTGGGTTAAACTAATGTGGCGTTTGGTTTTATATTTATTTTAGCAACTGTTTGGGAGAAGATGGACAATGCCGATGTGATACCCGATACCTTGTTTGGATGGACTGAGATTCTAAGACCAACCATTGATATAATATGAATGCCAGTATATTTGGAATATAATAATCTGTTGTGAGAGTAAAGCTAAAAGCTTGAATATATGAATTAATTAGGAGTTAATAATATACTGACGTAGTTGATATTGTTAGGTTAAACAATGTGTTATACTTAGCTACGTGAGTAGAAGCTAATACTATTAGCTTCAGTGGGAGAGGGGGGTAATGTTATGATGCATGTTAGGATCTATGCTATAGATCAGTGCGAATGAATGTTGGTGCGAAAGGTATGTTGAACGCAAGGAATGATGACGCGTATGGTGCGACAGTGACGTTCTGGTGTAGAGACTGGTTGCTAGGTATTGTGCGTGAGTTAGGATGATTTTCTTCGCCTTGGTGGAAGGATGTATGTGAGTTGAGGGTACAGAATTAAAGATAAGAAAAGAAGCCTGCGTTCCTCTTATTGATTGTTGCTCGTCCACGTCGTCTTAGTGAATGATGGTACAATGTATGTCTGTGAACACAACATCTCCACATGGTAGTGGTTAAGATAAAATGGTATTGGATCAAATAACCAAAGCCCCTCACTCAGCGTAACATGTATATATATATATATAAATATATATATATATATATATATATATATATATATATTTATACAGGGTCGTCCATGAAGGACGCGTCACACTCGTAGGGGGGAGTGGGTCCTTAATTTTGTGACAGTGTGTGATGAGGGGGGAGGGGGGGGGGGGTTAGATGGTGTGACGTCACTTTTTTGCATTATAAAAAAGCAATGTTTGAAAACGAGTTTTAGCCGTTATTTAGCCTTTTAGAAAACGGTTTTAATAAATTGTAATAGGAATTGATCAAAATACTCTATGTTGGCAGAGTTCCAACAAGATTTTGGCAAAATTTCGATGTTTTAAGAAAAATTCAACAGAATTTTGAGGGGGGGGGGGGGGGGGCTGCAGGCTGAGGTGTGACATCATTTTAGGGGGCTCTAGAGAAAACACAAGCAAATTAAAAACATGCCTAGTAATTCGAAAAACGAAGTCTGACGTCGTCATATTTAGCATAGAGTAGAAAATTATCTCTAGCCGGAGAGTGCACACAGTAATATGACGTCATTGATTCTCGAGTAAACATTGAATAAAAAGGCAATTTTGTCTAATCTAATCTAAATGGTTTGCGTGAAGAGCTTCTTTCATACAATTCTTCGGGTAGGGGCGAAGCCCCACCCCCGCGTAAGAACGTCTGAGCCCCCCCCCTCCCCAACTCAAAAGAAATCTCTTCATCGATACTCTATAATAAAATTACCGCCTAATTAATGTCTCTAATCTAAAAAGTGGTTTTCTTGCAATTTCTTTAATGCAATTCTTCGCGTAGTGGCTAAGCGCGACACCAGTGTTTCTTTCAGACTTTTTCCTCTCTTCCGGTAGGGGCGAAGCCCCGCCCAGATTCTTCCTTTAGTTTGTATGATCTACAAATGCGACCAGTGTTTCTTTCAAACATTTTCCTTACCGGCGAGGGGTGGGGGTACATTAATTTTTCGTGGGGCGGGGGTAGAATTTTCTGGGAGGGGGCGGACACTGGAAAAAATATATAATTATATTTCGTTGAATGGGACGGTAGACATGTTTTTGGGTGTGTGTGTGGGGGGGGGGGGGGGGGTCGGAGCCCCCTCCTCCCAAGTAGAGTTGCCTGAAAGAAACTCTAAATGCGACTTTTGTCATGAATGAGATTAGGTGCATGATTTAGGGATATGCCCCTATGACTATATTTTGTATAAATTAAAGTACCAATTCTGGATAAAAATCCGTTTTCAATGTCATTTTTTGTTTCCAGTTAAATTGAATTAAGATGGTGATTTTGGTTTTGGTTTTAGTTTAGAGAAAATAGACAGCACTATCAACCTAGATTACCTTTATGTTTTCAAGTTGATAGCATTGAGGATTCATGTGCCAGAAGGGATGATACAACTTTCAACTATAATACATAAATAATTATTAAAATATTTAGCCTTTATAAAATAGTTGAAACAAAACATTCTAGCTATGAGGTACATATTAAACAGCTTATGGACACATAGACGACTACAATTATATTTAACATCAATTCAATATTTATTAATAGTAGACGAAACTTTGAATTCAACACACAATCGTCAGTAGATGTGGCAATTAAAACTTGTGAAATCGACGCCCCAAAAGTAATCGAGTACTATCATCAATAACGTTAGGTTTAGATTATGTAAAAATTTATAAATAAAAATAATGCGTGTTTTGTAGATAGTTTTTATATCTGGCATTTATTTAGCAAATCATCCTAATTTGCAATCAACATTTGAGTAGTTATAACTTGATAAATAGCGTTCGTGTCTTTTTATCGATACTATAATATTTATAATAAGGAGCAATCATATGTAGCAGACGTTCTCACTTCCTTGGTCGCCCGATTTGTTTTAGGAGCTTCTTTCAACTCTCGGTTTAGTCCGACTTAAAAATAAAAATTCTTAGCAGATGTAACAGTCTTATCTGAGTAATAGATTCTAATGATCAGTTTGGTAACTATTTAAATAATTTTATGAATTTATTGGGGCCCAAATGCCAAATAGGCCTACATTTTATGATTTTAAAGATTCTAGAACTAGAATCTAGGGGGTCATCCATAAATGACGTCACGCTTTTTTGGACGATTTTTACCTCCCCCCTCCCCTCCGTCACACGTCGTCACAAAAAGCCAGACCCCCCCCCTAAAATGACGTCACACCTCAACCTACAACCCCCCTCAAAATTGCAGTTGAATTTTTTTTAAACATCGATATTTTTCCAAAATCTTGTCTAAACTATTACAATTTATTAAAACAGTTTTCTAAAACGCGAAATAACGTCTAAAATTCGTTTTCTAACATCCCTTTTTTATAATGCAAAAATGTGACGTCGCAACATCTGACCCCCCCCCCTCCCCCTCATCACACATCGTCACAAAATTACGTACCCCCCCTCCCCCCTACGAGTGTGACGTCATTTATGGATGACCCCTAGATCTAGAATCTAGATCTAGAATCTAGAGTCTAGATCTAGATCATCTAGACTCTAGATCTAGACTCTAGATCTAGATAATCTAGAATCTAGAGTATTCTAGAGTAAGACTCTAGACCTAGATATAGAGTCTAGATCTAGTCTATAAGTCTATAACTCCAGATCTAGAATCTAGAGATCTAGATCTAGAGCAAGTTCTAGTCTAGAACTCCAGATCTAGAAATCTAGATCTATGATCTAGATCTAGATCTAGAGATCTAGAGCAAGATCAGATCTAGATCTGGAGTTCTAGACTAGATCTAGATCTAGATCTAGATCTTGAGGGACTAGTCTAGAATTTAGCTAGATTCTACTTTTCAGTTTTCTAGATCGACATACATATAGTATTCTAGATATAGATCTAGATCTCATCTATGGTTATTCTAGTTTCTAGATGTTGCTAATCTAGATCTAGGTTTCTAGACTTATGACTTAGGCTATAGAACTAGATCTATACTATAGAATAGTAGATCTAGATAGTTTAAGTCTTAAGACAAGTTAAGAGTTAACCCTTTTAAGATTTGTACTTTACGTTAACTAGATCTAGATCTATTAGGACAGTATGATTATTAATAGAATCTAGATCTAGATCTAGTACAGTTGTAGTAGATCTATATTAATTAATTAATAGTAGGCCTATAAATAATATATCATGATAATCTAGATCTGGACAAGATAATAGATCCCTAGATCTATTAAAACATTATTCTAGATCTAGATCTATATTTATTATCTATTCTAATCATCTAATGATATAGATCTAGATCTACATCTAGACTAGATTCTAGTTTTAAACTGGATCTAGAAATCTAGATCTAGTCTAGATTAGATCTAGATCTATACATACATTACAACTTCGAGAACTGAATCCAATTTAGAACTTCTGTCATATAAAAGAGTGCAGGTTAAAATTAAGATGCAGAATTCGACCAATAATTATACAATAAAAATAAAGCAAAGAATATTTGTTTTGAGGTAGTATTCAGTATGAAGTCTAAACCAAATGTTTGGTACTAATAGGTTATTTTACAATGTAATATTTTAGCCTAATTTATTATTGCATGTTAATGCATTTATAAGTATAAACATCAATAGGGATTTATAGAGGTGTATTTTCAATTTTTATATACATTTTTTGTTTCAACAATTAACTATGCTATAGAGCTATACATAAGTAGATCTACGAAAAATATGAATATTGAAGGACAAATTGATTCTCTTTCAAAATTTAATCTTCATACATTTTATTTAGGTCTGAGAATAAATTTGAAATACTAACCATTTTTATGTGACGACTGTTATTGCTTGCACATGCTCTATTCTATTTTTATGTTCATAATAGTTCAAAGTTAAATGTTATAACTGATTTTTATTAAACTTAGTAAAGATCCAGCCTAATTAGGTATCTTATTTGCTGTTTTACTACCGAATAAGATTCTTCGGATAAATATTTTTATTTGAAATGTGTTTTAACTTCATCTGAACTTTTGGGCATGGGAATATTCTAAACTAATTGGATTAGGCAATGTATACACATAAGCTTTTAAGCATTTACATTGTGTATAATACTTGTTTAAATAAGTTACAGTTTCTGCAAACTTAGTGTAGATGTTTTAGTTGCTATTTCCAATGTTTAAATAAAATACTTTATATATTTATTAAACACAGAAGAGGAAAATTAACAGCCAACAAGCTTATATGGTTTACAAAACATTGCAATTAAACTGACTATTGATTTGCTGAGAATCAATTGAATTATTTTTTCTAGGTTAACACTTCTGACCATTGAGAAGATAAATTATCTTTTGAAAAATAAACATTGATCTACCTTGTTTTCATCAAAATAATCAGATACTTTTGTTTTCAAGGGTTAGTGGGCACTTGTGAGTGACAACTGTAAATATCCCAACAAGTGTATCAAAATTAATCAGGTAATTTATTATGTAAGCTGCGATTTTAAGGTCTTATTTTCAAATATAACTCATTCTTCAGAAACATATATAGTTGAAAATCACATTTAATTAAAATTATTAACATGTTCATCAGAAGCTAATATCAAATAAATAATAAGCTGATTACCATAGGTGCTATGTTTATAGCCAAAAATTATCTTGTTTTTTTTTTTCATTTTTGGTATAAATTTAATGTGTTTTTCACTATTTAGAAGAAACAAATCTATTTTAAGTTACTATGTGTATCTAATACTAGAGAAATGTTTATATGCAGATGTAAAACTAATTCTACATATTCTTATTTGTTTACATTTTTATTAGTGCACTTATGAAACCTAGTTACTATTTTATATTAATGATCTATAATCATATCTACAGTAAAACAGACCATGAAAACCCCAAACAAAGTGAGAAAAAGAAAATTGGAGCCATCAAGTACACCTAAAGGTAGAGCCAGATAAATGTTACATCATTCTTTGAACCAAATCTTTAAGTAATGTTATTTTGTTAAACTAAAAACTATTATGGCAATTTAAAAATTCAGATGCTTAAGAAATCCATTGCTTAATAAAAAAAAAATACATGTGTTGTAAGTGTAAAAGTAAATGCTAAATACCCAATGAATTCTATAAACATAAGTTTTCTTACATATCTGAGAATGAACTTTGAGAGGATATTAATCAAGCTATAAGATTTTATCTCAGTAATGCCACATTTCTTGTCCCTGTAATTATAAAGTAATGTATGTGTTATTTTCTTATTATTTTATTTTAGATGTGCCATGCTGTGAGAGCCCAAGTAAAGTTATAAAAAGTGACCAAACAAGTGTCTTTATTCCAGGTAAGATATGACAAACATAAGACAACTCTAGTCTAAACAATTATAAATCTGTGCTAGTGATAACATTTAGATGACTTTACTATTAGTAATTGTATAGTTCATTAGATGAAGGAGATAGTAAAAAGTAAAAGTTTAATTTACATCTATATCAGTTTGCTAAATCATGTGTTAGTGTAAACATAGTATAGCTAATCAAAATAATAATAGGTGCATTTTATATCAGTGTTTAGTTTTTAGGTTGTTTAAATAATTTGTTTCCCCTATATCTGTAGGAAATCATGAAGCTGAGATGTGCTATGGAGGAGAAGCTGATCTACACAAACATGTTACTGCCTGTACGAAGAATCCAGGTCACAAAGGTTTTATACCTCTTAAAGATTTCAACACAAATTGTCTCCCTTCACGTTACCATGACGACGACCTCATGTATGAGACAATCAAAACATTGGCAGCCCTAACTGTCCAGGTAAAGACTAAATTCACCAGTCTACAGAGACCAGAGTTTTACCCAGGCACTCAAGTTCCATATCCATGTTATAAGGACAGAGGAAGTCACGTGATGAGGTTAGGGACGGGGAGGGTGTGGATTGCGTACAAGTGCACAGAGAGTGATAGAAAAACTTGTCGTTGTGCTAAGTGTCAAGTCTCTGCCACACCCAGCAAAGTGTGGGGGCAGGCAGGTGTTTGTTGAGATATGTGACATGTGACTTAGAGTTGGTTGATGAACTGGACAAGATGTGTCGGCACTTTAATGGTCTATGTTGGGAAGTAAGGAACAAATGCAGGAGATTTGGTGATGTGGACAAGTTGACCGTTATAGTGTCACATCCTCATGGCTGTCCTAAACAGGTCTCTGTAGGACAATGTACACACAAACGTGAGAGGTGTGTGTACGATGATGATGACAACTGGACCAGGTACTGGTACATAACATGTACATGTCCTGGCTCCAGTGGAGCGTATGTCTACAGGCTGGGATATGGCGATTTGTCGTATCCCCATCCCCACAGTGGATCAAACTCTGAAGGAAATTATAGTGGGGAGTATGTGGACTGATGTAACTGTTAGTTCTCTCCCCTTGTCTATATAATGTAAACAAACAAAATGGCGGAACCTTCCCCGTCATTAAACTGTTTGTGTAAAGACTTGCATATGTTGTAAACATTTTATAACATGTAAATGATTAAAACAAATGTTTTGATTGATTTAAACCGTTTAACCACTGTAATTTGCATCTACCACAATGTATTTTACGCACTTTACATGTTTAATGTTTTAAATATTTTGTGTTTAACAAATGTCGGCAACATTGTTGATCTAACCTTACCATGAATTGTATCTTTACATATTACGTTTCTAGCTCTTCTTATTTGTTTACAAAATTATTACATACTAGAAAATAAATGCCCAAGATAAAACTTATTTGTTTTGTTGTTAATTTCATTTTTATAGACTAATTAGCAAATTGATATCAAACAGCTTTTTCATACTGCTGTTGGTATTACCGTCATGATGTCGGTGGAATTAAAACATTCCCAACTCAATGTAACGACAAGGCCGACATGTAGCCTATATAAGGATAAATAATGTCTAGTAATGATCAATTTTAATGAAGTGATGTTCAAATAAACTTAACTGATACCAGACACAACCGTTAAGATCTACATCTTTTATTGTCCTACTCCATTAGAAATGTTAAGTGAGATCAGAGTTTGTCTAAATACTTTCATCATCTGGTGATAGAACACTCGCATGTTGAAATGTAAGTCTCTCGTTCCTAAGTCCATCCAGCTCTAATGGGTACCTGAGTAAAATCGGGAAATATAAACCCGGCTGTGACCACACAGTTGATTCAAAAGTCATGTTGAAAGAAATACTTTAACTCTATTTCATCTGCTTGATTGACCTTCACATTTTAAAGATACCGTTACTTCTTTTGCTTTTATGACAAAAGTTGGTAAATATTTTGAAAATTTAAAACCATGGTTAATGCACAAAACCAACGGTTCAAAACTATCTCGCAAAACACTTAACGGTTATACGGGCATGTTTTATTTTGAAGTATATTTGATATATATTGTAATTTATGTAATATAAATCAAAGTAATTACAAGCTTTACTGGTAAAAATATACCCGACATTTTATCTCACAAGTGCAAGTTCTTTATTTTATACAGATCAACGGCGTGTTGAAACTGAATAGGAAAACTTTTATGGTCAAAGGGAAGCAACAATGAAAATGTTTTAAAACTACAGATTTTCATCATTATCTTTCTTTTTTTAACATGTTCCAACCGATAATATATTTCGTATAACTGGAAGCAAAAATATATTTCTTTTGTAATAACAGAAGTGTTTTTCGTAGCATTTTACTACTTTCAATACATGACCACATACTAAAGAAAATCAAGCGATAATAATAACCATATAAAACAGTAAAATAGGCCTATATATTAAAGAAACTTTTTGAAGCACATAAGTCATATAAATATAAGGAAAACTGTTTCGTATTGTCGAATCTACATTTCTCCCCTACCGTCATCTGTGTGTTGCTAGGTAGACAGAAGCTCTTTATACTTACATGACTAGCTCAAACAATCCGTTTGGCAAATTTATAAATTAGTGAAGACTTTTAAAATCCACGAAGTTTTAAAATAGAATAGAATCAAATTCAGAATGAACTATAACGTAATTACTAATTCTTTCTAAAAATCGTTCCCATATGGAACGTTTCACATAATTGTTCGACCTGCTTCTAGATTTAGTCTTGCGATCAGAATTTTTTTTTATTTCTAGAACATGGACTGTTGTGACACAATTGTTACACTCAATAAAAGGGAAGCTGCTTTATGCTTTAATAAAAATCTCTAAATTACTTACAAACTGTTGCTAGCAAACTAAAAAAAACTTAGACGAACCTATCTAATCCAGAATAAGCTACTGTATATTATCCCTTAAATACAACTCTACCCATGCTTGCTGCTCTAGCTGTACCATCCACTATCATTCACTACACCAGACTTTCTTCTCCTCGACTTTATCTGACTTGAAATGCAGACATTATCAGAATTATCTTCACTGTTGTGACACAATGTAACATGTAGTATAACCAGGTCGTAGCTTACCTTAGCCTTTAGCCAGTCAGAACGGTCTAATTAACAATGAGAGAACGAGTTGTAGCCAATCATGGTTTTACGCTAAGTCATAAAGCAATGTTAATATATTAAGTGCAGGTTTTAGAGGCAAAATGTCCTATCAGTTTAAAAATTATTTGCAGACAGAGTGCATTTCAAAAACATGTTAAATCTCTCTATACTCAACAAACGAAGTTATTAACCTTCATCGTAATATAAGGACACTCATATATTGTATAGCAATGGTTATATTATATGATGTCTTCTTGACTTGTGTAATGTTTTGTTTGTTTTTGGTCATTAAGTGTTAGTGCCTTTGGGCTTTAGTTTACGCGTGTTAATTAACTCTGCATGAACAAAGTTTCAATGGTCAAAGGGTAGTAACACGAAAAATAATTTTCATGCAATAGATTTTCATGGTTGTCTTTCTTATTGGTAAATTCAGAACAATAATATTTTTTGCAAACGTTCTCGTAAACATGAATAGAAACAATACCAAAAGAGATGGTACACTATCAGCACCAACGAATACGACAAATCGTGTCGTTTAAACCTTACAGAAAGAGTCTTCTAGTGGCCATTAATACAATAGTGCCAAGCTGGGTAGCCTACAAGGAGATACGTTATTGTACACGGTATCAAGTGCCCATACCGTTTGGTTTCTTTGAGACAAAACAATGCATTTTAAAGTTTACAACTGAAATTTAAAACAAAACTTTACCACAATTTTCTCTGCCGCCCACGAATTAAGCTTAATGTTCAGGCCAGTCTAAGAAGATTTACAGGCCTGCTAGGGGATTCAAGAAAATATTTATCAAGATGCAGACATAGACACAGCTCTATTAGAAAGAGAAAAAGACGTCAGACACTATTTGACACGTTCATACATTTAAAATATCTTCTACTTAAAACAAAATAGGACCGTCTCTGTGTGTTAGTATTACCTTCACTGTCTGTCTGCTAGTTTGAACATAACTTTATGACTGATAGTTTCACTTAAACCTTCTGTCTTCTACTATCATCTAAAGATTAAACTAACTGTAAACCAGTGTCTGCTTGCTGCATCTCCCAAATACAATATTTACAGACGAATACAACTTAAGCTGATATTATCCCCTGCACATTCTGCCTGCTAGTATCACGTTTATGAATCCAACGAATATAGTCTACAATTAGTTTTACGCAATCCGCAATGGACAAAACTAAAAGTATAATTCAAATTTTGACGGTATTTAACATGTATTCTAGTCAATGCATGTGATCGGTCTACTTCATTTGGTTTCTTTGCGAAATATGGTGATAACGCCACCCATCTGTTTATCCTTTGTACACTCCCGTCATTGCTAGTCGCATGGACCCTGTTGTTCAAGTTATAAGGAGAACAACTAGGATTGTCTTATGGGGTTCCGCCTTGTTCCATGCGGATAATGAAGCCGGCGGCTTTTGACTTTGTTCTCTGAGGGTTGTTTCATCTGGTTGACATAAAAGGAGCTATGAAAACATTTGTAACCGTATTTCGCAATATTTAGGTGTTGATTCTTAGAATTTAAAAAACTCCCGTAAACTTCAGTCAGTTGCACCTGATGATTAACCTTATAAGGATAGCAACTAGTATCGTTTCTTGAACATTTCACCTTATTTCATGCCTTATTTCGATGGTGTCAATATATGTGCTATGCAGGAACACATATTTTGCGATTTTAGTATATTTTATACTTGTCGGCCTAATGGTTTGACGGCCTTATGGTCTATCGGTCTTATGGTCTGTCGGCCTTTTAACTGTCTGCCATTTAGCTATCGGCCTTTTATCCTTTCGGTGTTTTGTCCGTGTCGGTCTTTTGTCTTGTCAGCTCATTTAGGTATCCGTGTTTATGGGAATACAGTTGAAATAATCGTGTAATAAAGTGGCGTATTGTTTTAATATTAACTTCAGAATCGTAGATTAACGGTTTTTAAGGTTCAGATTATTTTCCTGAATGGTTCCTCTCCTGCTTGATTTTTTTCCCCAGATGGTTTGCTGTACCCAGGTAAATAGCACTGTTTGATTGGTACGCGGTACTATTTTTTGCTAGCAGTCAATCGCTCACAACTGACCAGGAAGTATTTTATTTAAATGAATATTTCCTTCATCAGTGATTTCCATTTTTGTTACTTACGTTAGCATTTGGAAATCTATTTGACCCTGCTGTAACTCTAAAACATTCCTTCTTAATTGTTGTCATTTAATTATAACTCGTACGTTTTATTTAATATTTCTACATAAATTAAACATCACAGCGCAGTATCCTTTAATTTTTGTAAAATCAAGTGTAAAAATAAACAAGAATACCTTATTTTCTGGTCTAGATATACATTCCTACGTTAATAAACTACAAGTCATGGAAATTAACTTAATCATCATTAATCATGTGCTGCATCACGCCGTCCTATACTGTAACTAGCGACTTTAACACAATCCACCCCTCACCATGTTTACACAATCAACCCAAGAACCTCATGTTTGAGATTCCCTGTTGTGTTTCACTCGGGTCGTACTTGGCATAGTTTTTCTACGCTATCTATGTGTTGACATCACCAGAGACCTTCAGTCTGTGATAAACTTAAAACTGTCTACAAACATTGAAACTTAAACTTCAGAATGGACCCACGTATATCAATAACACAAGGTAATTCTCATTGTAAAGTAGTTTTATTGTCTCATGTGTTCACCCTTTAGCATCTGACAGTTCATGTGACCTCAGCAGATGTTGTCAGACGATTCCACATGCGCTTTTACTTTCTCTACCGTGAATTAGATCCCAATTACTTTGATTGATTCGGGCATGCTCTACTTACTTTACACGGATTTGAATCTGAGGCTTTCAGATTATTAGTTATGTGCTCTAGCTCTCCTCCGCTAGGCTATCATTCTTTTTAAAAAATAAATTGAAAAGCTTAAGAGTAGTAAAAAAAAAATCTCTAAAGCAGCTAATTAGGCTTTTAATCGTTTTTTTTTACTTTTCAAAACCTATGTCAGCTAGCCAGAAGCAGCTTACTCCACTTGACACGTACGAAAGCAGTTAATGTTTTGTCAATCTCTCTCTTAACCATTTGTGCCTGTATCACCACGTTCTTCAAATCTAACGTGTAGAAAAGTCTTACGTTGAAGATGATTTGTTCAGTTATGACTAAATTTTTACTTCAAATGTGACTGCTACAGTTTGTGGTATCAGTCACAAGGTATTTTGCATGTATACACATGTAATTGATTCCACGACAAATAATCTTTTCTTTCTTTTACTTCTTCTTCGTTTTTAATTTTTTAGTGTTGGAAGGGATCGTGCCTTATCTGCAAGAGGGTTGAACTCGAGACTTTTTAAAATTTATCATCCATGAGCTTTTGCCGACTCGACCAATTATCACAATTAAGGATACGTGTCAACTGGTTATGCGCCATTGAGGCTATTGACTCCGATTTCAGCCTGCTTTTCTTTTTGGATTTGCTTCCATAGCCTATGCCACAAAGAACAAACTATAAGGCAGCATTTGTTTGATTTTGGATTTGTCTCTCCTAGAAGGGTTGCTATCCCCAGCTAACGAGCCTCATCTACCCGAGGGCTTGAACTCGAGACTTTTCGGTTTAGCAACCATGAGCTTTACCGACTCGACCACGCGGACCCAATATTCTTTTGTCCTGATATCATTTGTCCATGAGATATTTAGTCTTGGATATATTTTTTTTTCAGATCTTTTGTCTTTGACATATTTTGCCTTGGATATTTTTATCTCAGATCTTTTGTCTATGACACATTTTGTCTTAGATATTTTTTTCTGTCATGTAAGTTCCTTTAATACGTATAACATAGAACTGGATTGTACTTACGTATTATTTACACGATTTTTCACCACTTTAATTAAATTATATATTCTTCTTTTTTCTTTTCGTTCTTAATTTAGTTTATGGTGGAGAATTTAAACAACAAGCCCAACTTCGTGTATGAGCTGGACTGTGGTCTCCAGATCTGCGGGTGCCCCATATAGTTTTTGCTTAAGTGGGGTGTATAGGGGCCAGTGTTTGGATCGCGCATGGCCATATAATGAACAGTCCAGAAGAACGTGCTCTGTATTCTCCGCGGCCATTCCACATGGGCAAGTTTCGACATATCCAATTTTAAGGTTTTTTTTATACACCTGCTGTTTTAGTCTATTGTGCCCTGTTTTGAGTCTGATGATTTGTACTCTATCTAGTGTTGATAAATCGTGTAATTAAAATCTCTACACACAAAAAAACTTTAGCATACGGACTTCTTTCAATTCTCCGACATAGTAAACTTTTACACTTGACTTTAATGGCACAGATCGCACGCCAATCTTTCCCCTTTTATACCTTACAGTTTCTCACAAGTGCCAGTGAAAACAATCGTGAAAAGCATACACAAATCAATCTAATGAATCGCTTAGGTTGTAGTTACGAAGGACTTTTGTTCTAGGACTATCTGCCACACGCCTCACCATTTCTATATTCAATGCCTTTAAAATAACAACAAAGATCATACTTTGGTCTACATACGGCGCTGTTGTTTTTCAAATGTAGTTGCGACCCATGATATCTTTAGAGAATGATAAAGTTTATTGCGTCTGTGAATTGTAGTATCTATATGGGGGCCTACTGAAAGGCTATGCTGAGGAAGGGACACCTTGTACCACTTTTCAACAGAGCTAACTTTTGGCATAATTTTACTAAAATAGTCGTTGAAATCAAATCAGCATAAAACATTCACACATGATTCACTTACATCGCAACATGAATACACATTTTATCCTAACCATGGTATAGTCAGGATCAAGAAAATGTCAACCGGGTCCAAATGATTGTGAAGATATTAAAGAATTGTTTTTTATGCATTTCTCTGTACAGCTCAGCTAAATAATATTAGCACACGAAGGAAGTTATTTAATAAAGTTTTGCTTGTATTTGTATGTTTTATTGTACATATTTAATTGTGCCTCAGAAATGAAAAATAAAAAGCATTGCAACTCGTCAATCATCCTAGCAAAACGATAAGCCTTCAAACTTCAGTACATATTAAATGTTTTAGTAAATGGCTATTTAGTTTATAATTAAATCGATAATTTTATCTCAATCTAGGTCTATAAGCCCAACGTACTGAACTGAAACATTTCCGTTTACCGGTAGTAGTACTTTTTGCTATTTCTAATTACCCTCAACAAAAATCTAGTACGTGCATTATTTGAGTTTGGTTTTTCACCCTTCAGGTTGAAACACTCCAGCTGCCTAAGAGAACCCTTTTGGAAACTTTAGCTAAAATCCCCCAAAAAATAGGTAAGAAGAAATGTAATTTGAAGTCCTTAAAAATGGTCAGGTAATTAAACAGCAGATAATATCATTATGTATTACTTTCGGACTGAAATGTGACATACCAACAAACTGTTTCAGATAATATGGCAATCTTCTATTATAAAAGTAAAGATAAAGTAATTGCACAACCAGGTGCGTTTTTTCCAGGTAAGTTACACTATACAAGATGAATATATATTTAAAGAAATCATAAATATGTGCTAGATTTAATATCTTAATGGTTTATTTTTAAAACATATTCAAATTAAATGCAAATTAACATTACACGTAACATTTCCTTGGTTATGTAAATAAAGTTTTGCTTCTTTGTTCTTGAAGGAAAGCATGATGCTGAGATGTGCTATGGAGGAGAAGCTGATCTAGACAAACATGTTACCTGCTGTAAGAAGAATCCAGGTCACAAAGGTTTTATACCTCTTAAAGATTTCAACACAAATTGTCTCCCCTCACGTTACCATGGCGACCACCTCATGTTTTAGACTATTAAAACATTGGCAGCACTAACTGTCCAGGTAAAGACTAAATTCACCAGTCAAGAGAGACCAGAGTTTTACCCAGGCACTCAAGTTCCATATCCATGTTATAAGGACAGAGGCAGTCACGTGATAAGGTTAGGGACGGGAAGGGTGTGTCGTGTGGACAAAAGAATTGAGAAGAGTGGAACTTGTCGTTGTGCTAAGTGTCAAGTCTCTGCCACACCCAGCAAAGTGTGGGGGGAGGTTAATGTGTTGACAGCCACACACGTGGTATTTGATGACAGTGAGGCGAGACAGACCAGGTGTGTTTTAGGTTTTGATGACAATCAAAGTCCAGTGGTCAGTCTTGTTGGCTGGGAGATGCTGGGTGGGGGAGACACTGAGAGAGACTGGTGTCGGTTGAGTTTTGTAACATGTAACTTAGAGTTAGTTGATGAGTTTGACAAGATTTGTCGGCGTTTTATTGATCAATGTAGGGCAGTTAGGAACAAATACAGGAGATTTTATGTTGTGGACAAGTTGACCGTTATAGTGTCACATCCTCATGGCTGTCCTAAACAGGTCTCTGTAGGACAATGGACACACAGACATAAGATTGATGACACCTGGACTAGGTACTGGTACACAATATGTACATGTCCAGGTTCCAGTGGAGCGACTGTTTATAGGCTTGGATGTGGTGGTTGGATGTCTCATCACCATCCCCACAGTGGATCAAACTCTGAAGGAAATTACAGTGGGGAATATATGTACTAATGTAACTGTTCACTCACCTCTCTACTAGATGTAAACAAATGAAATAACAGAACATTTCCCATTATTAAAATGTTTTTATAAGATTTTATTACATAACAATATCGTTAAATAGAATGATAGGTTTTTTTGCTTTTTTACTTTCTCGTATATACGAAGTATAGAGAAAGTATTGTAATCGTGCAAAAAAAAATCGAGATTTTTACAAATCTCGACGTTTTACACCTCACTGATACGGAAAAACATAATTTTGCAATCTTGTCCGTATGTCTGTGTGTGTGTGTCTGTGTGTCTGTCTGTCCGTGTGTAAACACGATAAATTGAGTACCGTTACAGCTAGGTTGATGAAATTTCATATATAAGTATTTTATCAAAATCGTAGATCCGTATCAACTTTTGAGCGATTTCGGTAACCGGAAGTGGTACTTTTTCTACTTTGAATTTTTCAAAAGCCTATAACTTGAGTACTATTTCAGATAGATAAATGAAATTTCACATGTAAGTAAAAGATCTAATTTTCTACCTTCTATTAAATTTTGAGTAATTTCCGTTGACTGGAAGTAGTAATTTACGCTACTTCCGATTTCTCAAAAAACTAATGTAAATTTTAAAAGTACTAATAATATTGAGCACTATTATGCGCTTTTTTATTTCGCGTTCACTTGGTGTGCAATTAATTTGTCTACGAGATTTTATTCTATTTTTAAAACTTTAAGTATTTAAAATGGATTAAAAATCATGTCTATAGCCCGAGTTCCCATCCCCTGTTATTTTATATAAGAATATTCGAGAAAGTTTAGGGGAGATCACTCCCGGTTTATTTTAAACAATTTTTAATTTCTTTCTTTTTTGTGCCATTTTTAATCTTAGAGTTTTTGTTTTTTTTCAAATGTAAATATTTTGACCTTTATGAATGTGTGCAAATTGTTGTCCTATAAAAATGTTAATTTAGATGCTTAGGTCTAGATGGTCCTATCAGTAATCTTCACAAATTGTACATAAACAGAAACAAAATTCTAAAAGGAAAAAATCGTTGTCCTTTTTCCACTTTAATTATTATTGGGTTTTGTCTTTCATGAACAATTCTAACACGATTTCAAGATCAAGTCAAACGGTCAGGACGGAATGAAACTTTTTTGAATACCTTTATCAATAAATTTTTAATTTAAAAAGTAGAAGATTAGTACTCCGCCCAGAAAGAGTGCTCGAGATTCATCGATGTTTCCCTTTCGTGAACAAGATACATGTTACAGGTGAAGTAGAGTTGTATGGTTCATTGATCTCGGCGAAAGAGCGAATGATGTTGTTAGCGCTATGTCTTTGTTTCTCTAGCTTGAGCCCAGTGTTTCTTCCAGACTTTTTTCTCCGGGGGGGGGGGGGGGCACTTGAAATGTTTGGTGGGGGGGGGGGGTAGACTTTCTTCGGGGGGGGGGGGGGGTGCGGACACTGTTAAAAGTATATTTTTTTCTATATAAATTTTATAAATTTCATTTCGTTCGGGGGGGGGGGGGGGGGGGGAGGGCAGTAAAAAAATTTTCGGTGGGGGGGGGGGGGGGGCGGGGAGGGGGAAGAGCCCCCCTGAAGGGATGCCTGGAAGAAATGCTGCTTGATCCTGGTGCTCATTAGATAAGAGCCTGTGATCTGAAAACGTGACTTTCGTATTAGCAGTCTTAAGCCATCACCATTGACTATTTTATTTTACTCCATCATTGTTTCTAAGTGTATAATTATGTAGCCTATTCTGTACCAATCAAAATGATATTGGTAGAGAGCGTACCAAATCAAGTAAACGTTAAAATTGTGGCAATGTAGCCTGGCTTACTTGTATAGAATGTAATATCACTGCATCGGCATCATCGAAGCTAGTCACGTTATTCAAACAATATAATTCCACCTTTAAAAAGCTGTTCATATTTTATTAAAAATTTGAATAATTCAATATTTCGATATTATTTTTTGTCTCTCTGACCCTTAGGGTTTACGGCCGGCAAAGAAAAATATGTAGTATATAATAATGTATAGTTTACTTTTCCGTGGCTGATCATATCAATAGGTAAGGTCTAACGCCAGGAGAGCTAAGTCAGGACAGGACAAAGTTATATAGCAGGTAACTGATATGTGAAACTACGTCACGGACTTGATTATTTTAAGTCATATAGATATTCGACTATTCAATTGCCCTGTACGCTAAAACATGGGTAGTGTGAAAGCGTTCATGGGAGTGGTTGTGGAACTTTGTAGCACCAATATAGACACACCAAACATAAAACGCTTGAGTTAAGTTCAGTTTAATCTGATCTATTTACCTGTTCATAGTCACAATCAAGCTACCTGTCACTTTCAATCGTGACGTCGAACTGCCATCCAAATTAACCGCTATACGGCTTTGTCCTCTCGCTTCTAACACACTAGTCACTCGGCCAGTCGCTTCCCTTGTTACCCTCGTTCACTCCGTAATACATACTTGTCAACACACCCACCTCGCGCTACAATACCGCGGTGTACAAACTCAGGCCCAGTGACCCATCCCACGCACACACCTTTCATACACAACGCTGTTGCAAATAACTGTAATAGTGAAGTTCTTCTTCTCTTTTTTTGTGACACCATTACGACTTTTCATCATGATATAATTTAACATTGAATAAGCAATATAAAAATGGCAATGCATGTATCCCAACTTCTAAAACAGTCACATCTGTGTAATAAAGTAATATCTAAGTAAGTCATAAACTAGCTTCACTATTGGTTAACTGGGTAGTGAATGTCTGACATTGAGCTAATTTAAATCTATTTCTAAATTATGCAAAGTGACTGTTGGAAACTAATAAAGGGGTTGGTTGTAGTTAGGGTATACAACCTATAAAGCAGACAACATGTCTGCCGATAACGTTGGCTCGTAAAATTGGATGGTAGCTTCATCAATGTGGGTGTAGGTGGGTGGAGCCTCAGATGCATCTTTTGCGTTGGCCAAATTGGGCTTCACAGTTCTGAGTCTGGTCAGGTACGCAGTAAGTGAGAGTGTGGGTGGTTGGGGGCGGTAAGTCCGATTCAGTCTGCATGGGGCGAGAAGTAGATTTTGAAGAAAAAAAAGATAATTCAGAATCTATCAGATGAACATATGCACTTTGTAGTATTGTGTCAGTCAGTTGAGAACCAAGAGGATTTTTTCTCTTGTAGGTATATATTCGATCTATTGTCAAAGGCGAACACTTCAGGTTTACAGACAAGGATTGAAATTGTGGGTCTTTGAGCTAGAGAGGCATCTTTTTTATTAACGTTCATTGTAGTGTAGCACCCCTTTAGAATATTCTCCCTTAAAAAGTAAAATAGAATATAATTTTGTTCCATTTCACTATTTGCTGACCACCGTGGAGGTGATTATTTTAAAATATGTTTTAAAATATATTTTTCACAGATTAGTTCTTACTTATCTATAACAAAATTATTATCACATTCTAAAATTGTTGCCAAAAATGTGTATTATCTATCATATATATATATATATATATATATATATATATATATATATATATATATATATATATATATATATATATATATACATATATCATGTAAGAGATAATGTACATACTTAATGAGATATAACATGAATTGGAGAACTATGGCAACATATTGCTACAAAGACTGCTGAATCAGCCTCTGTAGCCAAATGTCTGCACTAAATCAATTTTTCCAGTTATTTTGCAATGTATTTAGCTGCATACAAAGAATAAATAAATACTCCTAGAAATGATTCCCTACTAAATTACTTTGTTGAGAAGACAATTATGTTAATATGTTAAAAATTAGATTTCTTATTTGATGAATGGAAAATACATTATTTATATATATGTGAAAAGCTTGTTTAGATTCATTTTATTCTGTTCCGATATTTTTCAACATCAAGAATAACATAATGTTATTAAAAGAAGTAGCGGATAAAGACTTTATTCTCCTATTATTGTTTTTGTAATAGCAGAATAAAGTTTTAAAAAATAAAGTAGTCTGTAAAAGTTTTTAAAAAAATGCAAGCAAAGCATCATAAAATTGAAATCAGTAAAAGCTGTATAATTTACATAAGTGTTATGTAATAGAATCTATCTTGCAACATAATTACAACATCATAATTGGTTGGGGAGAATTCAATTATATCACGCCTTGAACTGTTAGAAGTAATATAATACCTGCCAGGATTGTAATTGCTTTAGCCAGGATGGTAATTGCTGTATCCGCGCCTCGCATGTCTTCCATTCTATTTAACAAATGCAGCGTTGAATATTCTTCATAGAAGGTTTCTCCATACCGACTGACTATCGAAGCAGTGAGTTTAAAATCCATACTAAATATTTGTGTTTTAGCTTATAACATTACTGTCTCGTTTATGGTTGTGTTTTATATATAGACTAGCGTAATCGTCGCGCGTTCGGGCGATTTAGTTCTACAAATCACAGTGAGAAAACATATTTTGTGAAGGGTTTATAAACGCCTTACCAAACGGTTATCATTAGGTGCATGACTTATGTATTGTTTTCTAAAACTAAGTTGTTTAAGTGTAAACAGCGCCAGCGCTATAGTTGATCTTAGCTGTTGATGTGCGGGTTTGTCGTAGGCTTACTATCGCTCAGGACGTGGGGATGCTGTAAGCATGCCTTAAAATGTAAGTTAATTACCATAAGTAAATGTGATTTGCCAGGGATGTGGCTGGATGCTGTCGGCAGCCACCGGTTACACTACGACAGGGGCGTCCGGTGCTATGGCTATGGCTATGGCTATGGCTATGGCTATGGCTATGGCTATGGCTATGGCTATGGCTATGGCTATGGCTATGGCTATGGCTATGGCTATGGCTATGGCTATGGCTATGGCTATGGCTATGGCTATGGCTATGGCTATGGCTATGGCTATGGCTATGGCTATGGCTATGGCTATGGCTATGGCTATGGCTATGGCTATGGCTATGGCTATGGCTATGGCTATGGCTATGGCTACGGCTATGGCTACGGCTATGGCTACGGCTACGGCTACGGCTACGGCTACGGCTACGGCTACGGCTACGGCTACGGCTACGGCTACGGCTACGGCTACGGCTATGGCTATGGCTTTGGCTACGGCTACGGCACGAGGCCATAACTTGAAAATGACTAAGCCCATAACCATGATCGGTACTAGGACTAATACGGTTATTATTATACTAATATAATACGGCCCCTAGTTCGGTTTAATCATCAAACGTTGGGATCGACGAACGTGTGCGTCATAGAGCTCACAAGGTACCGAATCACTCGATGTAGTCAACGATTGTAGTATACCGCGATACCTAAAGGGTATTGCCGTCTTTAAAACTACCATAGTTGCCATAGTTACATAAGTAATACACATAATGCAACTGCAATTACCCAGTAAATTTTAAGTACTGGAATGAGGTATCAAATACGCAGTCAACAAATTTGATACCCTTAAAAATTTTTATCTATTGGACGAAAACATGGGCAGCAAAGCTCACACGACAACTTCCCAAAAGTTCATGGGATCGGATGGAAGGTGTAGTCAAAATATAAAGGTTAACTTGAGTCTGTGTCTCTGTATGTGGCCGAACGGACGTACTCGTGCAAGACATGCATATAGTAAAAAATATTGACTTGATAGATGATTTGTAATATTTTTAAAGATTTTTTTAATTTTAATTTTATTTTTAATTTTAATAAAAACTGACATGTTGAAAACACAATATTAATCAATTTCAAAATGAATTTTCAATATATAAGTTATTGTTTTAATTGACATAAAGTGCAAAGAGCAAAATCATATTAAATTATTACCCTTAACAAATATTATATTTATTGATGAAAGATCATACAAATGTTATCTCTTATAGCAATAATCTCACTCGATAGATGTCAACTCAAAATTATATAAGAAAAAAAAAACTTTATTTTAGTTTGTTTTCATGTAGGAAAAAAATATATGCATACCATGAATTGAAAATTTGCAATATGGTAGGTTTGGCACAGTTAATTAAAATACTACATTTTTATTTATATTATACTTTGAATGTACATTGCATACTAAAAAGGGTTCGATTTTTCAGACCTTGCAGAATTCTGACCAGTAGCTCTTTCAAAAATTGGTCGTGACATATGTTTAATATACAATGAAATATAAGTAGTTTAAATATGATTGCTATAAGTTCATAAATAAAAACGCCCATGCGATCTAAAATGTATCGAACATTTTTAAATGGCTGAGATTTTTTTGGGGTTTTCATTAGAACCGAAATTGTTTGCAACTCGTTTGTTTTGCTATTTAATACGTACTTTCATATATCAAACATGTTAAAAGTATTCAGAAGGCTTTAAATCTTAAATTTAAAAAGATAGAAATGACCTAAGCATATCCCTATAAGGTAAGTCAGACACTCTTCAGACATCCATACTGAAACTTTCGAGTTAGCAGTTGTACACACACACCCTCTGCTGTTCGTCCCAAAAGCCCTAACTATACCACATTTGTTATCTATAATCTCCTAAAATTTTATAACGTTAGAACATCAAGTGTTAAATAATTATTTTTCATTTTATTATCTTGTTTACAACAAATGTTTACAGTTGAGTGTAGGTCTACATTCAGCGTTTGAAAGTGAAAGCAATAATTTTGTGAAGTGCGCAACACTTGTTCTCATGTTGGTATTTTACAGGTCACAGAAATGTTTCAACAATTACTTTTATGGTTTCCTGTGGTCTTGTCACTAGCAGCAGCTAAAACATGCACCAACTTGCCTCCTGGGCTGTCAAAAATAACCAAAGGTGTTGATATCTCGAGACTTGATCTTTTGCCACTTGACTTTGCCGATGACGATGGGTTCTTGAGTCCAATCTTTTAATTGACATGTGACCAAGGCAAGCAATGGCAGAGCCCTAAAGGCGAAACGTATGATATGCCTGATCAGGTATGTCATACAAAAAACTGTTATAGTAAAAAAAATCGTATTTAATTAAGCATAATTTGAAAGTGCCGTATATTATATGTAAGCCCTGACAGGATGGATAACTAATACCTGCCTTCCTAGGCTTATCTAAATAAACTGTCCGGTCAGTGCAAACATGGTAAAACCCACGTCGGTTAAACCCTAACTTTAGTCTTATGCTAAAAATAAAACAAAAAAGGCTAATAATTTATACAATGTATTTCATAAAAAATCTTGAAAAGATGTAAATAAGATCTAGACAAAACAATACACAACTAAACACCCCATCAGACTACAATCCCGAAAAGAGAACAAATATAAAAAAAATCATATACAATGTTAAATGGTTAAATACAAGGCATTAAAATGACACCATTGAAAATAAAATGGATATTGCACAAATTGAACCTTCCAATAAAGGAAGACAAAATTTAAATTAACCATCAGCAAGTAGTTCACAAAGAAAAAACTCAAAAAAATAACCTGGAATGTAACTACCAGGACACTGAGCAATAAAGTACTAGCTCAAATGACACAGTTATCAGCCTCACCATCAAAGCTATTTTTTAAGATCTTCGCATCATAATTCATTACATACGGTATGATAAGTTTTTTAAACTATTATTTTGTATTTGTTTAAAAATTGCAGACTTCTTGAATCACAAAATGAATAAGAGACAGCATTCGTTTTATTTTGTCCCCAAAAATGTAATGATTGTGTAACTCTCAGCAAACCTAGCTGATTCCCTTAATAATTACTGAATAGTTAAAATTATAAACAGCTATTTTTAAATAATATAATAATCAGCTTTCCATTTCGTCTTAAAAATTAAATAAGTTATTATACATTAGAAATGTAAAACAAAAGCTATTTACCCTGAATTTAAAAATAATTATTCAAATATTCTTAGCTACCTCATTTCATGTTATTTTTATTTTAACCAGATTTGGCAAATCAATTCTGTTCCCGGTGGATTCTTGTCATCTGAAGTCAGCACCTACACTTCCTACAGTGCAATCAGAGAAGCCATGGGTGTTGATGCTGGTCTAGATGTTAATGCCGGAGAATTTGCTTTCTCAGCAAGTTCTTCCTACAAAAAGATGCAGAGCTCCATCACAAACGATTCTAGATACTTGTCTGAAGTCACGTCGTTTGCCGGGGCAACTTATGTAAATGTCAACCCACCTGAAAATTTGACGTTAGACAACTATCCCGAAACCTACATTGATACAACCCTCACCGGGACATATGAAAGTAATCCTAGCGCTTACAACAGTTTTATTGAAATGTACGGTACGCATTACTTTTCAACAGGAAGATTTGGTGGTTATATACGAATGCTCTTAGAAACGACGAAAGACTATTTTTCAACCACAGACGAAGTCGACATCGAGGCTAAAGCTAAAGCGTCCTACATGCAAGTAGTTTCTGTAAGTACCGGAGTTTCAACCTCCAATGCAAACGTTGACGAAACGTTTGAATCAAAATCTAAGATAACAATAAAATACTATGGCGGTGACACGAATCTTCCCAACGCAGAGAATGGTTTTTCACTGTGGCAGCCAACTGTAGAAAAAGATCCTTGGCTTTACTCTGGCAAGTTGAAGCCCATCAGTGACTTGATCGAAAACGAAACAAAGAGGGCATCCATGGAAACGGCCGTCAAAAACTATTTGATTAGAAGCTACCTTGGAGAACTGGAGTCTCTCATCTATGCAGCTAGAATCAAGTCTGATAATAGCATAATCAATACATTTTTGGGCCAACTCAACAATTTAAAGAACAGCAAAGAAGTCAGTGAAAGTGCTGTTGATTCATTATCTGGCGATATTGAGGAATACCTTAGTGTTCCTAATTGGTTTGTATCGACAACAAAATTATGTATGCGTTGGTCAGGAACATTTGACTGGTTCCAATGCGGCGGGGGCGGCGTTACTCCTCAAGAACTTTGTGCTGACGTCAATCAAATGACCCCTACATACAAAGACTGGACGGATTGGAGGTGGGGAGGCTGTAAGATGCAATGGGCGATCTTCACAAATTGGACCAACCCCCCTGCATGGCTGAATCAAGTAAAGATATGCTTTCAGTGGTATGCAGAAGACGATATTTACCAATGCGGAGGAGATGCTGGTGAGTTATACTGCACTCCGATAAACCAATACACTCCAGAGTATTTTGATGACACAGGCAGTCGCAATGGTGGATGCCAAATGCGATGGTTGATTCAAGTCCCTGGCGACGCACCATACTGGATGAAAGCCGTACAGATGTGCTATGAATGGACAGCAGAAGGAGACGCTACACAATGTGGTGGTGACGCTCCATCACACCAGTGCGTCATCGCCAACGATTGGACCCAGTACTATCGGGATCAGACTGACGACCGATGGGGAGGCTGCGATATGAAGTGGGGCTTGAAGACGTCATTCTAACTCCAAGACAACATGTTTGACTTTCTAATTTTATTCAGACCTGCGTTTTCTTCCTAAAGCCTGAACCAGTTGTGGTTACCTTTCAACTTAGCAAAATAAAGAAAACTAAATATTGAATTTTTGAAATGTATATGTGTCACAAACACACACACACACGTACGCATACGCAAACACGCACACACACAGACACACCCACACACACACACAGCCAAACTTACAACATTTAATTTTAAGAACTTTGTCATTAAAATACACGTCACCTACATACACACGCACGCACATACACATACACACCTGCTCGCATGCACACACACTATGATGATACTTTACAGTACACATCACGGTAGTCCAAACACGACATCAGTTGCCACTCTCATCATAGACTGTTGTACATTCTACAAAATAACTGGTTAAGTAGTGTTTTAGAAACAATAATCAATGACGATATTTTATTATTACAAGAATCTTTAATTCAAGTTTCATACACAATTCATTATCATTGTTTTGCATTACTGGATATTACTCGTTAACTCCTCAATTCACAACCATGAACTTGACATCTATCGAGATATCCCACAAAGCAAATCAAACTACATCCACAATCTGATAAATAAAAACTGTATCACCTTAGTCGACTACCTAGAGAGAAAGCAACAGACCAATGACCAAAACGCCCTTGTTGATCTAGAGAAAACATCAATAGTCGCCAAAAGTGATTTAGCACTATGCTTCTGGGTTTTTTCCAAGTTCCACGAAAATCAAAGCTCATAAAACATATTTATAATTTTAAACCTAAAAACCAAAGCATTATAACGAAACATCTTGATTACAGTCAGTAGGCCTATTTGTAGTTCATAATTCATCTTTATCAGCTTTACGAATAGATCTGACATGATAATCCATTACATGAAAATGGCAAAGAAACTTGAGAACCCTATGTGATTGTCTATATAAAAAGTGACGTTGAATAGAATTCGCAATATCAAATTTTTACATAAGCGTTGAAAGCGTTTATAAGTTTTATAGAAACAACAACTGCTTTTGTTCACAAAAAGAAATCAGGTGCTGACAATTTGCAATACGTCGAAAGTGATATGGCGTAATTGTATTTATCACTGTTTACGATCCATCGATATGACCTACCAATATTGAAATTCCCGCCAGCGGAGATAGTCGTCAACAGGAACCAGCCGGATGGTCGTGTCCTTTACGTTTCCTCTGGGACTGGTTTTCAAGTTAATTCTTACGAATAGCTACAAGATATGAAATGCCTTGAAAATTAAAAAAAAAAATAACGTATTTGCATTCTTCCATAAAAAAATGTGTGGCTAAAAAACGTCTTGAATGACAATAACAGTCACGTTGTCTGTCTTGATGGCTGGGAGGTGAAAGGTAAGGCAGATAATCAGAGAGACTGGTGTGAATTGAGTTTTGTAACATGTGACTTAAAGATGGTTGATGAACTGTACATGTTATGGCGACGCTTTGATGATTTATGTGTGGAAGTAAGGAACAAATACAGGAGATTTGTTGATGTGGACAAATTGACCGTTATAGTGTCACATCCACATGGCTGCCCTAAACAAGTCTCTGTAGGAGAATGGACACACAAACGTGAGAGGGATGGCTGGACAAGGTACTGGTACACAACATGTACATGTCTAGGCTCCAGTGGAGCCACTGTCTACAGGCTGGGAGAGGACGGGTGGTTTCAACATCCCCACAGTGGATCAAACTCTGAAGGAAACTATAGTGGGGAGTATATGGACTGGATGTAACTGGTAGTTATCAACCCTTATCTACGCAGTGTAAACAAATAAAAGGAGCAGCTTCTGCCTTATTTAAACTGTTTGTGCTAAAACTTGCATGACTTATCAAATATGTTATTACCTTTCAACGATTAAAACGAACGCATTGGTTCTTTATACTGATTAACCGTTATAACTTGCTACATACTTGGTCGATAGTTGGCAATTTTCTTTTTAAAACTTTCAGAAAATTTTCCGTAACACCTGTAGGCAAAAAAAAATGGTTAAATGGCTAACTATATATCATTATACGATGAATTGTAAAATTCTATATTAAATTTGATCTTGCTTTTATTTATTCACCTAACCATTTACACAATAAAAATGTAAGGCTTAAAAGAAAACAGTTATGTTTATTTGTTACTTTCATTATATTTCTATCATTAGTATGTTGTATAATTGTAAAATGTTTGTTTACATCTTGTCTTGTAGTATATAGTATTATATTTTGTCGATATTTTAAGCATTCTTAAACCAACTTTACAATTTAGCTCAATTGTTTAATATTTATAGATAACTGTTTAGTATTAATCAATTTTAATAACGTGCAGTTCTAATAAACTGAACGCAAAAGACAATGACGACACATTTTACATGTTTAAACTACGAAAAATGCACAATACCAATGACATCGTCTTCCAATTTTAGAATATGAAATAATGAATTATTTAATTCCAATTTGAATTTGATGTATATATCCACTATTAATTTGTAAAATAATTCAAACTACAAGATACACAAAAACAGCTCATAGATCCGTATGTGACTACAATTATATTTCATTGTAATAAAATCTGTAAAAAAATCTTAATGTAAAATTGAATTATCACACAATCGTTTGAAGATTAAAAATTTGGCGATTGAAAATTTTAGTATCGAGATCGATATTTAATAAGAAATCGAGTGCTTGCTTTTAATAAAAGTCATCATTACAAAATGCACAATTAATGAAAATTGCAAAAATTAGTATAGTGTTTTTATAATTCATTTTATGCCTGGCATTTGTGTAACCAATAAGCTTTATTTGAAAAAAAAATCTAATATATGATGACAATTTGGCGAGAAAAGTAGTTTTAAATCCTTGACAGACTTTTGAAATTCTCAAAACCTACCCCGGATAAATGTGTTTCCATACAGGCAATTCCCTCGTATCATAAAACATGGCTACATGTATAATTGTTTTAAATTCCGACATAATCTGTTAACAGTGCTTAGGTAGAATCAAGGTTTTTTAAGACTCTTTCAATATTATATAATATATTGTATTGTCAATAATTACATGTAATTATTATGTTGTAATATATTATCCATTTTTTGCAGTTGTCTTAAGTTTAGTTACAATAATACGTGTTTAGTTTTATTTTTGCTGTCTGTCGCCGCATAGTATTATGATGTATTATAACTATTGAATCATGATTATCGCGTAAAATAGACAGGTGCATGTCTGAAATATTAAGTATAGAATATTAATTTAAAAACTGCAAAAATGCAACAACGTATTTTCTGAACTTTATTTTTCTCACTCTCTGCCACTTATTGTGACAGAAATCAAATCCCTCTCCCCCTCACTCACTAAGCCTTATGTGACAGAAATTGAAGTTATTTTTACTTATTTATATATATATATATATATATATATATATATATATATATATATATATATATATATATATATATATATATATATGTGTGTGTGTGTGTGTAAATGAGTAATTAGTTTAAGAAAATATTTGGCTACACTGATCATTTTAGAAGATATGTTTGGACATTTACGAAAACACGTGAGTTGTGGGTGATTAGTTCAAGACATATCAGCTGATTGCCTCAAATAACTTGCGACAATTACAAGCGTTTCTTTAAAATACCTTACAAAAGCCCCTAAATGTTAAGGGGTCAGAAAATACATCCTACTTTCGTAAGACATACACCTAAAGCTGCGTATGTGCGATTGCTGGCAAACACGAGAAAAATGATAATTTTTCTAGATAAACAAATTTAAGACATTTAGCATCACCTAGGACAGTGTGTCATGTGTGGTTAATTAAACATTTCTTTGATTGCATGGGGTTAAAATACTAAAGGTGATTGGAAGGTCTAACACGTGGATAGCCTTAAATAGAGGACTAAAAATGTTGTAACTATTTTTTCGTACAATATGATATTTTAATGCCCAAACTTTGATATCAATATGCGAAGAAGTTATACAGCGATACTTGCCAACGTGGACACACTCTTACTCTCCCAAACACGCACACACACACACACACCACATTCCCATACACAAGCAATAGCGGGAAAATCAGAAACCCGGGACATTTCATAGGTTATAAATAGAATTTCGTAGTACCTGACGGGACGGCCATTTTGAAAACATTTTTATTCGCAGCTGAAGGTAGAGTTTAAGTTTGTTGTTGATGTCTTACTTTATAATTCTTTATAATAAAGGTCTATATTTATAGCTGTATTAATTGGGATCATTGTATTAAAATCACAACTGAAACCAAATTAAAGAAATTAAGAACAGTTATTTTCTAAGTGGTTAATCTATATTAAGTCACGTTAAGACCAGTGCTTCTTCCAGACTTTTTCCTCCGGGGCACTTGAAATTTTCGGGGGGGGGGGGGGGGGGGGCGGTAGTTTTTCTTCGGGTGGGGGGGGGGGCGAACTTTGTTAAAAGTATATTTTTTCTATATAAATTATATAAATTTCATTTATCCCCCCGGATAAAAAAGTCTGGAAGAAACACTGCTCAGTTCCCGTCCCATAGAGTGTCGAAGGTGAACGGCTGCGGTAGAATAGCACAACACGTCACCACCCGTCCCCTCCCCGTTATCTGTCCTTGGAGGGGAAGTGTGTGTCTTGTAGTGTTATTGTACTTCATTCAGCAGGGGAAGTTGGTGTCTTGTTGTGTTATTGTACTTCATTCAGCAGGGGCAGTGGGTGTCTTGTAGTGTTATTGTACTTCATTCAGCAGGGGAAGTGGGTGTCTTGTTGTGTTATTGTACTTCATTCAGCAGGGGAAGTGGGTGTCTTGTAGTGTTATTGTACTTCATTCAGCAGGGGAAGTGGGTGTCTTGTTGTGTTATTGTACTTCATTCAGCAGGGGCAGTGGGTGTCTTGTAGTGTTATTGTACTTCATTCAGCAGGGGAAGTGGGTGTCTTGTTGTGTTATTGTACTTCATTCAGCAGGGGAAGTGGGTGTCTTGTAGTGTTATTGTACTTCATTCAGCAGGGGAAGTGGGTGTCTTGTTGTGTTATTGTACTTCATTCAGCAGGGGAAGTGTGTGTCTTGTAGTGTTATTGTACTTCATTCAGCAGGGGAAGTGGGTGTCTTGTTGTGTTATCGTACTTCATTCAGCAGGGGAAGTGTGTGTCTTGTTGTGTTATTGTACTTCATTCAGCAGGGGAAGTGGGTGTCTTGTTGTGTTATTGTACTTCATTCAGCAGGGGAAGTGTGTGTCTTGTTGTGTTATTGTACTTCATTCAGCAGGGGTAGTGTGTGTCTTGTTGTGTTATTGTACTTTATTCAGCAGGGGAAGTGGGTGTCTTGTAGTGTTATTGTACTTCATTCAGCAGGGGAAGTGGGTGTCTTGTAGTGTTATTGTACTTTATTCAGCAGCTTATATGCGACCATTGAAGGGGTAGGACTTGACACAATTATGTGGTCATCACTGAATTTGCAACAGACTTACTGATAGCGAAAGTAATGGCGTTGAAATGTACGGCCAGTTTTACCAGTATCTCTGATCTAAGTGGTAAAGTTTTAGTATGAGACGTTACTTGTTAGTGAATATTTGTACTTTAACCACGTGACCACCTCGCATGTAGGCTCATATCATAGTGTAGAGGGATGTAGTATTTTCGCCGTTTTAATTGGCCTACATTCTTTACAAGGAAGTTAAAGGGAGGGGGGTGGAGAGAGACTTGCCTGATAAGGAAGCTTTACACCCCCACCCCATAACCATCCCCCCCCCCCCGAAGATGTGCTTAAAAGAAACAGTGTTCTTTCTGAAAAACAAATAACGTTCATCATAACCTTAATTAATGTTTTCTAGTTTTGAGTATTGATGATGCATATGCCAGAAGGGATGATACAACATTCAACTATAATACATAAATAATTATTAAAATATTTAGCCTTTATAAAATAGTTGCAACAAAATATTATAGCTCCGAGGTACAGATTAAACAGCTTATGAACCCATAAACGAAGCAATTAGATTTAACATTAATTCCATAATTAATAGTAGAGACACTGGTTAACATAAAATTGGATACAACACATAATTGTCAACAGATTTAAAATGTGGCAATTAAAACTTGCGGTATCGACACCCAAAAAGAAATCGAGTACTAGCATCAATAACCGTAGTAATAGTTTATGCAAAATTAATAACTAAAAATAATTAAAGTTATGTAGATTCTAGATAATTTTTATATCTAGCATTTATTTAGCAGATCAAACTAATTTGCAATCAAAATTTGAGTAGTTATATATAACTTGATAAATAGTTTCCGGAGTGTGTTCGTGTCTTTTTATCGATACTATAATATTTATAAAAACGAGCAATCATTTGTAGCAGACGTTCTCACTTCCTTGGTCGCCCGATTTGTGCAGGTTAAACCCCCAAATTTAAAAATGCACATAAATTAATTCAAATGTGTTTATATATGTTTGGATAGGTACTGTATTGATAAAAAACATTAATAAACCCACCTTGGACTATAATTCTGGAAAAAAAATCATGTTTTATGGTCAAAATGGGCTAAAATCACCCAAAACGTTATTGTTAGTAATGTCAAGATGATTTAAGTTCTACTTAAGATAAAAAAAAAAAAATTATCAAGCCTTGAAGCTTAACTTAAAATAGACAATCTGAATTATAATTATTTAAAACCAATAAAAACTTTTTTTTTAATGAATTTTTACCCATGTGACTATAATTTTTCAAAAAAGTAGTAGGGATAGGGATAAGTTCACAAGTCATAACTTTTAAACTCTAATAGCTAAATGCAAAAAATAGCTTGTTTGGTGCACACTTGGGAGAGGAACAACGTCTGAAAGGTTGATAGCTAAAGCTTAAATAGTTTTTGAATAATCTTGACATCGGTGCCAAAAATATACCAAAAATTCATATTTTGAGAAAATCAAGAAAAACTGAAAGATTTAACAAATTCTGATTACTAAATTGAACCTAAAAACCCCCCAGGTATATATATATATCATCTATGTGATCATCTGCATTAGTTACTCTAGTTTTTGTGCTCTTGGGCATACTATTCTGGTTTTGTTGGACACTTAATGAAGACATAATTCTCTTTTTATCCGAAGCTCGAAATGACGCCTCGGCATAAAAACCACAATCTAAGCCTAAAAGTTTAAAAACTTCTCTGCGACCCAACTCCCCTTGATTATAAACAATAGTAGCATCATGTACAGCTATTTCCAACCTCTTTTTTCCTACAAAGACTGTCTTTGGACACCTCTTCCAAATTAAATTGTGAAAAGATTCGTTCGCATTCTGTGTACCGCCGTGCAAACACTTCTCTAATAAAGCATTGGATGAGAGGATCTCAAATATTGGTTTAATGTCATCTGTTACAAATTTAGGAAGCTTATTCTTATTTGCTTTATCTAAGTCCTTATGTCCAATACACCACTGTCCACAATCATCATGTACACCTGTCCTATGTTTCCAAATAGCCCATACAGCCTTTTTCATTGCAACAATGTTACCTGCATTTTTTCTAATAGCACGACCATAATGACCCTGTATTCTCTTGATTGCTGGCTGTGTGAGCCTACCTGCTCCTCCTATACCTTTATATTGCTTTCCATTCTCTTTATAAAGTTTTCCTTTGCATTCACTTACCTTGTCCATCAATCTACGCCCCATACGCTTTTGGACATGTCCGCAACATTCATACTTAGTGATACTCTTACCTGTATAAATTTCTGGGTCTGCATCAGCAACAGTTTTATAACTTTTGGAATCACTATCCCCTAGATAACCTACATAATTTAATCCATACTTTTCCTGTGACCGTTGAAATATTTTAAGAATTCCTTGCGGCTCCATCGCTCCTGCGGTTCCAACATGATTTTGCTCACAATCTTCTGCATGCTTTTCTTTCCATATCAAGAACTGTTCAGGGGAAAGCTTCTTCTTGCTCTTGGAACACTTATCACAGTAGTTGCTACTTGTAAAAGTATCAATAACTTTAGGAGGACCTTTAGGATTGACAGTCAAGACAGTGGATACTCCATTTTTAGATACAAAGCCGCGTCTCTGCCAAGTGCCATCACAAGATACTGTGACATCTTCAGACAATTGAGAGCTTCTAAGCTCTAATGCTGCTTCTTCTTGTACAGTGTTAGCAACTATTGCTGTAGCATTATGTATCCTACTTTTAAAATGATTGCTGCGAGTTACACTAACAGGAGGGGGCATATTCATATTACCTAGATCTAATAACTTCTTACCTTGCTCATAGTGGCAACCGATTGTGTACATTGATAACTGAAATCTTAAGTTAATATTCTCATTAGAACTGTTTAAAGTAAATGTTTCCTTACATTTTATACAAGAAAAGGAAACTTTGCAGGACAATCCACAATTAGGTAAAACTCCATTTTAGCGTATTTTAATATCCGTTGCTTGTTTACCTCCAGTTGAGCGTATTTTATTATAACAACCGAAACACACCAAAACATTAGGAAAACACGAATTGAATATATAATTTGTATTGTATTGTTGTTTTTCAAAAATGAATATTAAAAAAACACGACTTATTTATTTGTTTTGTATTTTTGTTTTAACAAATGAATAAAAACAACAAAGAGACTGACTGAAATGCTTTGTTTGTTGGTTGCGAAAATAGAGATCCACACTTTGTACAAATAAGTGTTCCAATTTCAACTAACAGAATAAAAGTATTAAAAGGCATAATTGGGTCGTCCATAAATTACGTCACACTGTAGGGGGGGAAGGAGGGGGAGGGGGACCCGTAATTTTGTGACGGTGTGTGATGAGGGGGGGGGGGGGGTTCAGATGGTGCGACGTCACACTTTTGCATTATAAAAAAGCAATGTTAGAAAGCAAATTCTAGACGTTATTTTGCGTTTTAGAAAACTGTTTTAATAAATTGTAATAGGAGTTGATTAAAATACTCTATTTTGACAGAGGCTGAGGTGTGACGTTATTTTAGGGGGGGGGGGTGTATGGGTTTTTATGACGAAGTGTCAAGGAGGGGAGGGGGGAGGAAAAATCGTCAAAAAAAGCGTGACGTCATTTATGGATGACCCCTAATAATGCTACCGAAAGTGGGCCGGGGGAGTGGAATTTGGTGAGGGATGGCTTGGAGTGTTAGAGAATGTGTGACAACTCACGTTGTCATTTAAAAAAAAATAATGTTAGAGGTCGTCCATAAATGACGTCACACTCGTTTGGGGAGGGAGGAGGGGTTCAGATGGTGCTACGTCATTTGGGGGGGGGGGGGTCTTGCTTTTTGTGACGACACGCTTTTTTGTACGATTTTTACCACCCCCCTCCGTTACACGTCATCACAAAAAGTCAGGACCCACACCCCCCCCCCATAAAATGACGCCACACCTCAGCCTACAACCACCCCCCTCAAAATTTCTTTTGAATTTTTCTTAAAACATCGATATTTTTCCAAAATCTTGTCAGAACTCTGTCAACATAGAGCATTTTGATCAACTCCTATTACAATTTATTAAAACCGTTTTCTAAAACGCAAAATAACGGCTTAAACTCGTTTTTCTAACATTGCTTTTTTATAATGCAAAAAAGTGACGTCACACCATCTGAAACCTCACCCCCTCCCCCTCATCACCCACCGTCACAAAATTGCGGACCCCCCCCCCCCTCTCTCCCTTACGAGTATGACGTCATTTATGGACGACCCCCACATCATTTTTTTTTAAAGTCAGAAATTTACTCATACAAAAAATCATACTTGATACATATATCAAAATATTGGGAAGGGTGGTAGATTTACTATGAATTTAAATAATATACAACTCTATAGTAAAAATATTTTTATCAGTTTTGGCAAAATTGTCAAATTAAAAAACACAGAGTTTGTACATTTATTGCATAAATACAAAAATATAATACAGAATAATTAACAGACAGTGTATCAGTTTCATCATGAGACAAATGCCTTTTTTTAAAAAAATACAATACAAATAAACAAGTCGTGTTTTTTAAATATTCATTTTTATTCATTTGCTAAAACAAAAATACAATACAAAAAATAAATCGTGTTTTCCTAATGTTTTGGTGTATTTCAGTTGATATAATAAAATAAGCTCAACTGGAGGTAAACAAGCAACGGAGATTAACCCTTCATTTCATGAATTATTTTTTTTTAACTAGAGTAAACTGACTGATTCAAATCTGGAGCGTGTCGTATAAAGCGCACCTATAGTCTGTTTCAGGATTAAATCTAGGTCAAAAATGATCCAGCAGCAATAGGAAAATAAAAAAGTGGATTTTTATCATAAGTGTAAATTATTTGTAATACGCTAAAATGGAGTTTTACCCCACAATTACTTTCAGTTAAATCTAAACCACAATGCTCCTCACAGGAGGGACATGGAAATACTGTCATAAAGTTGACTAAATTTTGGAGATCAAATAAGTTGAAATAACCTGTAACCTATTTTGCTATCAGAGTAAGAATTTTCAATATTTACACTTGAGTTTAATTTCATAAAAGATGTATTTGTACTTATCTGATCAGCATCCCCATGGCTACTTTCATTATCAATATTATCCTGAACATCTTCAATCACAGACTCTGTGACAGAGCTACTTTCATTTTCCTTATCACCATCAGCATCGAACTTTAACTTTCTAAAATATATATTACCGTGAAATTTTCTCTTCTTTGGACGATCATTACGTTGTTTAGCCTTTATGCCCATTTTTTAAATGCTTAGCTTGATTTATAGACTAACACAAGATCAAAACAACACAAAATTATGTGCTAACTGTATCAAGATATCCAGTCAACAGGAAAGCACATGTGAAATTTGTAAACAAAATGGCTGCCAAACGATTTTGTAAGAAAGCTTCTGATTGGTTGAAATTCAAATAAACTAAATATTTTAGGCTGCAACAACCAATGAAATCCATGTTAACAACGAAAATAGTAGTTTTAAAAACTTGTACAGTGGTAGAGCTAAATAGCATAAAACAACCGAAAAAAATTTTAAAATCGGATAATTAGTTAGGAAATTGTTGGGATTTTAAATTTAGGCCTTTTTAAAGAGCAAAAGTAAACAAAAGTGACCCTATTAAAAATTAATTTAAAATATATTTGATTGTTATCTTTGAAATATTGTTTGATATTCTTATTCAAAAATGAATGTAGTTTATATTTCAATCAAAAAGTCATATGTCAAATATTTCAAGAAAAATACGATTTTGCCTACTTTAACCTGCGGCTTTCAACTCTCGGGTTAGTCCGACTTCAAAATAAAATTCATAGCAGATCTTACAGTCTTATCTCAGTAATAGATTCTACTGATCAGATTGGTAACCATGTAAATAATTGTATAAATTTATTGGGCCCAAATGGGTGTTTGGAAATTGCGAGACGCGAAAAGCGAAATGGCGAGGCGGGAAAATGCGAGAAGATAATGCGAGACATACCTGCGGAATCAAGGGTAAATAGCGAGACACCATTTGCGAAAAAAAAAGTTTTTTTTTTCATGTTTTAAAATAAACAAGCATTTAGCTATACACACGAGTGTTGTATGTTGTTAATTTTTATCTAGATTTTATTATATAGATAGATAGATACTAAGAAGATAGATCGATCGATCTATATCTAGATCTATCTATATCAAAATCCTAACATCGTTGCAGTGCTACTGTCATCGCGTGGTATAATCTTGTCAGCAGGAGAGATATTCTGCAACATGTATTTATGGATTTTTGTTCTTGCAAAAAGTGTAAAAGTATAAACAATTCTAAAAAGTGCAATTTGTTTTTTTTATTAAGTAATTTTAATTACAAACAAAATTTACAAACAAAATCTTCTGAAACAGTCCTAGCACTACTCAAACACACCTCGTGACATTATCTTTCACACATAGTACACCCAACCCAGTTCATTAGACTTCAGTGGCGTAGCCAGGATCGTCTCAAGGGGGGGTGTTCCAATTTTTACCCGGGGACAAACTTTCGATTTGCACCCCCCCCCCCCCTCAAACTTTTGATTTGCACCCCCCCCCCCCTCAAACTTTCGATTTGCACCCCCCCTCAAACTTTCGATTTTTATATATACCGAGGGGTCTATGGGGGGTTATGACCCCCCTAACGCCCCCCCCCCTGCCTACGCCACTGTTAGACTCCCATTTATACATTTTTCTTTTGCCACTTCTTCCAATCCACATTCACAACATGTCACATTCTCATCACAGTTGGCTTCCTCGTTCATCCCACACACAACACTGGCACCCATGTTCTCATCATCATCATCCGCACGCACAACATCTGTTTTCTTTTTTTTTATAATTTGTATTTTTTATCATTTCTGTAATTTTGGCAATGTCTTGTTCATTGTGGTCATCAGCCGGATCTACGTCAGCGGGGCGTGGACGTTTACGTCCTGAAGTTTTATCTTGTCGCTTCCTTGCAGCTCTTCTTAGTTGTGTTAGATTTATTGATTTCTTGTTGCTAACTGCCGATAATCCAACTGCCTGTCTGGCCGCCACGATTTGATAGCAGTTACCGACGGCCGGACAGGAGCATGTTTCCCTTGGAAAAAGGGTGACGACCCTGGGGTCTGTTGACCCTTGAATGGTGAATACACCAAGTTTAGTATTTAAACTTATCAGTTCATTGTCAATCACGAATTGTGCCCTTTCGGCAACAGTTGAGCGGCCAACAGTCCTTCCCTAATGGTGCAGTAACTAAAACTGCTTCTTGTTGTAAATTCTTTCTAATTCTTTCCACTATGTCATCTTTTTTATAGTGTGACTTCACAACGTCTAAACCCCCTCCTCCCCCTCTTCACACATTGTCATAAAATTACAGACCCCCCTCCTCTCTCCACCCATATGAGTGTTACGTCATTTATGGAAGACCCAAATAACACCACCACGAAAACCAAAAAATTCAGATAAGTTCAAATTGGTTTTAAAATATTTGAAGTAGGCCCATAGCTTACGACATAGAACGAGCAACTGATAATATCGGTGACGTCACTTTTATTTTTCCCCCCAAACAGCAAGTAAGAGAAAAAACTGGGGCATTGAGAATTCATAAAAGCTTAGGAATAAGCAACACATAAGGGAGGGTTAATCTAGTCCTCACCTTCACATAGGGCAGTAATCGCATACTTAATTTGAGGTTATTTTTCTGACTTGTTTATGGAAATAATAAATAATACATTTTTTATATATATTTACAATTAATTAATAAATATTAATATAACATTTATGGGAAAATTCGGAAAAGTCACAACCGTGATATAAAATCTAATATAAATTAGTGTAAAGGAACATTGGAAGAGAAAACACACAGTAAGTAGTTCTTACCTCCAGAATACTTGTATCCAAATGATGTAGGCATTTCCTTGTGCTTATATTTATATGGCATAAAAAACACTAGGAAAAAATCGTAGGCGGCGGCTATAATACAAAATTTCTATGCAACAATAGAAAATATGTTTGCGGCGGCAGCGGATCCGGGCACGGTGATCTTCAAAGACGGTAAATCAGGCGGCCTCGGCGTTCCACACAAAAGACAGAAGTTGATCTATCGCCGGCGGTATTTCCGTCGGTTTCGAACAAGGTGGTATTCTAAGTCGACACATCATCAGTATGTCTATCGACGGAAAAATCGGAAGTTTTAACAATGTAAACGAAACGTCTTTGAAGTCTGGACCAAATAACACTGAAAATCGGGTGCGGTAAATGTTTCGCAGAAATCTTCGCATTTCAACACCACCCAGCGTAAGTATCGGGTTGTGGTAAAATGCGAGACAAAAAGTCACGTGACCGACCGTTTTCGAGCCATTTTCGCACCCTTCTCGCATTTTCCCGCCTCGCCATTTCGCTTTTCGCGTCTCGCAATTTCCTCACACCCGGCCCAAATACATTTATGATTTTAAATATCTAGTTTAGTTAGATCTAGAATTAAAGAAGAATCTAGATTCTAGATCTAGATTTTTCTAGATCTAGAATAATCTAGATCTAGATCTAGATCTAGATCTAGATTTAGATTTAGATCTAGAATCTAGACCTAGAATCTAGATATCTAGTACTAGAGTCTAGATCTAGAATCTAGATCTAGATTTCTAGATCTAGATCTAGATTTTACTTTTCAGTTTTCTAGATCTAGGCCCACATCTACATCTAGCTCATCTGGTTTCTTGATCTAGCTAGTCTAGATCTAGATTTCTAGACTAGATCTAGAATTATAGCTACAGAGTGAGTATATAAAAAAATATATCTACTAATCTAGATACTTAAGACGTTAAGACAAGTTAAAAGTAGTACTTTACTTAAGTAGATCTAGATCTAGATCTAGATCAATTAGGTTGATAGAATCTATATCAGTAGTCGTAGACAGTGTTTCTTCCAGACTTTTTTCTCCGGGGAGGGCACTTGAAATCTCCGGGGGGGGGGGGGCGGTAAACTTTCTTCGGGGGGGGGGGGGGGGGCGGACACTGTTAAAAGTATATATTTTCTATATAAATTATATAAATTTCATTTCGTTCGGGGGGGGGGGGGGGGGGGGGGGGCGGGCAGTAAAAATTCCCCCCCCCCCCCCGAAGAGATGCCTGGATCTATAGGCCTATTAACTATGTAGTATAATAATATATGATAATCTAGATCTGGACAAGATAATAGATTACTAGATATATTGAAAATCTATTCTATATTTATTCTAATCATCTAATGATATAGATCTACATCTAGATTCTAGTATTAAACTGGGTATAGAAATCTAGTCTACATTGGATCTAGATCTAATTCTAGATCAATACAACTTCCAGAACTGAATTCAATTTAGAACTTCTGTCATATCAAAGAGTCAGAGTTTCTTCCAGGCATCTCTTCGGGGGGGCGAAGCCCCCCCGAAAATTTTTTACCGCCCCCCCGAACGAAATGAAATTTATATAATTTATATAGAAAATATATACTTTTAACAGTGTCCGCCCCCCCGAAGAAAATTTACCGCCCCCCCCCCCCCGAAGATTTCAAGTGCCCCCCCCCGGAGAAAAAAGTCTGGAAGAAACACTGCAAAGAGTGCAGGTTAAAATTAAGATGCAGAATTCATGCAATAATTATACAATAAAAATAATGCATTCTAAACATGGAACAAAGTAAATTTAAGTATATTAATCTGTAACAATTAATAGTAGGTGTATCATTTTTAAAGTTTTAAAGTATTCAGTATGAATCCTAAAACAAATGTTTGGTAATAATAGGTCATTTTACGGTGTAGTATTTTAGCCTAAGTATAAACATCATTAAGGATTTATAGAGGTGTATTTTCAATTTCTGTGTACACTTTTTGTTTCAACAGTTAACTATGCTATTCAAAAGTAGATCTACAAAAAATATGGATATTGAAGGACAAATTGATTCTCTTTCAAAAGTTAATCTTCATTCATTGTATTTAGGCCTGAGAATAAATATGAAATACTAACCATTTTTATGTGACAACTGTTATTGCATACAAATGCTCTATTCTATTTTTCTGTTACTAATAGTTCAAAGTTAAATGTTACAACTGATTTTTATTAAACTCATTAAAGATCCAGGCTAATTAGGTAACTTATTTGCTGTAATTACTACCGAACAAGTTTCTTCGGATAAATATTTTTATTTGAAATGTGTTTTAACTTCATCTGAACTTTTGGGCATGGGGATATTCTAAACTAATTGGAAGCTATTAAGTAATCACATTGTGTATAATACTTGTTTGAATAAGTTACAGTTTCTGCAAACTTAGTGTAGATGCTATGTCCAATGTTTCAATAAAATACTTTATATATTTATAAAACAAAGCAGAGGAAAATTAACAGCCAACAAGCTTATATGGATATAAAGACTATATTGTTTACAAAACAGTGCAATTAAACTGAATATTGATTAGCTGAGAATCAATTGAAATATTTGTTCTAGGTTAACACTTCTGCCTATTGAGAAAATAAATTATCTTTTGAAAATTAAACAATGATCTAACTTTATTCATCAAAATAATCAGATTCTTTTTTTTCCAAGGTTTAGCGGACACTTGTGAGTGACATATCCCAACATTTGTATCAAAATTAATCAGTTAATTTATTATGTAAGCTGCAATTTTAAGGTATTATTTTCCAATATAACTCATTCTTCAGAAAAATAAATATTTGGAAATTACATTTAATTAAAATTATTAACATGTTTACCAGAAGCTAATATCAAATAAATAGTAAGCTGATTACCATAGGTGCTATGTTTATAGCCAAAAAATTATCATGTTTTTTTTATATGTTGTATAAATTTTATGTGTTTTTTCAGTACTTAGAAGAAACAAATCTATTTTAAGTCACTATATGCTTCTAATACTAGAGAAACGTTTATATGCAGATGTAAAGTTAATTCTACAAATTCTTAGTTGTTTACATTTTTTATTAGTGCACTTATAAAACCTAGTTACTATGTTACATTAATGATCTATAATCATATCTACAGTAAAACAGACCATGAAAACCCCAAACAAAGTGAGAAAAGGAAAATTGCATCCATCAAGTACACCTGAAGGTAGAGCCAGATACATGATAAATCATTCTTTTAACCAAATCGTTAAGTAACTTTATTTTGTTATATTAAAAACTATTATGGCACTTTAAAAAGTACAGATGATTTAAAAATCTGTTCCTTAATAACCTACATGTGTTATCTATAAGTCTATAAGTGTAAAAGTAAATGCTAAATATCCAATTATTATATATCTGACAAAGAACTTTGAGAGGGTATCAATCAAGCTATAAGATTTTATCTCAGTAATGCCACATTTTTTTGTCACTGTAATTATAAAGTAATGTATGTTTTATTTTCTTATTGTTTTATTTTAGATGTGCCAAGCTGTGAGAGGCCAAGTAAAGTTTCCAAAAGTGACCAAACAGGTGTCTTTCATCCAGGTAAGATATGACAAACATATGACAACTCTAGTCTCAACAATTATAAATCTGTGCAAGTGATAACATTTAGATGACTTTACTATTAGTAATTTTATAGTTCATTAGATGAAGGAGATAGTAAAAGTTTAATTTATATCTATATCAGATTGCTAAATCTAGTGTTAGTGTAAACATAGTATAGCTAATCAAAATAATAATAGGTGCATACTTTTATATCAGTGTTTAAATTTTTAGGCTGTTTAAATAATTTGTTTCCTCTATTCCTGCAGGAAATCATGAAGCTGAGATGTGCTATGGAGGAGAAGCTGATCTACACAAACATGTTACTGGCTGTAAGAAGAATCCAGGTCACAAAGGTTTTATACCTCTTAAAGATTTCAACGCAAATTGTCTCCCCTCACGTTACCATGCCGACGAGCTTGTGTCTGAGACAATCAAAACATTGGCAGCCATAACTGTCCAGGTAAAGACTAAATTCACAAGTCTAGAGAGACCAGCGTTTTACCCAGGCACTCAAGTTCCATATCCATGTTATAAGGACAGAGGAAGTCACGTGATGAGGTTAGGGACGGGGAGGGTGTGTGGTGTGTACAAGTACACAGAGAGTGACAGAACTTGTCGTTGTGCCAAGTGTCAAGTCTCTGCCGCATCCAGCAAAGTGTGGGGGGAGGTTAATGTGTTGACAGCCACACATGTGGTGTTTGATGACAGTGAGGCGAGACAGACCAGGTGTGTTTTAGGTTTTGATGACAATAAAAGTCCAGTGGTCAGTCTTGATGGCTGGAAGGTGTGTGGGGCAGACATTAAGAGAGACGTGTGTTGGTTGAGTTATGTGACATGTGACTTAGAGTTGGTTGATGAACTGGACAAGATGTATCGGCGCTTTGATGTTCTATGTAAGAAAGTAGGGGACAAATACGAGAGATTTTTAGATGTGGACAAGTTGACCGTTATAGTGTCACATCCTCATGGCTGTCCTAAACAGGTCTCTGTAGGACAATGGACACACAAACGTGAGAGGGTTGGCAGGTACACCAGGTACTGGTACACAACATGTACATGTCCAGGCTCCAGTGGAGCGTGTGTCTACAGGCTGGGATATGACAGGTTGTGGTATCAACATCCCCACAGTGGATCAAACTCTGAAGGAAATTATAGTGGGGAGTGGATACACTGATGTAACTGTTAGTTCTCTCCCCTTGTCTACACAATGTAAACAAACAAAATGGCGGAACTATTCCCGTCATTAAACTGTTGGTGTTAAGACTAGCATGCCTTGTAAACATTTTATTACATTCAAATGACTAAATCAAATCTTTTGATTGATTTAAACCGGGTAAAACTCCATTTTAGCGTATTTTAATCTCCGTTGCTTGTTTACCTCCAGTTGAGCGTATTTTATTCTAACAACCGAAACACACCAAAACATTAGGAAAACACGATTTATTTTTTGTATTGTATTTTTGTTTTAGCAAATGAATAAAAATGAATATTTAAAAAACACGACTTGTTTATTTGTATTGTATTTTTTTTAAAAAGGCATTTGTCTCATGATGAAACTGATACACTGTTGACTATTAATTATCATGTATTATATTTTGTATTTATGCAATAAATGTACAAACGCTGTGTTTTTTAATTTGACAATTTTGCCAAAACTGATAAAAATATTTTTACTATAGAGTTGTATATTATTTAAATTCATAGTAAATCTACCATCATTCCCAATATTTTGATATATGTATCAAGTATGATTTTTTGTATGAGTAAATATCTGACTTTAAAAAAAAAATTGATGTCTATAAATGACGTCACACTCGTAAGGGAGAGGGGGGGAGGGGTCCGCAATTTTGTGACGGTGGGTGATGAGGGGGAGGGGGTGGGGTTTCAGATAGTGTGACGTCACTTTTTTGCATTATATAAAAGCAATGTTAGAAAAACGAGTTTTAGCCGTTATTTTGCGTTTTAGAAAACGGTTTTAATAAATTGTAATAGGAATTGATCAAAATGCTCTATGTTGACAGAGTTCTGACAAGATTTTGGAAAAATTCAACAGAAATTTTGATGGGGGGGGGATGGTTGTAGGCTGAAGTGTGACGTCATTTTAGGGGGATGGGTGGGTCCTGACTTTTTGTGATGACGTGTAACGGAGGGGGGAGGTAAAAATCGTAAAAAAAGCGTGTCGTCACAAAAAGCAAGACCCCCCCTCCCCTTACGAGTGTGACGTCATTTATGGACGACCTCTAACATTATTTTTTTTAAATGACAACGCGAGTTGTCACACATTCTCTAACACTCCAAGCCATCCCTCACCAAATTCCACCCCCACCGGCCCACTTTCGGCAGCATTATTAGGGGTCATCCATAAATGACGTCACGCTTTTTTGACGATTTTTCCTCCCCCCTCCCCTCCTTCACACGTCGTCACAAAAATATTGTCACACCTCAGCCTCTGTCAAAATAGAGTATTTTAATCAACTCCTATTACAATTTATTAGAACAGTTTTCTAAAACGCGAAATAACGTCTAGAATTTGCTTTCTAACATTGCTTTTTTACAATGCAAAAGTGTGACGTCGCACCATCTGAACCCCCCCCCCTCCCCCTCATCACACACCGTCACAAAATTACGGATCCCCTCCCCCTCCTCCCCCCCCTACAGTGTGACGTAATTTATGGACGACGCCTTATGCCTTTTAATACTTTTATTCTGTTAGTTGAAATTGGAACACTTATTTGTACAAAGTGTGGATCTCTATTTTTGCAACCAACAAACAAAGCATTTCAGTCAGTCTCTTTGTTGTTTTTATTCATTTGATAAAACAAAAATACAAAACAAATAAATAAGTCGTGTTTTTTTAATATTCATTTTTATTCATTTATGAAAAGCAACAATACAATACAAATATTCAATTCGTGTTTTCCTAATGTTTTGGTGTGTTTCGGTTGTTAGAATAAAATACGCTCAACTGGAGGTAAACAAGCAGTGGAGATTAAAATACGCTAAAATGGAGTTTTACCTTAAACCGTTTAACCGTTATAATTTACATTTATCACAATGTATTTTAGGCACTTTTCATGTTTAATGTTGTAAATATGTTGACTGTAACAAATGTCGGCAAAGTTCTTGTTCTAACCTTACCATGATTTGTATCTTTATATAATAAATTTCTTGCTCTTCTTATTTGTTTACAAAATTATTATGTACTAGATAATAAATGCTAAAGTTAAAAAAAGTAGTTATGTTTTATTTTTACAGACTAATTATAATGTTGTCTAATTATAAAGTGTCAAATTTTTGTCAACCAACAGTTGTTACTGATGTCGGTATTTCCCTCAGGCTGTCGGTGGTTTTAAAATGATCCGAATCCAATGTAGCGACAAAGCTGAGAGGTAGCATAATAAATACGGATAAGTAACCTAGTAATGTCTAGTAATGTTCAATTTAAATGAAGTGAAGTTGAAATAAACCTAACTGATACCAGACACAAACGTTAAGATCTACATCTTGTGTTGTCCAACTCCAATAGAAATGTTAAGTTTAAATATACTTAAAGCAATATAAAACAGTTTTACTTACAGAGATAGAAAAATAAAAAATAAAAACAACTGCATAATAGGAAGTTTACTTAAAAAAGATCTTTTAATATACATTTTTTTTCCTAGAACACTGACTGTTTAACACAACTAAGATACTCAATAATAAGGAAGTTGCTATATGCATTAATATAAATCTCTTTATTATCTGCAAATTGTTGATAGCAAAATATTTAGCAGTAAACGAATCCATCTAATCCAGAATAAGCTAGTGTATATTATCAATTAACTACAACTCTACCCATGCTTGCTGCTCTAGCTGTACCATCCATTATCATTCACTACACCAGACGTTTTTCTCCGCTAGTATACCTGACTTGAAATGCAGACATTATCAGAATTATCTTCACTGTAGGTCGTAGTTTACCTTAGTAATAGGCAAGTCAGAAAGGCCTAATCGGCAATGAGATCTGTTGTAGCCAATGATGGCTAAAGACAGCAACGTGTCTTGACACATGGTAGGCAAATTAGCTTCTATGTAGCAAATCAGACATAGTTTAACGATAAGACTTACAACGCTATTACATTAAGTACAGTATGCAGAGGTAAAATGTATAACCAGTTTGAAAATTCTATGACAACAGCGAAATTTAACAATAGTACATTTTGAAAACTTCATGAATCTCTGTATACTCAACAATGGAATATACTAACACATGTTTATGGTCAAAGGAAAGTAACAATGAAAATATTTCTCACACAATAAAGTATTATAGTTGTCTTTCTTCCTAACTATATTCAGAGCCATTATTTGTGTTGCATGCATTGTGGCAAACATCAATAAAAACAATACCAAAAGTGATGCTACCGTATCAGCACCAATGAAGTCGTCAAATTGTGTCGTTTAAACCTTACAGAAAGAGTCTTCAAGTGGCTATTAATACAATAGTGCCAAGCTGGGTAGCCTACAAGGAGACAAGTTATTGCACACGGTATCAAGTGCCCATACCGCTTGGTTTCTTTGAGACAATACAATGCATTTTAAAGTTTTTAACTGATTTAACACGTTTTTCTCTGCTACCCACGAATTAAGCTTTAGGTTTAGGCCAGCCTAAGAAGATTTTATAGGCCTGCTTGGTGATTTAAGACAATATCTCTCAGGTGGCAGACAATAGATACGGCTCTATCAGAAAGAGAAAAAGAAGACATGAATTGACACGATCATTTCATAATATCTGCTACATAAAACAAAATATTACCATCTCTGTGCGCAGTTATTGCTACTTTCAACACAACTTTCTGTCTTCTACTGTAACCTACACTACCTATCACTACCTGTACGCCCATACCTGCTTGCTGCAACTGTCAAATACAATTTTTACAGACAAATAAAACTTCAAATGGTTTATCTTAAACTTATATCCTGAGTAGTTTTTAACGATACCTTTCCATAGTATTGATCTTTTTATATTAATTTATCAAGTATTTATATTTGATAAGATATTGTAAAACGTAATATTGAAATATAAGTTTTAAAGATAGAAACAAGTAATTTAATTTTATGAGACGTCTATTCAAAAGAAATACTAAAATCTTACAACGACATCCCGCTATAAACAATTAACGTAGACACATGATCAGATCCTTTTTGACGTTAGTAATTAATCTAATAACTCTACTTTTTTTGCCAACAAAGACGTTGAAGTTCGTGGTCTCATAACATTTTTTTTGAGAATTTAGATTGACTAAAGTTTTGTAAAAATTAGTACTAATTTAAATTCACTATAATGTCGACTAATTTTGCAAAAAAAAAAAAAACAACAGATAATTCATATCCTGTTCTCTATGTAAACCTCTGACTACACCTCGGTTTAACCCTTACTTTTACCTTCATCGATTTAAAATATATTATACATTTTATATAGATGAAGCCTAAAATGACTACACCTTATGTCTGTTTAACCGATGAGGTGCCTTTGTGTAACTCAAGTCTGACGTGTAGGCCTTAGATAAATAGAAAAAGATTAGATCCTATTTTTACGCTATTCAAACACGTTGTTCATTGGCTGTTGAAGCTGGGCACATAATACAGATAACAAAGTAAATTTACTTAGGGTTAATCCATAAATGACGTCACGTTTTTAAAAGCGAATTTAACCTCCCCTTCCCTTCATCACACATCTTCACTAAAAGCCTAGACTTCTATCCTATTAAAAGAAATCACAACCCACCCCCCCAAAAAAATGTTGACATTTTTTTAAACACCAATTTAAAAAAAAAATATATAATCTTGACTGAGCTCCGACAACTTCGAGTCTGTTAATCAATATATATTACAATTTATTAAAACATTTTTCTAAAATGTAAATACGTTTTTATTGTAAAATTATTTCGTCGCACTATGTGAACTACCACCCCAACCCACTCACCCCATACAGGTACTAAATTACGGTTCCCCTCCCCATAAAAGTGTTATATTATTTATAGAAGACCCCTAAACACACGTGCAGATTTAATTTTAACTCAATTAAATTATCATCGTCATCGTTTCCCGTTTGTTCCCAAGCGCCTTTGTTTCCCTAACTTAAGCTTAATATAATCATGGTCGTTCCGCTGACTCGAACTCGAGACTCTCGCCAGGTCACGCAGTCCCATTTCTCAATAAAATACTCGAATATAATTGGAGAATTTGAATGTACATAGATCTATCATCTGTAGCAGACGATCACTCTTTATAAACTAGATTTAGTCTGAAAACTTTTAAGCTTTTAAAACCTGTTACACGATGTCTTTTATTAAAATTACAATTAGCTAACCAAAAGTGAAAGTAACAATTGTATCACGTATGATACTGTTTTATATTACAGATCACTATGTGTGACGGTAAAAACGTTTAGGCTCAGCTCACTTTTATTCTTTCACCACCCTCTACCTGCGCTAGTACCCCCCCCCCTCCCCTCTCAACAGCTGCCTAGCCTACATTCTTATCTTTAGTCCTCATCACAGGCTCCTCTGTTGTTGGCTAGACTGTCCACGTGACACACTGCCAATTTTAATGCATAAAAGGGGATGCAACAAAGAACAACACGCACTCTTCCAGCACTAAGCTCAGCTGGTGGTGTCGCACATAATTAATACATGTAGTGTTGGCCATATTATAGTCAGAGTGAAATCCTCTCAACTGTTTTGTGGTAGAGATAGTTATTCTTTACGTTGAAAGAATGACAACATGTTATATTTGGACCTTAATATGCGTAAAATATATTGATTCGAAATTAATGGTCGGCGATAGCTGACTTTTAAATTTGGTAAAGCTCCCATGGCGAAAAAAAAATATTTTTTGTATATAAGCGTTTTAATGTAGGATGCTTTGTTTTATTCTACAATTAATGGCTGCATCATTTAATTTAGATAATACATTTACACAGATGATCGTAACTTTCCACACATGCGACATATTTAATCCTCGATGGAAATGTGTTTGCACTAGTCAGCATTATGTGTTTTACAGCTATGCGGATAAAATTAAATTAGAACAGAAAAAAACCTAGTCTATATTGTCAAATGTCTTTTTCTTTTGCAAATAGGCTTCTCACTTTATATATAGGCATAAGAAATATAAAAAGGCTGCAAAACAAAGATTGTTTACATTAAGACTGAATGATAACGGGGAAACCTAATTCTGCAGTGACACACAGTTTAGGTCTGACACGAGGGCCACTTTAAAAACTCGCAGCTCAAGGTAGGGCACCAGATTCCCTCTAAGTTACTAAGTTTTTATTTTTTATTTTTTAAAAAATATTTTTAATGAAAACATTAGAAATTTATATTTGATACCAACCATTAATTAAAAACTATACTTAACAGAATTACTATCATACAATTTATTTAACGTTATTCTTGATATTATTTTGAAAGGATAAAATAACTGTATTTTTTTAACACTAAAAATCAATTAATTTTATTGTCATAAGCGAACGCTGGTCCAGGGAGCTTTTGCTTTTTATAAACAATGTCTGGGTTGGAGGTGAAGACAGCTGGTATTTATAATTAAGTATGCACGTGTTTGATATTTTGAAAAAAAATGTTTGAAGCTTGTAACTCAAACATTAAAACATTTCTTTTTATAGTGAAAACTAAAAAATGTTGGGGGCCCTAAAAATCGGGAGACACCGACTGCAACGTTTCAGCTCCTCCCTCCCCCCCCCCTAACCTCTCTTAATCTAATAATGCCTAGGTTCTAGATACGTGTATATACTTTTTATATACTGGTTTGTGTATTTTTTAATATCTAACAAATATTTTTACAAGACTTTCTTGTTAAATACATGCTTTTATTTATTTTGCTTTTAATTCTTTGTTTGAAAGGTTGTTAAAATATAGAAAAAAAATGGTAGGCCTATCAGCGAACTAGATAAAAGCTTTAAATGTATTATTGCTTACATGAGTTATTTGAGTTACAAAGCTTAGGAATGGGAAATGTAGAGCGTGGTCTTTTTAAAATCACAAACTTAAGTTGTATATTATATATATATTTTCTCGAAAGTTGAGCATTTTGTATGATATAATGCTAATTTAATTCATTTAAGTCTCATTATAACTTAATTTTTATCCAATATTTACATTTCAATAGCGTTGATTTATTGACTTAGATAAAGAGTGGCATTAGCATTTTTTAAATATATTCTCATCCAGAGTAAAACTAGCCATGGACGACTTAATCAAATTAATGAAAAGAAAATTTAACTCACAAAGTGGACCTGAAGGTAGAGCCTTAAAAATGACTAATAATTGATTGAATATATCTTGAACAATCTTAGTTAAAAAACTACAGTAACATATCCTAATTAAAATATTTCTTTATATCCATTTACGGGGTTATAGAAGTGTAAATGTTAATTACAACATCTTGTACTTCCTATAGAGATTTACGCTTTTTATTAACATAACAAATATTTTTGAGAATACATAACCCTTATTCATGCTAATATATAGTATATTGATTTTATTTTTCATATAAAATTTCAGATGTATCAGACTATGAGAATCTAAATAAAGTCATCAAGGTTGACACAACAGGTGTCTTTCATCCAGGTGAGACAAGGCAAATCTAAATCTATTTAATAATTAACTCGTGCCAGTATAAACATCTACATGATTTTAGTATAGCTGATGTTATATAGGGAAAGGTTAAATCTTATTGCTTTAATAAAATACGTAATCAACGATGTATATATATATATATATATATATATATATACATATATATATATATATATATATATATATATTTAAGTATATATATATATATTTATATATTTATATATATATCTATACATATAAAGCAAAGTGGTCAAGTGCCCGAAAGGGCACTTCCCGGCGCCGCAGACGCGTCAAATTTGGCACGATGGTGCCATGGGGCGATAGAACACGAGGGCCGGTGACAGTTTGCTGAATAGTCCACGGAGAAGGGGTCAAAACCTACCTCAACTGACCGGCGCCCTATATGGGCTATATTACGAAAAAAAATTTCCTCCGACGACCCCCCTTGACATTTTGTGAGGTGGTAGGAGAACGCCTGGGGGTGTCACAAAAAATTCGCCATGTCCGGGAAAATTGGTTAAATGGGTCAAAACTGACCAGTCGCATTTCCCTATATAATCTTTGTATTTTATGGGAAAAACAGAGGGTGATTTCAAAACGGATTTTAGGGCACTTACCTTCTTTACATCTGGAAAATGTTTTGCATGCTCTTAGGTAAATGGCTTGACCTATGGGGAAAACTGTCGGTGTTACTCAAAGCCTTCGACGAGGGCTAAAAAGTGACCGCGAGTGAAATTTTCTATATATGAGCTCTATTACGCAAAACAATTCCTCCGACGACCCCCCTTGAAATTTTGTGAGGTGGTAGGAGAACGCCTTGGGGTGTCACAAAAAAACTCGCCATGTCCGGGAAAATTCGTTAAATGGGTCAAAACTGACCAGTCGTATTTCCCTATATAATCTTTGTATTTTATTTGGAAAAACAGAAGCTAACTTCAACAAAGATTTCAGGGTACTTACTCTTTGTATATCTGGCTAATTTTTGTACACACATCTATAGATGACTAGGCTGTATGGAAAAACTGTTGGTCAGACTCAAAGCCCTCAAAGAGGGCTAAAAATGACCGCGAGTTAAATTCTGACTATACGAGATTTGGTCATTTGGCTTATCTACAGGGGAGGTATTTTTTTAATGTAATAATTTTTAAATATTGTGTATACTCTTTTGAAGGAAAAAACAAAATCATAAAGTATAGCAGTGTTTTAAATAAATATTTTGTTATAAATTAAGTTACGCATTGTACTGAAATTGTAAAAATTAATTTCGAAAATTATTTAATATAATATTTGATTGATACTATCAAGAAAGCCCTTGCAGTTCTAATAATCTTGCCAGTAATAAGTTTGCGAATGTTCCATAATTATTTGAGTGACATGAAATTATTCCACTCTATATATTTAGGCCCTAAGCATTTAACATAACAGCCAATCACCTATTAATAAATCATTCAATTTCTCAATTTTTTTGAAAACCTAAGCGAAGCTAGGCAGTATGCCTAGTATATATATATTGTTGATTCTTTTGCTCCTGTAGGAAATCATGAAGCTGAGAAGTGCTACGGAGGAGAAAATAATCTACACAAACATGTTACTGGCTGTAAGAAGAATCCAGGTCACAAGGGTTTTATACCTCTTAAAGATTTCAACACATTTTGTCTCCACTCATGTTACCATGACGACGACCTCATGTCTGAGACAATCAAAACATTGACAGCCCTAACTGTCCAGGTAAAGACTAAGTTCACCAGTCTAGAGAGACCAGAGTTTTACCCAGGCACTCAAGTTCCATATCCATAATGAATTCGGCACCCTAGAAAAAATAAACTTGTTACACATAGCCTCTGCTGCACGGTACCGCTAGACGACGTAGATATTATACGGAACGGTAACAAACACAAAACTGACTTACCGTTTCTTCTGTACGGTCGACCCCAATCAGATAGCATCATCTAACAGGGGTCTCCAAACTACGGCCCGTGGGCCGGATGCAGCCCGCAAGGTCCTCTCATCCGGCCCGCGGAGATCTTTTTCTCCACTAAAAAAATATGTTAGAGGTGGCTGAGGAACTTTGCCCATAAAATTCTAAACAATTTGAAATGTAGCTTTGGGTGCAAATACCTTTGCCCACCGTGTTGCAGACATTAATGAAAACATCGTGACTCAAATCGCGAAAAATGCAAGCACGTTTCACTATTTTTTAATTGCAATGGATGAGTCGATGGACAGCTGTTCCGCCTCTCAACTACTTGTGTTCATTAGGGTTGTGGATGAAGACATGAACATAACACAAGAGCTGGCTTCCCTACATAATATGTATGGCACTGTTACCGAAGAGGATATATTTAATGAGTTGAAGAAAACACTTGCTGATTATAACTTGGACTGGACTAACCAGTGGCATGGCATAAAGAAAGGCTTGGTTGGACAATGCTCCATCACTCTATTATTCAACAAGATTTGAGGGCTAAATATATGGACATTAGCAATGTACTGAATCATGTGGTAAAGATAGCGAATTTAATAAAGTCACATGAGCTCAACCATACATTTAGAATACGTGAAGAATAATTTGAGAGCACACTTGGACCTCGAGTGTGTTGTCGGCCCCCGACAGTGTTTCTTTCAGATTTTTTTACCGTAGGTGTGGGGGGGGGGGCTCTTGAAATTTGAATATACTTCTATATAAATTATATTTTGTTGAGGGGGGGGGGGGGGCGGTGGACGTTCTTCTGGGGGGGGGGGGGGGCTTTATTTTGTTGGAGAAAATCTTCAAATTAAAATTTTAAATATAAGAAGTTTAACAACAATATCAGGACACTTAACCAGATTCAAGTTCATTTCAACGATTCCGTATTAGATAGCGAAATATTAAAGGATTCTACTTAGATCCTCAATGCAAGTCATATTAATTAACTGAAGTTGTATCTTAATTTAACCTACTTCCCTTTGCCCTATTGAGATAACAGTTATCACAGTGGTAGGTCTTAAAAAGACATTGCAGGAATAAATGGCGTTTAATCTAATCAGATGCATAATTAGTTATTTAAAAATGTAATTATAAAATGAAAACAAATTACTATATTTTCAAAATTATATTGCGCAAATTTTGCAATCATAATTTAACCCCCTTATCATTGCTAGATCTTAGATGGGAATGCAAAAATATCAAGATTTTAAATTAATTCATAAGACAATTAGCAATTAAAATTCAATTTAAAAATACTTTATTCAATAATAATAAATGAAGAGAATGGAATAGCTTACATAACATAGACGTTTCTTTTTTATTGAAAATGTAAAATTCTTGTGTACAAACTATCAATCAATATTCAAGGGTACTTCCTTAATACTTTTATATACAGAAAAATCTATTCCTTTGTTGTGTAAAGAAATCTTCCTAAGAATAAAATTCTCCTTGCATATTATGGAACAATTAAAACGGCAAGAGTACCATGTATGTGCGTACCTACAAATGAAGTTCGTATGATTAAAATGGGGTTTGTTGCGATTTTGCTTTTAAAAAAAATATAATTCTTTATGCTTTAATTTTAATATAGTTTTTAAAATGAACGACATTGAAATGTCTAAAAAAATGGTTTTGTATATGTAGACAAAAATAATTTGACCCCTCTAAACACAAATACCAAAGCTCTCGGGCTATACCAAGCTAAAACTAAATTCTTAAAGAATTTCTAATTGAATAGCCAATTACATTTTATTATGATAAATCAATTATTCCTTGTAATGTAGTGTTGCTAGTTGTAGTATCGCGGGCTGCAGTGTAGTATTGTGGCTGTGTAGTGTAGCTGGGTGTAGTGTTCCTAGTGTGGCTGAGTGTAGTGTGGCTGAGTGTAGTGTAGCTGAGTGTAGTGTGGCTGGGTGTAGTTGTGTGGCTGGGTGTAGTGTGGCTGGGTGTAGTGTGGCTGGGTGTAGTGTGGCTGTGTAGTGTGGCTGGGTGTAGCGAGGCTGGGTTTAGTGTGGCTGGATGTAGTGTGGCTGGGTGTAGTGTGGCTAGTGTGGCTGGGTGTAGTGTGGCTGGGTGTAGTGTGGCTGTGTAGTGTGGCTGGGTGTAGCGAGGCTGGGTTTAGTGTGGCTGGATGTAGTGTGGCTGGGTGTAGTGTGGCTAGTGTGGCTGGGTGTAGTGTGGCTGGGTGTAGTGTGGCTGGGTGTAGTGTGGCTGTGTAGTGTGGCTGGGTGTAGCGAGGCTGGGTTTAGTGTGGCTGGATGTAGTGTGGCTGGTTGTAGTGTGGCTAGTGTGGCTGGGTGTAGTGTGGCTGGGTGTAGTGTGGCTGTATTTATTGCGACTGGGTGTAGTATACACGTTAAATTGCTGCACAATCCTCTAGATGTTCTAGTATAGCATCTAGATCAGGGGTCTACAAACTTTTCATCACGAGGGCCGCATTAACTATTAAGTAGCAGTACGAGATCGAATCAAAACATTGATGTTGTTTTCAGTTATGTATTGAATATTATTTTATTCAGTCATTATCAAATACACATTTCTACACAGAAAAGCATATCATTGTATAAGTAGAATAGTGAAATTGTTTCCTAGATGCCTAAATAGAAGATATTTCTGGGTTTTGATTTGATGTCTCTAACATCAACGGTGACCTGTAATCAACAGTGACCTGAGATTATCATCAGACAAGTTTGTTCTCAAGTTGTTCTTTACGTATTTCATTCTTGAAAATGTTTCTTCACACAGGTATGATGTTCTAAAAATTGAAAAATTTCTTTGATACAAAAGTTTTGGCATTAAGAATGTCTTGTAAAACCACACCAGCCTTTCATTGAACTTGCTACTAATGACCTCCATCTGCAGTTCCTCTGTGTATAACTTCATATACCTTTCAATCCAATTCATAAATTTGCAGTTGAAGGTCTTTGATAATCACGCATACAAATGACGTGGAAAATTCAGCTGTTGCTTCAGCCATAAAGACATTGTAAAAATAAACATGCGACAGTTGCTGGCCTGTTCTTGTTCCAAGCATACAAAATCTTACAGGTGAATAATATATTTCAGAAACATTGGTTGTAGAATATATTTATCTTTAAATATCTGCTTCACTTGTCCAGCCAAGCCTTTCTTTATGCTTCTAATGTTTTTTCCTGTATCAATAGTCTGGCAACTGAGGATAGTCGAATCCCAGTTAGAATCTGCAAATATTTTCTTTTCAACTCATCGAGTAAAATCATCATCGGTAACAGTGCCATACATGATTTGTAGTGAAGCCAGTTCTTGTTTTATGTTCTTGTCTGCAAATCGGCGGGCAAGTGCATTTGCACCAAAGCTACTTTTTCAAATTGTTTTGACTTTTCTGGGCAAAGTTTCTTAGCCCCCTCCAACAAACTTCTGGCAATAATGTTTTGCAATGTAGTGATCGGTTGAAAAACATAAACACTACTACACTCCTCTATTTTATTCGGTAAAAACATAACATCAACGTAAGCGGCTGATCTTGGCATGATACACTTGCATTTCCATAATTTGTTTTTGTAGACAAAACTATCTCCACGGCCCGGGTGAGAGGGCCTCGCGGTTTGCATCCTGCCAGCGGGCCATAGTTAGAAGACCCCTGATCTAGATGAATACCATGAGGTGTAAAAACAAAACTACAGATATTTTTCCATTTTAATGAATATAATAACAAATATACAGCTTTCTTTTTGTTTAAGTAAATGTTATAAAGTAGTACTAGGTATCAATCATCTAATTTTTATTAAATATATAAATTCTTTTATATCCCATTTCCGACACGACCTAAGTATTATGGCTCGTTAGCAAGAATTCTATTTTGTGTTGTAACAATATGGTAAAAAATTAAAGGTGTACTGAAAAATGATTTTTTTTAAATTTTACTTATTTTCTAATTATAAAATAACATGTTTTGAAATGGTTTGAAATGTTAAAATCCGTGATTTTCTTAAAATATATTATGAAACAATTCAATCATTTTATTGTTTACATTTTGCCTTTTACTTAAACCAACTAGACTACCCGTCATCCCTTGGATAACTGTGGGTTTTGGGGCCATCCATAAAAAAAAACATCACGTCTGTTACTTATCGTCACAAAAAACCAGATCTTTTAAAAACACCTGTTTCGGACTATCCCTTCATATACTGACGTCACGGGCGACCTACTCAACTCTACTTCACCTGCCAAGTGTCCCGCCAAGTCTCAGACAACATGTTTTTTTCGTTTAAAAAAACTATTCCGGCCGAGCATGTCTCTGACCACACTATCCCTTCTTATGCTTAGGACAAAGAAACGGATGAACTCTACTTCACCTGCCCTGTATCCCGTCACGTTCAGATAGGCAACTTTATCATTCACATATAAAAAATAAAATAAAAAATTAAATTTATTTTAATATTGACGTGATGTGTCTAGAACCCATGTCACCCGCATGAAAACCTATTACACTAACAACTTAGCTATTTTTTATGGTATACTTTAATACTTTGAGTCTCCTTATGCAAATTGATTTACGCGCATATTCCCTATCTAGATCTAGATCTAAGTCTAGTAGTAGTAACCTTCAAATTAAATTTTATTTTAAATTAGCCAATTACATAGCTAAACAAACAAAGATTTATTTAAAATAATGAAGGTCTGATAAAGTCCAGTTTTTGCGTAACTCTTACTAGATCTAGATTAGACCTATTCTAGATAGATCAGGACCTAGATGGATAAATCACAAAGATTTATATCAAGTATTTAAGGACTAAAAAATGTATTATGATTTTAAAATGGATTGTATTTTTATCTAATTAACCTTTGGTTTGACCTAAATTCTAGATCTAGATCTATAAATAACTTTCTTGGCCACCTAATATTTAGAACTATAAAGAACTTTTTAGGGACAGATTGTAGAGCTAGAGAAATTTATTATAAACTAAATGAAAAAGACATTTGAAAATAGATATAAATGTTGGAACGTAATAAATACAGTTAACGGACGTATTGTTAAAGTTATAGTCGACAAAAAATTAGCTTTAGAACGTGTTAAACATTGGAATAGGAACACAATCTTCTTCGATAGAAGCCGCCATTTTATTTTACAAAAAAAGTAAACAAATAATGTGACGTCACTATTCAGTCAAAATAAAACTATTGTTTGAAATTTAAAATTAATGTGGTTAATCTACCGATAAATAAATCAATAAATTAATTAACGTCTTTAAATAAATTTGTGATTAACAGTCTGTCTGAAAAGAAAAATTGTTCTCTACCTACATATTATTTTACAGATCTATACATATGGCAGATTCTCTCCAGTAGCAAATCAGACAAACAAATAAATAAAACATGTAAACAAAGTTGAGTTTTAGTAGTATAGGGATGGAGGGTTTTTATATTGTCGTTTGATAAACACGTTAACAACAAGAGATCGATTGAATAAAACACATGCTGGGTTGGTTAATTTGAAACGTTCGCTCATATTTATTAATTCTGAGTCATCGATTTTTTAGAGATCAATACATATTTTAAAAGATCTTTTTTTTCATTACATTCTTAAAATTAACCAGAGAAGAAGCTTTAAAAATAATTTGAATTATTCTCTACAAGTGTTCAACTTGCTGTAGCATTCGGTAGCTTTTAGCTTACAATTAAACATAAAGAGCGTATCAAAACAATGCATTATTTCAAGAAGTTTACAGTATTAGTATTTCTACAAGCCGTAAGTGGCGGTGACAAATGGTTTAACGTTGCGCTCTATAAACCAGCTTTTCAATCTTCCGAGTTTGGGGCTAATATCGCCAATAGAGGAAACGACGGTCGTATGAGTGGCAACATGAGCAGTGGCAATTGTATCCACACATCGCTTGAATACAACGGTTGGTGGATGGTGGACTTGATGGCTGAATACATCATCCAAGCTATAACTCTCACAAACAGGTAAGTAACGAAACGTTCAATAATGATAGTAGTATTGTTTCCATTTGTTTATGTGAAAAAGAAACATTGTACTTTTATCTTTATCAGCAGCAACAAATAAGAAATACGTCTGTTTAAGTCATTGAAACTGTTTACGATTGAAACCCTTCTGGAGTTTCGTAGCAATCGAATGAATGGTGTAGTATTCAGTCTGTTTGACGGATACTCTCTCTCTCTCTCTCTCTCTCTCTCTCTCTCTCTCTCTCTCTCTCTTTATATATATATATATATATATATATATATATATATATATATATATATATATATATATATATATATATATATATATACATATGTATATATACATATACGTATGTATGTATATAAGTAGGCCTATATACGTATATATATATATATATATATATATATATATATATATATATATATATATATATATATATATATATATATATATATATATATATATATATATATATATATATATATATATATATATTCAGAGATGATTACTATGAAGTAGCAGTTAGACTCAACCACTTCCAAATTGACGTGTTTAAAATAGACCCCAGACTAGCACCGAACTTCCCTTTAAATTCTGGAGAAATGTGTTACAACCAGACTGTACCTGTTGAAACCGGAACCTACACGTGGAACTGTGCAAGACCTGTAGTTGGTCGATATTTACGTCTTGTAAGGTCAGTTAGTTATTACGTCAGCATCACTTTTTCTAAATCAATTTTTTCATCATTTTTTTGTCTTTTTGTTACGCCTTTACTTTTCAGGCAAATATTTAATACAGTTTCAGTTTAAAATACGATAAGTAATTATGGGGGAAATTCAAATTCAATTCATTTTTTTATAAACTTGGAGTGAGCGCCCGTGAATGTTCTTGTATTGGTAAGTAAATTTGAGACAAAACCGAAAACTAAATATAGCGAGAGTGATCTCCCCTAAACATTTTTGAATATTCTTATATAAGACTACGGAAAATGCAACTCGGGATATAGACATGATTTCTAATCAATTTTTAATTACTTAAACTTATAAAAATAGAATAGAACCTCGAAGGAAAACGGATTGAGCACTAAGTGAACAGCAAACAATGTGCATTTAATACTGCGGAATATTAGTAGGCTACTTTATAAATTCACATGCGTTTTTTTTTTTTTGAGAAATCGGAAATATCGATATTCAAAATATGATAGAAGACAGAAAATTAGATTTTTTACTAATATGTGAAATTTTGTTGATCTGTCTGAAACTGTTCTAAAGTTATAGGCATTTGAACAACCAAAAGTCGAGTTAGCTTCACTTTCGGTTACCGGAAATTGCTTAAACGTTAAAACAAAAAAAAATTATATCATTTTTACATATGAGATTTTATCAACCTAGCCGTAACAGTTCAAAGAAATACACACATATACATACATACACACATACGCACAGACACACAAAGACATACTGACAAAATTGCAAAACTAAGTTTTTCCGACTCGGTGGGGTGTAAAACGTCGAAATTTGTGGAAAGGTCGATATTATTGTTTTGCACGATTACAATACTTCCTTTATACTTCGTATACAAGAAAGTAAAAAAGGCAAAGTATTTACAATATTCTGCTTTATAAGAATCTAAAATGAAATTTATTTAGATATTGGTAAAGTATACGTTTTTATTTTCTTCAAACGATTTTGTTGTATGAATTTTTCTTTACAATTATTGCAACAGGTACACTGAAGATTACCTCAACTTTTGTGAGCTACAAGTAAAGGCTTTAAGACTAACAGATGCCAGTACTTTTAAGGTTTACAAGAACAAAAAACTTGACGTCACGTCTGTATTTGATCTTACAGTGTCCAGGTCTATGGTGTGTGCTTCTAAATGTCTAGATAAACGTTACACAGACGGCTGTACTGCTTTCAACTGGTTCCCTTCTACACGTCTGTGTCAACTGTTGAATGTTGACCCGAGAGATGTCACTGTTGAAACTAAACTTGTCTCAGTCTATGAAGTTAAGTTCTACATAATAAAATACTAAACATTCTAAAGCAAATCGAAACTTTAACATAGCGTGTTAGTTCTCCAATGAGTAATACTGCAAATCAACACACTTATTTTTTGTGTGATTGATATTTTAATTAACTATTCAATTTTTATTACGGGCAACTTTGTTTATAAATTAATAATACCTTTCAAATGTAAATCTATAATGTTGATTATGTGTTTTGATACTCTAGCGTAATATTGAAAACTTTCTTCTCTAAATGTATTGTTATGTTCATTTTCAACTATCGGACAATGTAGGTCCAATTCTATTGTGAACAATAAATTGTAATAAACAGAAACCGACCTAAAGTAGATTTATGTCTGTTAGAAAGAAATCCTAAAACTCTCCACTATAATAATAATTATATATCTATAATACATTTGGTTTATTTTCTAGTAATCTCGAATAAAATAATAACTTATTCGAGTAACTTTAATAAGTTTTTTAACGTTGGCTTGTATTGTTGTTGTATTTTTTCTAAATGCCAAACTAATCATTTTTCTTTAAGCATTAAATGCAACTTAATACTATAATAAACACGTTTTGTGTGTCATTTTTATGGGTGGAAATACAAAACAATGTATGAACTAGTTGCTCTGTTGTTTCTAATTAAACAAACAAAATATTTACAGAAAATTATGTGTAACACATATGGTTACCAGCCAAGGGGGATACAAATATGAAGTTTTAATTCATTGAGTTGCGGCCCCTGTGGGGCTGTGGCTCTGTGGACGTAGTTGTTTTTTTCATGCTTTTGTGAGCGATGTACCTGTGTCCCATGTCATGTGACATGGGATTGTGAATAGTTTCATGCCTAGCCGTGTCGCACACGCAAGCCTGCTGTCTGTGAACACGGTGACCAAATGTAGACCTAATGAAGGTAGTTATATAAATTATGTTTGTTAAAATACTTATGTATTCCTGCTAGTGTTGCATGTGCACACTAGTTAGGGTGAGTATTAATATAAGTATTTATTTGAAGTACTACGTATTGGTACTTGTTGGCAGTACTGTGTACTGGCCAAAACATATTTTATTTTTACCCGTGTATATTGTAGCCTACACATGGTGTTGTCAGGAATGTAACTTTTTTTATTTTTACATTTGTTTTAGGGCTACAGTTTCTTTTTTGGTTATCTGTTATCTTGGCTAGTTTGCTTTGTACTGCTGTGTTGCATCGCCGTCATGGCTCGATGCTGTAAATAAAGCAGTACTTGACAACAACTGTAGGCGTCGGTGTGTTCTTAATCTCAGGGTCAGCCCGTCTCAACCACAACACCTCAGTGGGTAAAAGCATCCCCACTGAGTGAGGGTTACATATGTAATTATTTCTCAATTCCTAATTTTCAATACGAGTAAATTGTCTTTTTAAAATATATTAACGTCGATTCGCGGTCCAGTTATCTCGTAATTTAATTAAACAGGAAGGGCTGCATCAGGTAATAATGCTAATCGATAAACACTCGGCTAACTGACGTTTCCAGAACTGTTTTTATCATTTGTTAATCAATACTATTAAACGATAGTCATAATAAACTAAAATTTAAAAAAAAAACACTCTTTAAATAAGTTATTCTTTAAACCTGTATTTTATAACCCTTTTTTTTCTTACATTTAAAGACTGACATGTTATTAAAATTACCATTGTAGCTGGTGACAAATATAAATGGCATACTTAAACATATTTAACCTTCTCCAAAAAACCAATGTAACCCTATTTGAACACAGGCTACATAAAAGTTAAGAAAAGTAGATAAAACTTTAAAACCCAATTCATGTGGGTATCTTAGTTTGTATTTACCGTGACAGACAGACACAATGTATTCATTGACACTTAATCTGTTCTACAAAACACATTATTATGAGCCACAATTGAAATTTTATGTCCTATAGACGATTGTCAGTTTTGCATTGATTGCAATATTCCATCCCATTTAAAATGTATTAAAGTATTCTTTTGAATTCTTCAATGGAGCATGGGTAGCTATGCTACTAATCAATATTAAACCAATATAATTGAATTTGTTTATTGTTTCGAAACCACCCGAGCAGTTTTATATTACAGTTATATAACAAAACAAAAAGACATTAATGTAATAAAATATTCACATCGCTATTGATACGCTCGGTTTGTTTGCATGTTTCTTTGTGTTGTAATTATTTCATGCTAGAAACCAACAACTTTTCAACGATACAGCTCTAAACGCTGTTTATTTCAAACATTTAGTTGAAGCCGAGTGTTGTACAATTTTATTTATATTGCTAACAAAACTAATTTCTGAAATTACAATTGCATTCAGATATCATATTTTACGTACTTAATTTATATATAAAACAGAAAACGATGCAATATGTTAATAAGCTTGTTGTAGTTCTATTCTTTCACGCCATTAGCTTTAATGTCGTGTTATCAAGTGTACCATTGTATTACTTGGCTCTGTACAAGCCAGCATTCAATCATTGGTTCTTGTTTACCAGCGGAGAGAGAAAATGATGGTAGGATGAGTGGAGCTGTGGCCAGTGAAAATTATGTGCAGACATCGCTGGATATCAGTGGATGGTGGAACTTTTGGGGAATACGTCATTCACACAATCTTTATTACCAATAGTTAAGTTGTTAATTAACACAATCGAAATGCCATTTTTAAAATAAAATTACATTCAACGTGGAATATAGAAGCGTATATAATATATATATATATATATATATATATATATATATATATATATATATATATAATTTATATATATATATTATATTTAAACGTAATTATGCTCTTTGAACAGATACACGCAAGAATACCTCAACTTTTGTGCGCTGCGAGTTGTGACAGAAGCACATACAACAGAAACCAGCCCTTAAACGATTACATCAACAAGCCACTTAACATCACAGTGTCCAGTTTCATTTCGTGTGCTGTTTAATGTATAGAGAAACGTCACAGACGGATGTACTGCTTTTAACTGGTTCCCTTCTACACGTCTGTGTCAACTGTTGAATGTTGACCCGAGAGATGTCACTGTTGTAAAAAAAACGTGTCTCTCTCTCTCTGATGGCCAGTTCTATATTACAAAATATTGACATGAATCCAGGCTATACCTGGAGATCATGTCTTGTATCGCCAGTCGAAGATACTGATGATTTAACACAAAAAAATAAATGTTTGGTGATAACCAGTGGTTATTTTATATTAAATGTGCATAATTTATATATCAATCTATTAAGTATGCGTACATTTTTACTTTGCAAATACATTTTTTATATCTGTGTATGGCAGTGGTTGTTAACATTTTCGACGTTACCGAACCTCACCAGTTTCATATGTGCATGCATCGAAACCCTAACCCTAACTCTCGTGCGCACTGACTCAATCCGAGTTTGAATCATGTTAGTCTGGTGTTTATTCTGGTCTCCGCATAACTCCTGAGGCTGACTCACCCCACACCTGGTGTTAGATCGAGCTCTAGTTATGTACCACTAGACTAAAGTCTTTATAATTATAGTAAATACCTATACATCTTTTTTGACAGTGATTTAATGCTCTAATATTAAACACACATTGTTTTCTACAATAAAAACTTTATTGATATTTTTAATTTTGTATCTAAGCTTAAAAACCACATTTTTAGGATCAAGCTTTACACTTTTTTTTAATTTTCTGCAAATTACATTTTTAATTAAAGATATAATGTTTTTCTAATCAACAAGAGAAAAAAAATCCTTCAAGCAACATGACGTAAATAAGGCTGTTGCACCACCTGTACAGTTAAGCATTACGGCAATTTACTCAATATTTTAAATTATAAATTGCTAGATGCAACAGATTAACTTTTCAAATTTAAACATAGTTAATTTAGAATTAGGGCCTACAATTAAGAATCAACCATCAAACAGGTTAAGAAATTATGTTGTGAAATGTAGTCTGCTTTATATATACATATATATATATATATATATATATATATATATATATATATATATATATATATATATATATATATGTCTGTGTGTGTGTGTGTGTGTCTTTTACAAAATACGTTGTCTAGAATTGCAACAAATTCGTGCTAAACGTTTTAAAAATATATTTACCTAAACGAATGATAGTTTTATTATTAATAAAACATTCCTAATTTTACTATGTAGCATAATATATAAGGATAAATAACTATGTAGTAATGATCAATAAAGTGAAGTTTAAATAAACTTAACTGAAACAAGACAAAACACATATTTTTTTTCTTGTCTGGCACATGATCCTGCCCTATTGACATACTACATTGAGAATTTTGTTGCAACAAATTTTTATTTGAAGGGGGGACGTGTAAAAAACTGTACTTTTTATATTGTTTACTTGTAATGTTTATCTATCTATCTATATACTACTAAAAGTCAAGTTTGTTTACATGTTTGAATATTTATTTGATTGCCTGATTGAAAATTGTGATATGTTCGACTCTATCTGGAGAGCTGTAAAATAGTATGTAGGTAGAGAATAATTTTTTAATGCAGACAGACTGTTAATCACAAATTTATTTAAAGACGTTAATTAATTTATTGATTTATTCATACGTACAGTAACCCATTTTTTTAAAAAAGATTTGAAAAGCCACTAGACTCGGCGGGACCGTGACGTCACAGGTTTTTGTTTACTCTTTAGTACAATAAAATGGCGGCGTCTATCGAAGAAAATTGTGTTCCCATTCACAAGTTTAACGCGTTCTAAATCTAATTTTCTGTCGGTCATAACTTTAACAATACGTCCGTTTGCTGTATTTATTACGTTCCAACACTTATATCAATTTTCAACTGTCTTTTTCATTTAGTTTTACAATAAATTTCTCTAGATCTAAAGATCAGCTGTCGAAGGAAAGTTATGAATCTAGAATCTAGCCTAGGGCCTAGATCTAGATTCTAGATCTAGGTCACTAGACTCAATGTAAATTCTAGATCTAGATTAATGTAAATTCTACATCTAGAATCTATTTCGGGCCTTAATTATTTTATATAAATCTTTGTTTAGCTTCAATGATCATCTAATTCGAGAATACATGGGATTTTTTTGTTATCTACGTTCTATATCTAGATAAAGTAGGATTACTCACTAACTTGGAGGCGTGGTCGGCTGCTAACAACAATATGGCGTACGGACCGGACGCATGTCTGCCGACCATTTTTAGGCCATGTTTACCACGAGCAAAATGGCGGGTGTTCACATTATTTAAACATTGTATAGGTGGCCAGGGCTAGATATGCCAGAAAAGCATTTTAAAATTTGCTTTGGAGAATGAAGGCTAAATTTTAAAGTCAGTGTCATAAACATTAATAGAACTTTTTTTTTTTTACGTTTTCAATTATTTTTTCTTAAGCCCTATATGTGAATGATAAGGTTGACTATCAGGACCTCGCGGGGCACAGGGCAGGTGAAGTAGGGTTCATCTGTTCCTTTGTCCTAAGCAAATGAAGGGATAGTGTGGTCAGAGACATGCTCGGCTGGAATCGTTTTTGTTGTCTGAGACTTGGCGGGACACTGGGCAGGTGAAGTAGAGTTGAGTAGGTCACCTGTGACGTCAGTATATGAAGGGATAGTCCGAAATCGTTGTTTTCGGTGTTTTTAAAAGATAAAAAACATATTTTTGAATGTGCGGTCTGTTTTTTTGTGACGATAAGTGACACTGCAGTAGCGTAGCGAGGAGGGGGGGGGGGGGGGCGGGAGGGGGGAGGGGGGGGGACATATGTTGGGGCGCCAAAATGGTTTGGAAAAATAAATTGAAAGGTTGAGGGGGGTTCAAATGGAAAGTTTGAGTGGGGGGGGGGGGGCGGGGGTGCACATCAAAAGTTTGAGGGGGGGGGGTTGAAAATCGAAATCTTGGTGGGGGGGGGGTTCAAATCGAAAAGTTTGTCCCCGGGCGCCCGGAAGGGTCGCTATGCCTCTGAGTGACAGACGTGATGTTTTTTGATGGATGACCCCCGAAGCCCACAGTTATCCAACGGATGACGGGTATTCTAGTATACTACTAAAAGTCAAGTTTGTTTACATGTTTGAATATTTATTTGTTTGTTTGCCTGATTGACTATTGTGATATGTTCGACTCTACCGGGACAGCTGTAAAATAGTATGTAGGTAGAGAATAATTTTTTAATGCAGACAGACTGTTAATCACAAATTTATTTAAAGACGTTAATTAATTTATTGATTTATTCATTGTTAAATTAACCGTATTTTTTTAAAAATGTTAATACTTTGAATAAACTTTTGTGGGGATAGTGACGTCCCTTGATAGTGACGTCAGAGTTTTTTGATGACTCTTTAGTACAATAAAATGGCGGCGTCTATCGAAGAAAATTATGTTCCCATTCCAAAGTTTAACGCGTTCTAAATCTAATTTTCTGTCGGTCATAACTTTAACAATACGTCCGTTTGCTGTATTTATTACGTTCCAACACTTATATCAATTTTCAACTGTCTTTTTTCATTTAGTTTTACAATAAATTTCTCTAGATCTAAAGATCAGCTGTCGAAGGAAATTTATGAATCTAGCCTAGATCTAGATCTAGGTCACTAAACTCAATGTAAATTCTACATCTAGAATCTATTTCAGGCCTTAATACATCTAGAATCTATTTCAGGCCTTAATTATTTTATATAAATCTTTGTTTGGCTAATTTAAGATAAAATTTAATTTGAAAGTTACTACTTCTAGACTAGACGCTCGAAATCAAGTTGCATCAAAGTATAGTATAAAAATTCATTTGTGACGTCACGAGTAAATAGCTAAGTTTGTAGCGTAGTCCGCTCTCATGCGAGTGGTACAGGTTCTAGACCAATATGTCAATGATATTTTTTTCAATTTTTTTTTTTAGATGTTAATGATAAAAAATGATATTTTTTTTCAATTTTTTTTTTTAGATGTTAATGATAAAGTTGCCTATCTGAACTTGGCAGGATACAGGGCAGGTGAAGTAGAGTTCATCTGTTTCTTTGTCCTAACCATATGAAAGGATAGTGTGGTCAGAGACATGCTCGGCTGGAATCGTTTTTTAAACGATAAAAACATGTTGTCTGAGACTTGGCGGGACACTGGGCAGGTGAAGTAGAGTTGAGTAGGTCACATGTGACGTCAGTATATGAAGGGATAGTCCGAAATCGGTGTTTTCGGTGTTTTTAAAAGATAAGAAACATATTTTTGAATGTGGGCTCTGTTTTTGTGACGATAAGTGACACTGCAGTAGCGTAGCGAGGAGGGGGGGGCGGGTGGGGGGACGTATGTTGGGGCGCCAAAATGGTTTGGAAAAATAAATTGAAAGGTTGAGGGGGGTTCAAATCGAAAGTTTGAGTGGGGGGGGGGGAGGGGGTGCACATCAAAAGTTTGAGGGGGGGGGGTTGAAAATCGAAATCTTGGGGGGGGGGGGGGGGGGGGGTTAAAATCGAAAAGTTTGTCCCCGGGCGCCGGGAAGGCTCGCTATGCCTCTGAGTGACAGACGTGATGTTTTTTGATGGATGACCCCCGAAACCCACAGTTATCCAAGGGATGACGGGTATTCTAGTTTATATTGTATTTAGCATGAACTTGTATGAAAGTAGAGTACCTGGCCAACGGAAGGACTGTGTGAGCGACCGACTAATCATGTTTTTTTCATGCTTTTTTGGCATATTGCTCACTGACGTTAGGGGAGAGAATGAAGGATATAAAAGTGTTTAAGGTGGACTAAGTGTGCCCGTATAGAAGAATGTAAGCTGTCCCTTGTCACTCTGCTTCTGGATTGTATTTGTATTATTATTATACTACTAAAGATTTATTGTCATTATTCCTTATGGATCTATTTTATTAATGTAAATAAAGATGGAAAATGAAAGAACGGTTCATCGTCTCTATTGTAGAAAGAACTCACAATGACAACGTATTGTCACATAAATACGCGTGTTACAGTGGGCAAGTTTGCGTCTAAGTAGCAAATCAGTCATAGTTGTAAGATAACTCATCATGTCAATGTTAATACATTTTAATTTAAAACATGCTGAAGTGGTACTATGTCCCACAAGTTTTATAATTGCATGCCGACAGCACAATATAATAGATATAACATCGCTCTATACTCAACAAAAGAAAAATATTAGTTAACAGCACATTAGAGACGAATAGCCTATTTATTAAAAGTGTAATATCTTCTTAATGTTTTCTTTATTTACGTTCATTTATGACTATTAGGGTAAAGTTACCTTAGTCTTTACGTATGTAAGCTATGCATGGACATAATTTCATCGTCAAAGGGAAATAATAAACATATTTCAAATGCAAAAGCATGTCATAGTTATCTTTCTTTTTAAAAGGTTCGGCATAGAAAGGATCTTACAAAGCGACATGTCAATTGTGTTTTTTAGCTATTGTGTCACACACATGAATAGAGGTTACAGTCCAAGAGAAACTACGTGCTGTTGGCATCTAAGAGGGTATCAGTTGAGGGTTAAAATTGTAAAATCTCTGTTTGTGGTTTATCGACCTATGTAAGGATTTTTGGGTCTGTTACTGGAAGATCAGTCATAGACCTTGACTAAATAATTCAATATTTTTGTACAGATCCATATATTTTACGTGTATTAACTTTCGAGTGGTTTGGGTTGTTTTCCTTCTTTTTTAGGAATTTAATGTTATAAGAATACAGCTCAAGGTAAGGTTTTATTACAATCGTTGATCACTTCAGAAAAGTTAGTCAAAAATGATTTGATATTATGATATTTAATAAATACAAGAAGTTGTTTCATAAAAAATAACACGTAAGCGCTCTTTATACAAACAATCATTCTAAATCACACCCATTTAATTTTTTCATCTCATATACATAATCTAAATCGCACAGTAGTATAATAAAAAATTACTAATAACACAATAATTGTTTAAATCACATAACTTCTTTTTTATTATCTAAATCCTACAATCTAGCATTAACATAACACTCTAAATAATAGAAGATCAATCACGCACACTCACAGGCAATCGCTATCACGAAGAATCATTTACATAACCAAAATTACACAATATTAAACGTGTTATCACCACACAATCTCAACCACACAATCTCAACCAATCTGACTTATACACGCACGTCCAAACGTGAAGAAGCCTTATATCAACCATATTCTCATCAATAAACTACATTATTTTTTAGATGGCAAATAACTCTTCACAATGTTGCCATATTGTCTTGACACGTCGAAAAACTGCATGTGCTTAATTAGATTATGATGAGTGACCAAAAGAGTTGTATTTGTATAGATTTAGTTAACTATCATTCCATGCACGTATCTATCAATCGCAGATATTCATTGTATCTCTTTATACTTGTTTATCAAATCAACTTGTCAAAGCACGACCAACGACGTTTCCAGATTCACTTCAATGCGTTTATAAGTGAGTGGGGTTCAGTGGACCACATCTACCCTTTCCGCCGGATAGAATGAAAACAGACATCGTTTGTATATGAATGCGATTCTTTAAAAAGCGGAATCTGTTTAAAATTCAATTCGGCTAATTTAGAATATGGTGTAGTGTGGATAATTAGTGTTGTGAGTGGGTGTCCTTTTATATTATCAAAAGTTTTGTTATTGTTTTAAACAACAAGGTTTTGTTTATTCTGCATTAAAAATCGGAAATTTTAAGATCTTATAGTAAGCTGACATTGTTATCTTTGTTTATGAGATGATGGACAGAGAAGGTGGGATAATTTAGTGGCAAAGTGTTCTAAAAATAACTTCAACATTTACATTATCAGTTTTAGAGGTTCTGGTGATTTTACTACAAAATCCTATTCCTTTTTGTTTCCGGTAGTTTCTTTTTCTTGATGATTTGCTGTCGATGGTTAACGAGCCTCAATTGCCTCGATAATCGATTTTGGAAATTTCCGGTGCTAATCCTCCCAACTATATACTTATTTGTTTTAATCTTATAGTTAACCAACTATGTTCCTTATGTTGCATTTAGTTGCTTTAAAGAAAAACATGTAATTCCTGTTTGTGATATTATCTTGAAGTTGAAAGGTTTGTTTTAGCTTGTTTTTTTTTTAATACTGCTGTTATAGAAAAGCCCTTATAAACTAATGTAGTCATGTTCTTATACACACTTTAGCGTCAATTAGAAAACGAAAGTAGATTTCATTTGTTTCTGGTCTCGGTATTCAAATGGTTGTGTGGTCAGAACGTAAAACAAATACACGAACCAACGGTCAAAATATGTACTGGAACAAAGGAACACAACTCGTGTCATGTTAATTAGCAAGACTGTTCTCTAGCTCGCCTTCCAAACTTGCAAGTTGCAACTAGCAACTATACAACAATCAACCCAACAACCTGAAGCTTGAGAGTGTTCCTGTACTGTGTCACGCGGGTCGAACTTTGTACAACTTTTCTACGTTATCAATATGTTGACCTCAACCAACCTTCATTATGTTAAATGATAACATTTAAGTTCAAATTTTATCTCACAATAGACCTACGGTTAGCTTTACTAGTAATTTCGTATTGTAATGTTGTTTAAATGTCTCTCCTTTCAACGACATCCTAATAAAGTGTGACTCACGATTACTTCTAGTTTTAAACTAATAACATTCAAAGATATTCTAGTCGTAAAACGTCCCCGAAAATTACAATTAGAGACTTACCAATAACGTCTACCTTGTGGCCATTAGTTGGCTGGAAAGATTGAGTCTGATATGTGGACTAAACCCGGCTGTTTTCAATATTTATGCTCCCCTGATCAATCGTCGACCATGTATCCGTGTATCTATTTGTGTATTCATTTGGTTACCACACATTATTATCAATTTTTAATTACATATTTAATTATCATTGACGCGTTTAATCCCACTTTTTAAAAATTGGTTCCAATGCTCAATGAGATGTATAGGCTGTTGCAGTGGAGTCCAAATGGAGTCCTGCCGGTTGGCGTTTTTTAAACCAAATCTGAATATTTTTATTATTTTGGCCAAGAAAACCAGAAAGTTACTTCCGCTTTTTTTTTTTAAACTTTGAACACAATAACAAACCGTTTGTTTGCAGATCTAAGATATCGAAATAGATCTAGATCTAAGTTCTCTTTAAACTAGACCAAAGTTTAGATCTAAATTTTAGTACATTAATGTTAGGAAGACACTCAAGCAGCTAGTGAATAACGCAATCAAATTCTAACTTTAAAGTCTACTGCTGATTAATTTAGAAAGCTAGCTATTGAAATTAACAAAGACCCATTATTTTAAAATTAGATTCTAACACAGTAGTCGAATAATTACTAATAATTAGACTTAAAAATATAGACTGTTAGATTCTACTATATATATTCTACTATATATATTCTACTATAGATATTATAAAATATGGTTTTGTGTTTCGCTGAGGGATGCAAACATAGAACTCGCAAAAACGGCTGTCATTTTTTTTCGTTTTCCTTCAGCTAGTAAAAATCCTGATTTAAGAAACAAGTGGATGTCAGTTATCAGGTTCTCTTGGCTTTCCATTTCTATCTCATGAGTATCATGGGATGTTCATCTGAATTTATTTACATTGAGGGGTCATCCATTTATAACGTCCTCACGCGGGGGGGGGGTGGGGGGTCAGAAAAAAATTGACTTTTGCGGACGCGTATGGACTTATATAAGGAAAATAAGTGGATTTTTGTGGACGGGGAGGGGGGTCAGGGTCCAAAATCCAAAAAAAATTGTGGACAACATGAATGGATGACCCCTAATGTCAAAACCATTAACTTCGTTGATTCTATGTAAAATGTCAATATTCTACTAATTTTCATAAAATTATTAGATTGACTTTGCTTTAAACAAATGTTAATGAATGTAAATTATGTTTATTTAGTCGACCTGACAGAGAACCTACGAAATTTTCGAGAGTGTGTTCCTGCCATTTTATGAATGGGGAGAAGAAGAATTGTCCAGTTTCCTTATTGATGTTCCAACCTGAAGATGTACCTTCTAGCTCTATAAAATCTAATTTATTACCGCTTTTCAATGCATCTGCTACTGACATTTTACATTGTATTTCCAATACATACACAATGTCTTCAACATCACTTCATACTCCCTCCAGTTTATGTGTTGCAAGCATTAAAACATCTAAGTTAAAAGAAATTGAAAATTTGCCATATTTTGTAAATCCATCTTCATTTTAAAAAAATGTAAGCCTACCACCATATTGTCAAAATGAAAATAATTATCAATGCATTGTTAATTTACCATTAAATGACACATCTTCATGTATATCTGAAAATATACCTATTCATACTTTGCCAGTGCCATCTTTAAATTCTACCTGCAGTAATAAAGAAGTAGAATGGAAATTTGATCAAAGGTCTCTTCTAGCTCAAAATGCAATGCTTCAAAAATCTTTAGAGTCAGCTAAGGTAGAAATTAAAGTACTCCAATCTGAATTATTGAAAAAACCTATTTATAGTTGGCTTAATGTGACAGAATCTATACTTAAAATGGAAACTGGTATTAATTCAAAAGATATGTTTATGGTTTTGTGTAACATTGTTCGCCGTTTTACAGATAACATTCATTATTACTGTGGCTGGAAAGTTAATTTTAACACCATATCCTTAGAGGATCAGATTTTTATCACATTAATGAAACTAAGACAAGACTACACATATCTTCATTTGTCATCTCTTTTTAATTGCAGCATTAATACTATACGTAACATTTTTCTTACATTTGCATACTTAATGCATGAATTGTTATTTAAAAATATTTTAATAAAAACATACCCTAGTATGAATAAAATAAGAAAAGCTGCACCTTCAAGCTTTTCAGAACATCCCAATTGTAGAATGGTAGTTGACTGCACAGAAGTACAAATTGAAATCCCAAAAGAGATGGATAAGCAAAGAGCAACATATTCCTCTTATAAATCTAAAAACACATTTAAGGTGCTAATTGGCATCTGCCCTAATGGCTACATCTCATTTGTTTCAAATATGTTTCTTGGATCATTATCAGATAAACAAATTTTTCTCAAATCAGGTGTAATAAGATATTTTCAACCAGGAGATTTAATTTTAGCCGATAAAGGATTTTTTATTCAAAATATACTTCCCCCAGGTGTGTCTGTAAATATCCCTCCTTTTTTAAGTAATCACCAATTTACAGAGAATGAGATAAAATGTACAAAAAGTATTGCAAGATGTAGGATACATGTAGAGCGTGCAATTCATCGCATTAAAGTTTTTAAAATATTAACATGCATACCCCACGAGATGAGAACACACATAGATATTGTGTTTCAATTAATTGCTTGTCTTGTTAATCTACAAACTCCTCTAATACAAAAATAATGTTTTAACTTTGTACAAACACACACACACATGTATCACCAGTGATACATACATGAAGCCTAATATGTATATATATATGTATCACTGGTGGCAATTTAAACAAATGCATAATTAAACATACATGAATACATGGTGTACATTTGAACTACATATATAATGCATTGTATTAATCTGAACATTACATACAATTATTTATATGGGAATATTTTTGTATTCATAATTTTTGATAATATACAAGAATCTGCTGAAATAAATTATATTAATTAAAAAAAAAAACAGTTGATTAATGTATGACAGATGCACTAAGTTAAATATTATTGCTCAATTAAAGTTACTGTAATACTTATGTACTGTGATTTTATTATTATTTTGATATAATTATGAGCATATAATTTCATCTTAAATACAAATTGTCAATGTGGTAAAGAAAATTGTATGCAATTAACTAATTTTACATACATTAGTATTTTAATTATGTTGTTTGATATAAATAATTATGGCAAATATGAGGGTTTTGTTTCATTGGCCTAATGTTATCTAATATATTTTATTTATTTGGACTTTATTTTAGACATTGATTTTTTTTTAAACAATCAATTTCATCAAAATCAAAATTATCTCAAAATCAGTATATTCTAAAAAAAAATATCTTAAAATAATGGCAACTTATACTCTTCATCTTGTATTTCTGGCGTTGAGAAACCAAAAGCAGATCCTAAACAGCATTATCATAAGTTGTAAATGGGGTTTCTTGGTGAATAAACAAGGCAAAACTGTACAGCAGTCTGTGAACACCTGTTAGCTCCTCCGGGACATTCACATGAAGAAATGTTACTTTCATAGCTTTGTTCAAATGTAACTGAAAAGAAACAAAACTATTAAACATTCCGAAAACACTCAATTACAATTTTGGAGTGTAATAATATATTCACTTAATTTACTGTACATTTTAAGATGTTTATATATATATATATGAATACTTACAGTTACATTTACATTATACATGTTTTTTTTCATGCTTGCACAAGCTAGTAACTGATTCCTTTGTGTAGATATAAAAGACATCACCAGATTTGTAGTGGCATCCCTATTTCTTTACTACATTTAAAATGTCCTTGAAAAATTCCATTAAAGTGGTGATTGCAGCAACCCATAACACAATGTTCATTTACTTGTTATTAATTTTTCTTCAATTTTCATGAAGTTCCATTTACCTGGGAATGAAATATAAAATATTTATGGTTCATCATGTCTGTAATTATATATTTCAAACTATTATACTTATTAAATTTAATATGTAAGTATTATAAGTATATATAATACACAATGATCTATTCTTTCATGTACATTTAACAAAGGATGACAAAAATAAAATCTTTTCACTATGTAAATTGTATGGTTTATGTGTGATCAGGTTGTGCAAGGTACACATTTATTAAATTAATAATCAATGTATATTAGATATATATAATAATATTGTTAAGATTAGTCTTTTTGCTTTTCACAATAATAAGAACAATGCAATCCTGTCAATATTGTGGAAAAAAGCAAAACTGAAGAATAAATAGCTAATTGAATATCACCTTTTTTCATTTTACATGATCACAGTCAACTTTGAGAAAGTAATCTTGATTTTCCCAAGAATTTAAATTGTTACATGTATGTATTATTTTATTATTTGTTTATGATGATGTAATAATTAAGCCATATGATATTGAAATAGTTTCATTTATATGTTAAACATTTTAAATAAATAATTAGAAAATTGAAAATGTTATGTCATTTATTGTAAAGGACCAGTTAGTTATGTCACTTGAAATAGGAATGATAAATGTATTTACACTTATGGGATGGTGTGGCTGAATATTAGAGCGTTTGGCTGCTAGCCCAAAAGTCTCGAGTTCTGATCTCGGTTTGGACTTGTGTCTGTGCCCTGTAGGACGTACCTGAGAACACTCAGCTCTGATGGGTACTTGACATTGGGGAAAGCAAAAAAATGGCTGGGCATAGTGCTGACTACATTATCCCTTCATAATGGCAACTTATACTCTTCATCTTGTATTTCCTGGAACTTTTGTAGGCTTCTTTCTAGAGGTCTATATGCACTGATTTAATTCAGGTAATCTGAAAAATAGATGTACACACAATATTTCTACTCAGAATTTTCTCTTATAATTATAGTTTACATTTTTATACATAATCAAAATTTTAAATAAAATTGAATCTAAAACTAGCCATTAAATCTATAACTACTTTAGGTCAATATATATTGAACATTAAGCCTAGATTCTATTACTAAATCTAAACTCTAGATCTAATAACCAGGGTACAAGGCCTACTAAATAAGTGGATATAGATACATTTTGCTACATTCCATATTAGATCTAGATTGTGGGCTAGAGTAATAAGTGTATGTTACAATATTTACTGACACTAATGTAAGCCCTGCTAGGGGGGGAATACCTAAAATCTACCCTTCTAGGCTTATCTAACTAACTACTGTCCGGTCAGTGCAAGCCCGGCGAAACCCAGACTGGTTAATAACCTAACCTTAGTCTAAATAATGAAAACAAAAATCTTTAACAATAATATAAAATTTATTTAACAAAATATGGAACCAAAAGTAATTATAAAAAAACTAGACTCTAGACAAAACAAAACACTCAAGACATACAAAACAAACAGAACTCAACGCAACAAAACACTACGTTCGACTATTTGATAGTGCTGCACCGACTTATGATGTCTAGGATGGTCCAGGCCCTGACACACAGAAACCTCCCTTCATCCATTCTCGACATCCAAAAGTCCACACCAAACAAAACACTACGTAAAACCACTACGTACAATACGTTACGTACAATACATTACGTAGAAAACAATACGTACACAATAAACTTTTTAAACCAAACACAACATTACGTTTGACCATTTGATGGTGTTGCGCCGACTTATGATGTCTAGGGTGGTCCAGGCCCTGACACACAGAAACCTCCCTTCATCCATTCTCGACATCCAAAAGTCCACACCAAACAAAACACTACGTAAAACCACTACGTACAATACGTTACGTACAAAACAATACGTACACAACAAACTTTTTACACCAAACAAAACAATTCATATATAACAAAACACCCAGCCAAGTTGCCCAAGCAACCTCACTGGAAGGGGGGGGGGGAGAGAAAAAGAAAAGGAAAACATAAGAAAAATGCATGGTAATGGCAGATATATACATAAATATATACACAAGTTCAAAATGCTACCTACTACTTCTATCTAGCTAAAGCCTCGAGTAAAACTAATCCCTACTATTACAATTCTAAAAGCAATTCTCAAAAACAACTAACCACTGACTAACCAAGAACTAGCAACTTAAAAATAACGTGTAAAACAAGTTCATTGTAGAACCAATCTCCAAAAGGAGCAGCCCGAAGCCATTGGTCTACATCAGGGGTCTCCAAACTACGGCCCGCGGGCCGCATGCGGCCCGCGATGTCCTCTTATCCGGCCCGCGGAGATCTTTTTGTCCACGGAAAAACCGTTTGTTGGTGATGGCTGAGGAACTTTGCCCAGAAAAATTAAAGACATGCCTTGAAGAAACTGGCCCCCGAACTGAAATTCGATAGTCAATGCGGCCCACGGACTGAAAAGTTTGGAGACCCCTGGTCTACATAAACAATATCCATATTGATAACATTAAAGTTAACACACTCCGCTAAGGCCCCAATGAAGGCAGACACAAAGCAAGCGATACTCAACATGACGTTGCACGAAACAGCACACACATTAATTTTAAACAACCTAAAACTCGAGGCAACTAAAATATACTATTCTAATTACTGTCTAAAACAACTGATTATTGACTAAGCCAATCCTAGTCAATAACACATCATAAAACAATCAAGTAAATGCACACACGCATTCACACTAGTTTAGGAAACATTCCTAAACACACTGGCCTAAACCACGTGGTCCGAAACACACGCCACGGGTTTAGAAAACACAAATTTAAAATCTCTCAAAATAACACACCACGTGCATACCAGACATGCCGATGCTCACTATCTCGTTTAAAACGAAAATGAAAGAAAACGAGAAACATCGGCAGTCGCATTCATACAAATCACATAAAGATAAAGTATAAAAAAACAAATACCTCCACGCGTGCGGTGCGCCACGCGCCCACACAGAAACCTGACCCGACCTACATCTCGCCGCGGGTCAAAAAAAAAGGAAGAAAATCACTCCGAGCGGTCAATTTATACTGACCGCTTCGGGTGGGGACCCCGTGGCCGTTCCCCATTGGAACACCATGCACTAAGAATCGCACCAAATAAAGTAATACAAAATAATCCATTCACCCGCTCACACTAAGTCCTAGACAAAATTTCTAAATTACTGTGTAGATTGTTACTACAACTCACACTGACACTAGCAATGCTACAGTCACTCTCTATTACACTAGTGAACTCTACAGTCTACATTTACAACTCTACACACCTTTTAGGCCTTGCCTTAGCTTAGACCCCACTAGACTAGACAGACTGAGATAGGTAGTACTAGACTAGAGTAACTAGATAGATTAGATAACTCACAACTAGCTCTCTACTCTACAAACACACACTAGAATCTAAAATCTAGATCTAGAATTCAATCTAGTTAGATTCTAGATCTAGACTAGTAGATTCTAAATCTAATCACTGTACTGAAGTGTAGTGTACTGTCACTTTTTATTTAGATGGATCAGTATAGTTAATAAAGTAATAAAGTAGATATAGGCCTACAGATATTATATATTAAGGATCAGGTAGATTTAGATTTTAGATCTATTATTTTGGTAATATTCTGTCATCGAACTAGACGGTCTAGATAAGTGTTTACTACTGTTTACTGTTTACCAAATCGTTCAGTAGGAGTAATGTCCCCTGGGGCTAGGCTTGCTATGGCTTACATTCATTAACTTTAAAAAATAATTAATTTACTTACCGCCACAAAACGTTTCTGTCAGAATTGAATGCAAATACATTACTTCCCAACCGTACGTACACAATAGACTTGAAATTGTGTATATTTGTTTCATATTGGGAGTTCATGCTGAGTTTAAAATGTTGAAGCGAAGTCAAGAAACAAGCAGCCGCCATGTTTTTTTTTATCAATGGGAATCATGCTCACAAAAATTCATTTAGTTTGGAAAATTTAATCTCTCCCTGGCGGAAGTTTTTCCAAAACTTGGAATGGATTAATGCATTAATATTATTAATTATTTCAAAAATTATTTTCAATAGTTTATCTTGAATTAAAAAATTCAAAACACGTAAACATCGATACTTAATATTTTGTTTTAATTTTTGACAGCTAAAACATAATTTTAGCGCTTGCCAACTAATTTATATAATTTTTTGAAAAATAGTTTTTAATGTGTATGAAATATATTTTTTATTAAACTTCAATCGCAAGACATGTGACAGCAAAACTAACTTTGATAATATAATTTATATGATCTTTGAACTATAAAGTGCACACGATAATATAATGTCACTTTGTGCTTTTTGGTTCTAAATGCCATTTCCTCGCAATGTTTAGACAAATGAATAGAACAAGTCATTTTATTAACATAACAATATAATTATCTATGATGTAAAACAATATTTTATTATTAGAGCCACCTCATAATTAATCTAACGGCTCGATTGTGATTGATCTATTTACACATTCACATTAACGCTACAAAGTAACATTTTTGTTATCGACACAAATTATTTGTACCACCCGCTCGCACGCATACCATTATCTTCAACTACAACATATACAATACAGCACATTGTTCAACATAACATACTACACCAAACTGAAACAAAAATAACATTACAACAAACATCGGATACTAGTCATAATCATAACTCGTTTTAACTTTTGGTGTTTTGTTAAGATACACAGCACGATAATTTTAAAAAATGACATCAAGTTCCTTTTACATCATAGAATGTAACACAGGAAATCATCAGTAAAATATAGACGAATGGAAAACAATATTTTACAAATACCCACTTCCTTCAAATGTAGTAGAATAAAAGCTGGTGTTCGTTTAGCCTAGCGCATCCAACCCTATTAAGCCCACTAGCTTACTTATAGCGAACTAGTTTAATACTTAATCACAAAATAATAGTCGTGTAATAGCGTTGCGAAATTTATGACTTCTTATATTTAAAACAAAATGCAAAGACAACTAGATTTTAATCGTAGAACTTCCATAGAATATAATTGCGTCTTTCATTGGGTCCATCGGTTGTGTGAGAGAAGGGCCTGATACATGGGCAACACCCTGCCCTTGGAAACTTACTTTCCATAGGGTCAAACATTTGTGAGAAAGGCCTGGTACCCATTAAAACGTATTGGTCTAGCCGTGCAGCTTGAAAACAAGATCGCAATTTTCCAATCGTACATCAGAACATGCAGCCATTTCTTAATTTAATGACCAATATTTGTCCAACTTTTGTATTTAGACATGTGCAATAGCAGGGATATTTTGTATCAAATCGTACACGATGCTCGGTAAGATTTATCGAGACCCATATATATTTTACATACGTATGAAATATATTAATTATCAAATTTTAGCTACATAGCATGTGATACATTTGTTATAATAGATAGTGTATCTAATTTTTAGATTTTTACGTGGAAAGGTGACATGATATCACTATGCGCTTTTCTCTTAAATGGTGCCAGTTTCTCGTAATGACAATACGAAGGTATAGTTTTTTTAGTCATAATTTTATTGCTGTTTGTGATCCAGACCAATAACAAATATTCATTATCAGTAGCTCTTCCTAATTCACATTGACGCCGTTGAGTGTTACTGGAATACGAAAGCATAGTTCTTTTAGTCATAATGTAATTGATGTCTGTGATCCAGAGCAATAATAAATACTCAGTATCAGTAGCTCTTCATAATTCACATTAATGGCGTTGAGTGTTACTGAACTATTTGAAACATACCCTATCTACAAACAGGCCTACGTGATTTAATTAGTCAAGTCTAAATGTAAGACTGACTTGTACGTGTAATTCTTCCAATGCTATCATTGCGTTTTTGTTGTTGTTCTCAATACCGATAACCTCCGATTTTATTTTTAAGATGAGAAATTCCCGATCAAAAAGGGCGCTGATGTTACAGTTGTTATCTTTGTTTATGTGGAGATACGTTAAAAGGGGCGGGTTAATTAAGTGGCAACTTTCTAATTTTACTTTGTCAATTTCAGGGGTTCTATTTGTTTTGGTAACATAATCTTTCTTTAAAGAATATTAATCATTCTAATTAACATGGCATGTTAAAATATACATTTAAAAAATAATTAATTAAACAATATCATTATATAAACAAGTAGCCGGTACTATATATATATATACATATATATATATATATATATATATATATATATATATATATATATATATATATATATATATATTGCACGCGTTTATTAAAAATAGGTACTGGTTTATCTAATGCTGTTTTGTTAACCTCCTTTATATATGCAAGTATGTCATATCATATCAACTATTTTTTAAAATAAAACTTTTATATAATGTATAGTATAACTAGTCCAGAACGAGGCGTTAGGGACACGGCCATTTTGTTAAGGGGGGTGGTCGGAATTTCCATTTCGTCAGATCAAACCGATGTGTATGATGCCATAAACAGTGTAAATATTAAATTATACCAATTCAGTTTCATTGTGCTGTTAACTATTTCCTTAACCCTGCTTCCGTTGTGTAAACAACAGCGTTTATTTATTCTGCAAACCATTATCATATTATGTCGATAGATTTAAACCTAAATAAAATTACATTATATTTGTCAAACGTTGGTTTTAACAAAATAGGATGAACAGAAATATGTCATAGTAATTGTTACCTGAACGCTGTTTTTTTCTTTATCACGTGTTTTTTTTTTATTTTCTATATATCTTTAATTTACGCATACCCACTTCACGAGCGTGTCAAAGAGCGATCGCCCCATTGACCAACTCCAAACATCAACTTTGTGAGAATTTAATGTAGTAAAGCCCTCATTCAGACGTCACTTCTTATAATGAAGATAAACTAGCGTACTTCTGTTTCATGATATTGTCACGTAAAGGATTATATAGTCATATCAATGGATTATTTTTAAATTAATCTTTTGTCCAGTTTGCTCACGTGTTGTCCGTTGTTAAACGTGTGCTCTAACCCGCCGTACAACACTGAAACGTGCAACTATAAAATCCAGAGACGTAGTTAGGGGGCGGGGGTACATTTGTCCCCGGGCGCCGACCCTAGGTGGCGCCAAAATTGGTTGGAAAAAATGTAAAGCTCATTTAAGCTGCAGTTATGCATTATAAATATAAAAAAATATATTGGGGGGGGGGGGGGGAGGCGCCAAATTGAACGTTTATCCCCGGGCGCTTGGAAGGATCTGCTACACCTCTGATAAGACCATCAACCCAACAAGCTGAAGTTTGAGAGTCCCTCTACTAGTCACGCGGATCGTACTTGGTACAGCTTTTCTACTATATAAACCTGTTGACATCACTATAGATAGTCTGTGATAGAATTAAAACTGTTGACATCACTATAGATAGTCTGTGATAGAATAAAAGCTGTCTGTAAACACTGAGAGCTCACAACACAATTGACATTGAGATCGTCAAAGGGTAATTATCATTGTGACATTTTAATTACTCATTTTATTCCACAATAATTGGTTGAATTATAATTGTATAATCACGTTTCAGCACATCAGTAATTTAAATTCTAAAGGGAACCTACATTTTCACAGGATTCAGAACATTAATCTTGGTAATCAAGGGATAACCCAGAGCACCACATAGTACCCTGAAACAATGACGCAGATTGCGTCATGCTATAAAGTTACACAAATCAACATGATTTTTTTCTTTAACGCGTAAAAAAATATTTGACTTCTTATTAACATCAGTGTGACTGATGCGATTCGTTAGCTTTACTAATGGTGTATTATTTGAAGCTCGATCTCAATATATCATTTGACCGTCTAAAAATAGATGCTAATTGCATCATTCGCAAAGTGTCGCAACTGTTTAGTTTTTTAACGGACATAGCGAAAAAACCCAGTTTAAACTTGGTTAATTTTTCTGATTATTAAACAAAGTATTACAGGGCCCTCAGCGACCCAGTTGGGCCTTTGGCGGCCGAAACTGAAATAATTGTTCGCAAGAAAATCGCACCCTACCAGGGCGCCAGCGGAAACGCCTGATTTAATTTAGTGAGCAATTGTAACGCCCAAAGTCCCATCTTATCCTTTGTCTATCAGAACGAACGTAGTCGCCATAGCAGTCACGGGAAAGACCAGGGAGCCAAATTGAATATTGCCTTGGCCGCCCGTATGAAATTAAATTTCACCCCACCCGCCCCCACCCAGAAACATTATCGGGAGTTTTAATCAACTCCTTTAAGTTTTATGGAACTCATGTAAACGGTGTAGATCCGCATCTGACTTTAATTTTTTAATGTATCGTATATCGAGAAAAATAACATCCTCCTGGGGCGCCGCCCTTGCGAAATTTAAAAAAAAAGATTATTTTACAGAAACCTCATCTGAGTTTTCTTATCATCTACACAAAGTTTGACGGCGTTTAGATGAACGGTGTCAAACTGCAATCGCCTTCTTTTTGTATATACCGTATAGCGAGTAAAACAAATCACGCCCTGCCGGGGCGCCACCCCTGCGAATTAGAATTTTTTTTTCTTGCAGAAACCTCTCCAGGAGTATTCTCAACAACTTGCAAAAGTTTCATTGCGATTGGATGAACGGTGTAGTAATGCATCAAAGACAAACACACACACACACACACACACACAAACACACACACATATATATATATATATATATATATATATATATATATATATATATATACATTCAATTTATTTCAATTTATTCAATTACAATAACAATCGTAGGCACGAAGGCCTTTTTTCACAGTGGCCGTTTTAAAATAAACAAATAAAACAACAATTCAGTAACAGCAATTGCATGGTAACGACATAGCAGTAACATAGCACTAAAAATGTGGAATAAAGAAATAATTTTACAAATTTGACATAGTTATAATACAAAATGAGATTTAAAAAAGAATATAATAGAATGAGAAATGTTTCAATGAGTCAGTTTGAGAGGTCATTAAATAATTATTGTTTTAGTTTAGATTTGAATATATTTTCAGATCTAGATAGCTTTATTTAATTAGGAAGATTGTTCCACAAATTCGAACCAGAGTAGACGAAGCTATGTTTTTGGACAAAAATTGTATATGGAAACGGTAAATTAAGACGACGATTTAATTTAATGTTAAAAGAAAATAGGTCTGATAAATAAGAGGGAGCTGTTTCAAGGAATATTTTATATAAAAAATGATTAAGTATATATTATCTTTTTATTGAATTAAAGTATTTTAGTTGTAATTAAAGAATCCAGACTACTAGACAAGCTAGTAAACAGTTTTATAGCCTTTTTTTTGTAAAGGTAGAAGAGGATGCTGCTTAGTAATAAAGCTGCCGCTCCACACTACAGAAGCATAATCTAACATAGATTGAATACACGCTTCATAAAAAACTAGCCTGCTCCTATAGTCCAGAAAGTTCTTTATACTTGCTAGCTGAAAAGTTGTCTTTAATAAGGACATTCTTAGAAGTGGAATATGATCGGATCAAGTGAGGTTGTGACCTATAACCAATCCTAGGCATTTGTAAATGTTAACCTGTTCAATGTTTGTATTGTCTATAGTAATGCGTAATGATGTGGATGAAAGACGAAGTCGTTTCTGATGAGTTGTAATAATCATGGACTTGGTTTTATCGGGGTGAAGTTTCATTTTGTTAAATTTTGTCCATGTAACAAGCTGATTGGCGCAAGTTTGAAGTTTGTAACTGAGTGACTCAGCACTGTCTGCAAAGACATTTAACGAAGTATCATCAGCGAACATCTCGCACTGACCTGTGTCGATGTGCAAAGCTAGATCATTAATGTATAAAGAAAAAAAGTAAAGGACCTAAGATTGAGCCTTGTGGAACCCCTATATTGACATATTTCTGTGAAGAGATGGTATTAAGTTGAAACACGCGTTGAGATCGGTTAGATAAAAAGGAGTGAAGTAACGCAACTGTAAATTCGTGGAATGTGTATGGAATTAGTTTTTTAAGAAGTATGGTGTCATCAATAGAATCAAAGGCTTTTCTGAAATCGACGGACAGCGTGCCACAGAATAGGTTTTTGTTAATATTTTTAAGCCAGTTTTCGTTCATCTTAATCAAAGCAGTGTGACAAGAGTGAAACTTTCTAAACCCAGACTGATTACTATGGAAAAGCTTATGCTTTTCTAGGTAGTTTGACACGCATTTGTTTATATGTATTTATAGTGGCTTGGAGAGGGAAGAACGTATAGAAATTGGCCTGTAGTTATTAGCATCTTGGATGTTACCTTTTTGTGTAGTGGTATAACCTTAGCATGCTTAAAATGTTTCGGTTAATATTGCTTGACAATACAGAGGTTATAGATATAGGTTAAAACTTCAGAGATTATTGGAGCTGAAATCTTCAATACTTTATTAGAGATATCATCAAACGAAGTTGTTGTAGACGGTTTAAGAGATCTTAGGCTAACATAAACTTCATGAACAGTGAGAAGCGGAATAATCAGCTCTGTCCTACCACGGTGAGCAGAATTACAATTTTTTTTAAGATCCTCACTGATTGTGTAATCAGCATCTGTGTTGAACGCTACATATGATATAAAATGATTGTTGAAGTCATCAGCAGATATCTGGCTATGTCCCGCTGTATTGCATGTGCGTTTTTTTTCTAATTATTTGATTTATGGCCGCCCAGATAGATTTGGAATTAGATTTGCCAGACAGCAGCTTATTAAAATACTCGTTCTTCGACCTACGCACGAGCAGTTTGATATAATTTTGTTGCTTACAAAAGTCCTCATTAGTTTCATAACGTTTAAGCCAGTCTCTTTTATTAATTGCAGATTCGACATTGCTTTTTATATACATAGATATAGATAAATAGAATTTTGTAGTACCTATGTGGACGGCCATTTTGAAAACATTTATCCGCAGCTGAAGGTAAAGTTTAAGTTTCTTGTTGATGTCTTACTTTATAAGTCTTTATAAAGTAGATCTAGATTTGTAGGTGTGTCATGTATGCGTATTAATTGCGATCAATGTATTAAAAACACAACTAAAACCCAATTAAGAAATAAATAATATAATAGTTATTGACTAAGTGGTTGATCTATATTTAGTTATGTTAAGACTAGTTAAGAGTGTAAACATAAGTTCGTATATACATTTAACACATTTAACCTATTATATAACTAGTCAGTAGTTTTTAGCAACAATTTAGAAACTGTCCGTAAAATGATCTTGTCCTTCAACTGATTTAGTTTTATTCTTCTATTTCTAGTTTTATAAATAAAAAGAGACAATGAATAAAAGGCAAGTGTTTATAGAACATTATTGAACATTTTTCATTTTTCATTTTATTATCGTACATGCTTGTGATGTATAAATACAATTGTAGTTGTAGTAAATACTATTTGTCCAACACACTAGAAACAATGACATACACGTTATGATGCAAGAGGAAACAAAACCAAATTTACAGTCAAGTTATTGATTCCTAGTCCAAATACAGGTTTGTGCTGCTCTAAAGTCTAAATCATTCAGTTCCCATACAGTTAGGTAAGTGGGCGGCTGAGGTAGAATAGCACAACACGTCACCACCCGTCCCCTCCCCGTTACCTGTCCTTGGAGGGGAAGTTGGCGTCTTGTAGTGTTATTGTACTTCATTCAGCAGCGTATATGCAACCGTTGAAGGGGTAGGACTTGACATAATTATGTGGTCAAGACTGAATTTGCAACAGACTGACTGATAGCGTAAGTGACGGCGTTAAAATGTACGGCCAGTTTTACCAGTATCTCTGATCTAAATGGTAAAGTTTCAGTGTGAGACGTTACTTGTTAGTGAATATTTGTACTTTAACCACGTGACTACCTCATATGAAGGCTCCTATCATAGTGTAGAGGGATGTAGTATTTTCGCCGTTTGAATTGGCAAATACTATGGGCCTACATTCTTTACAAGAAAGTTAAAGGGAGGGGGGTGGGGTGGAGAGAGACTTGCCTGTTAAGGAAGCTTTACACCCCCACCCCATAACCATCCCCCCCCCGAAGAAGTGCTTAAAAGAAACAGTGTTCTTTCTGAAAAACAAATAACGTTCATCATTACCATAATTAATCTTTTCTAGTTTTGAGTATTGATGATGCATATGCCAGAAGGGATGATACAACCTGCAACTATAATACATAAATAATTATTAAAATATTTAGCCTTTATAAAATAGTTGCAACAAAATATTATAGCTCCGGTACAGATTAAACAGCTTATGAACCCAAATACGAAGCAATTAGATTTAACATTAATTCCATAATTAATAGTAGAGACACTGGTTAACATAAAATTGGATCCAACACATAATCGTCAACAGATTTAAAATGTGGCAATTAAAACTTGCGGTATCGACACCCAAAAAGAAATCGAGTACTAGCATCAATAACCGTAGTAATAGTTTATGCAAAATTAATAACTAAAAATAATTAAAGTTATGTAGATAATTTTTATATCTAGCATTTATTTAGCAGATCAAACTAAGCTGCAATCAAAATTTGAGTAGTTATATATAACTTGATAAATAGTGTCCGGAGTGTGCTCGTGTCGTTTTATCGATACTATAATATTTATAAAAAGGAGCAATCATTTGTAGCAGACGTTCTCACTTCCTTGGTCGCCCGATTTGTTTTAATGGATCAGCTTTCAACTCTCGGGTTAGTCCGACTTAAAAATAAAATTCATAGCAGATCTTACAGTCTTATCTGAGTAATAGATTCTACTGATCATTTTGGTAAACATTTAAAAATTGTATTAATTTATTGGGCCCAAATACATTTATGATTTTAAATATCTAGTTAGGGGTCGTCCATAAACGACGTCACGCTTTTAAGCCATTTTTTTACCCCCTCCCCCCCCCCTACGTCACACATCGTCACAAAAATTCAGACCCCCCCCCCCCTAAAATGACGTCACACTCCAACCCACCTCCCCTAATTTACAATTTATCCTAAGTTTTAAATTTGCTGTGTTTTTACCCCTTTAAAATTACCGCTCGTTGACACAGCATTAAAAATGAGCGCGCAGGACCCATTCGTGGTCATACCCCCTATGGTCAAACCCCCTATGGTCAAAGCACCTGTGGTCAAAGGTCCGCGCACCCGCATGACCCATTCGTGGCACCAGCAGGTAAACAGTAATACAGTGGAGTGATGTTAAAGCTGATAAGATTAATTTTTTTGTTTAAATATTTAATGTAAATGTAGGTATTTCTTGCAGACATGACGACACACGTGAGAATAACTATATATTGAGTATAATATGCAAATTATTTAAATGTAACAGTATGCCCAGACCTTTAATTTTCCTAGAATATTTCATTGTAGCCTATATGATGGACTTAACGGATGTCATCTCTCACAAAGCAATATAAATGTAATTGATTTTTAATAGTAAAGACTCTCCACTAGATTATTAAATTGCGTGTTTTGCTGTTAGCGAAGAGGATGTTGAAATAGGACAAGAAATACTTTCACACTGACTTAAATCTAAGCAAGTTTTATAGAAATTTTATTAAAAAGGATTAAATAATAATATCAGTAACAAGTTATACTTAACCGACGATATCTATATACATTCTAAATCTTTCTAAATCTAATATTTCTAAATCTTAGCAAGATCATTAACAGAAGTATTTACAAAAAACTACTTACAACAGTATTAATATGGCAATCCTAAATTAAAAGTTGTGATATTTAATTTTAAGCTTATTCATTCTCCCATGGAGAATTAAAATGTTCCTTTATTGAATACACAGGGACGGAATTGATTTTTTTCCTGTATGGAATGGGAATTCCCTTTGCATCAAGGTCTTCCTCTTCTATCCAATCTACACTCTCACCATTAATTTCATTGGCAGTTAAAACCATCAGTTCAAGTTGGCGACGTGCAGCAACTCTCAGAGGCCTGATGCGCTGTAATAGCACAATTGATGATTCCTGTTTGTGAGTTAAAGAATGATTGCGCAGCATAACCAATGAAGAGAAGTATGAATGACACTTCTTACAAACCCTGTCGCTGATCACGGATTGAACAGACGGACAATACAAATCATAAGGGGTTGTGCGCTAAGGATTTGAAGAGCGGGGAAGGATTTCATCCACTTTTATACTTTTAGCAACAAAAAGAGATGTGAAGAGCCATCTGTTGAACGCTCAGGTATTGCTAGTCCACAGCCTGTTTGGGCGACTGGTAAAGGTGGAGGAAGAGATCTATAAGTTATTACGCTGAAATACGAGCTTCTTGGCTTTGAGCAACATTTACCATCCATGCATTTAACGATCTGTGTCAAATACTGGCTAGTTCTCACATGAATATCGTGCCAACGCTGATCTTTTGAGAGCAGAGAAGTTTCAAGGAGTTCCGACTCTTCTGGATCTATGTATGCTGCCACTGTAGGAAATGTATCCACTGTCAAGTGTGACCATATTTCTGCCAGTGTGTTTCCGGCAAACTGAAAATTCTTCTTCTCTAAATATGTGTCTATTGTGACTCCTCTTTCATCCAAATGACTGCCGTAGTGGTCATGGGGTAAAACTAATCCTGTGAGCTCATTGCTAAGTGGCGCCATTTTTCTTTCAACCCTATTAAATGCACTTCTTCCTGGTGCATTTGTAGTAATGAACAAACCATCATAGTTCTGATTGAGAAAGTGGTGTACCTCAACTTTGATCACCTTTTAATACCTAGGATTTTCGTCTGGGCCACCATCAACCGTCAACACTAATATTGGTTTAACAATTTGATCCACACCGCTCTTTGTGATATCATCAAATTCATGTAAAGTAAGTAATTTTTCAAAATCAAGTCCATGACTAAGCGCTGTGGATGAGGAATGTTTACCAGATCTGATTGATATGTATTTTGGGCCGGAGTATCCAACAGCTTCTCGATTTCCCAAGGCGTTGGGCTGAATTTTTATCCCCGCATAAACTGAAGGGATCAGCTTATGCCCAGCAGCCACAACCTAGTCATGGTCAGGCAAGCTCACCCTGTATTCCATGTGCATGAGCAATGGACTCTGTTTTTTAGCTGCTGTCAACCCAAGCGGAACGCGGGCCTTGTCATCTTGACTTATAAAGCATACCCCATTCGGTCCAAGCATGGAAGCTAACTCTTCTAGGTGATGTAGTGTTGCCGCTGTAAACAAGCGATCAATGTGATTTGCATGGCAATCGTTTTGCGCTCTTATCAGTTTTACTGGGACTGTCGATACATGTCGTTGCCCTTCATGAGAAGAAGTACGTCTTGGCAACAGTCGAAGGTACAGCCCACTTCTACTAATTATAAACCCATCCTGTTTTAACTGATCATTTAGCTGATCTAATGTTTTAATAGTCCTGTAGACTTCGTTCTGCCTCCTCTACACGAGATCCATGCATAGCAATGTTTATGATAGTTTCCAATAAAAATGATTGATCTTTTTCAATCCTTGGCCTGCCAGAATTAGATCTAACATTCAAAGTGACGCGTAGCTCCGGATTCTCTTCAAACAAAGCATTCAGTTTGCTTTTCTTTTCATTTCGAGCTTTCTGAGATCTTATTTGATCAGATATCTTCCTCTTTAGCTTTTTTTTTTTCAAATCACCCTTTTTCTGTTTCTTTTCTTTAAGCTCCATGTTCTGTTCTTGCGTTAACATTCCGCGAGTTTGTCGCTCATACAAGCCGACTAGATCAGAATTCAGAATCTCAATCTCTGATTGTAAGTTTATCTGGACTGTAGCCTGCTTAAATGTTGATAGTTTTCTGGTAGAGGGTTTGAAATCACTGACTTCATTGAGCATCGTTCACTTTTTCATCTGACTTCAGTGACTTATTAGTATTAGGTATTTCTTTTGCCAAATCATAGGGTGTTTTCTTATTTGTAGATGTAGATACAGATGTTTGTTTGGCCCAAAACGTCAAAAGTGAGCCTTTTTTAGCGGCAGCAATTGCTTTTAGCTCTTGCAGCCAGACGTCCGCTTTCAAGTGAAGATCTGAATCGCTTTTTAGTTGAGTCCACTTTTCAACGACTTCTTCTTGGCAAATCTTTTTACTCTTTTTAGGATATGCCAGCACATAGGCATCAAAAATACATTGGAACATGTTATTTTTATCCATCATTAACTGTCGATTTTTAAGCAGTATATATGAGATTATTAGATCTACCTTTCAATTGAAAAGCCTCACACAGACAAAGTTGATTCAGCAAGACACGTGTAGGCCTATTTAAGTTGATCGAATAAACACGCATCACAAGCTGACCCTACACACATCCGCTTTTTTTTTGGCCGCACCTACAATAATCACGTGATCTCGACCTTGGAACTGATCGTACTAGTTATTTTTCCACTAGATCGTTCAACAAGCATGAGCTATCGGCATGAACACCATGATCTAAGTGAGACAAGGCGTGTCATCAAGGGCAAGAGTCGCAGCCCTAAGTGTGAACATAAGTTCTTTAAATAGTTTTTAAATAAAATATTCGGAAAACGGGGTTTAAATTTTTATTATGACTGCGCTACTCTGTAAACTTCAAAGAATAGCAATTCATGTAGCAGTATTGACAAATTTGCATATACGGCAGTCTACTACACAACACACATCGTCAAATTATAGGGCAATTTAATTAGAACAAATATATATTTCACAATCTTTTGACAACTTAGAAGTATCGCAACCAATGTAAAAAATGTATTTAGTATTTAGTATGTTTATTTTTCTAAAAACTAAAAAAATGCATGTTAATCAATTCGTGGAATTAAGACAACGTGACGTCACACTGTCTCCCCCCCCCCCCCTCCCCCTCGTCGCACATCGTCACAAAAGTCTGAACCCCCTCCCCCCTAGGCGTTTGACGTCATTTATGGACGACCCCTTAGATCTAGAATTAAAGAAGAATCTAGATTCTAGATCTAGATCTAGAATAATCTAGATCTAGGTCTAGATCTAGATTTAGATTGAGATCTAGAATCTAGACCTAGAATCTAGATCTAGATTTCTAGTACTAGATCTAGATCTAGACGTCTAGATCTAGCTAGACTAGATCTAGGATCTAGATTAGAATAATCTAGATCTAGATCCAGAATCTAGATGTGAGCTCTAGATCTTGATCTAGATCTAGATCTAGATATCTAGTCTAGATCTAGATCTTTAGGGACTAGTCTAGAATCCAGATCTAGAATCTAGATCTAGATTTCTAGATCTAGATCTAGATTTTACTTTTCAGTTTTCTAGATCTAGGCCCACATCTACATCTAGCTCATCTAGTCTAGATCTAGATTTCTAGACTAGATCTAGAATTATAGCTACAGAGTTAGTATATATCTAGATACTTAAGACGTTAAGACAAGTTAAGAGTAGTACTTTACTTAAGTAGATCTAGATCTAGATCAATTAGGTTGATAGAATCTAGATCAGTAGTCGTAGACAGTGTTTTTTCCAGACTTTTTTCTCCGGGGAGGGCACTTGAAATCTTCGGGGGGGGGGGGTAAACTTTCTTCGGGGGGGGAAACACTGTTAAAAGTATATATTTTCTATATAAATTATATAAATGTCATTTCGTTCGGGGGTGGGGGCGGTAAAAAAATTTCCGGGGGGGTCTTAACCCCCCCCCTCCCCCCCCCCCCCGAATCGATGCCTTGAAGAAACTCTGGTCGTAGATCTATAGGCCTATTAATTATGTAGTATAATAATATATGATAATCTAGATCTGGACAAGATAATAGATCACTATATATATTGAAAATCTATTCTATATCTATTCTAATCATCTAATGATATAGATCTACATCTAGATTCTAGTATTAAACTGGATATAGAAATCTAGTCTAGATTGGATCTAGATCTAATTCTAGATCACTACAACTTCCAGAACTGAATTCAATTTAGAACTTCTGTCATATCAATGAGTGCAGGTTAAAATTAAGATGCAGAATTCAAGCAATAATTATACAATAAAAATAATGCATTCTAAACATGGAACAAAGTAAATTTAAGTATATTAATCTATAACAAATAATAGTAGGTGTATCATTTTTAAAGTTTTAAAGTATTTAGTATGAAGTCTAAACCAAATGTTTGGTACTAATAGGTCATTTTACGGTGTAGTATTTTAGCCTAATTTATTTTTGCATGTTAATGCATTTATAAGTGTAAAAAATCATTAGGGATTTATAGAGGTGTATTTTCAATTTCTGTGTACATTTTTTGTTTCAACAGTTAACTATGCTATAGAGCTATTCAAAAGTAGATCTACAAAATATATGGATATTGAAGGACAAATTGATTCTCTTTCAAAAGTTAATCTTCATACATTTTATTTAGGCCTGAGAATAAATATGAAATACTAACCATTTTTATGTGACTACTGTTATTGCATGCGCATGCTCTATTCTATTTTTGTTACTAATAGTTCAAAGTTAAATGTTATAACTGATTTTTATTAAATTCATTAAAGATCCAGGCTAATTAGGTAACTTATTTGCTGTAATTACTATCGAACAAGATTCTTCGGATAAATATTTTTATTTGAAATGTGTTTTAACTTCATCTGAACTTTTGGGCATGGGGATATTCTAAACTAATTGGATTAGGCAATGTATCCACAGAACCTATTAAGTATTCACATTGTGTATAATACTTGTTTGAATAAGTTACAGTTTCTGCAAACTTAGTGTAGATGATATGTCCAATGTTTAAATAAAATACTTTATATATTTATAAAACAAAGCAGAGGAAAATTAACAGCCAACAAGCTTATATGGATATAAAGACTATATGGTTTACAAAACAGTGTAATTAAACTGAATATTGTTTAGCTGAGAATCAATTGAAATATTTTTTCTAGGTTAACACTTCTGCCTATTGAGAAAATAAATTATCTTTTGAAAATTAAACAATGATCTAACTTTATTCATCAAAATAGTCAGATACTTTTGTTTTCAAGGTTTAGTGGACACTTGTGAGTGACAGCTAGCTGATATCCCAACATTTGTATTAAAGTTTATCAGGTAATTTATTATGTAAGCTGCAATTTTAAGGTCTTATTTTCCAATATAACTCATTCTTCAGAAAAGTAAATATTTGAAAATCACATTTAATTAAAATTATTAACATGTTTACCAGAAGCTAATATCAAATAAATAGTAAGCTGATTACCATAGGTGCTATGTTTATAGCCAAAAAATTATCATGTTTTTTTATATGTTGTATAAATTGTATGTGTTTTTTCAGTATTTAGAAGAAACAGATCTATTTTAAGTTACTATAATAATATGCTTCTAATACTAGAGAAACGTTTATATGCAGATGTAAAGTTAATTCTACAAATTCTTATTTGTTTACATTTTTTATTAGTGCACTTATAAAACCTAGTTACTATTTTATATTAATGTTCTATAATCATATCTACAGTAAAACAAACCATGAAAACCCCAAACAAAGGGAGAAAAAGAAAATTGGAGCCATCAAGTACAAATGAAGGTAGAGCCAGATAATTGTTAAATCATTCTTTTAACCAAATCTTAAAGTAACCTTAATTTTGCTAAATTAAAAAATATTATGGCACTTTTAAAAGTACAGATGATTTAAAAATCCATTCCTTAATAACCTACATGTGTTATCAATAAGTGTAAAAGTAACTTTGAGAAGGTAACAATCAAGCTATAAGAGTTTATCTCAGTAATGCCACATTTCCTGTCACTGTAATTATAAAGTAAAGCATATGTTATTTTCTTATTATTTTATTTTAGATGTGCCATACTGTGAGAGCCCAAGTAAAGTTTCCAAAAGTGACCAAACAGGTGTCTTTATTCCAGGTGAGATATGACAAACATAAGACAACTCTAGTCTAAATAATTATAAATCTGTGCTAGTGATAACATTTAGATGACTTTACTATTAGTAATTTTATAGTTCATTAGATGAAGGAAATAGTAAAATTTTAATTTATATCTAGATCAGACTGCTAAATCAAGTGTTAGTGTAAACATAGTATAGCTAATCAAAATAATAATAGGAGCATTTTATATCAGTGTTTACATTTTTAGGCTGTTTAAATAATTTTGTTTCCCCTATTCCTGCAGGAAATCATGAAGCTGAGATGTGCTATGGAGGAGAAGCTGATCTACACAAACATGTTACTGGTTGTAAGAAGAATCCAGGTCACAAAGGTTTTATACCTCTTAAAGATTTCAACATAAATTATCTCCCTTCACGTTACCATGACGACGACCTCATTTCTGAGACAATCAAAACATTGGCAGCCCTAACTGTCCAGGTAAAGTCTAAATTCACCAGTCTAAAGAGACCAGAGTTTTACCCAGACACTCAAGTTCCATATCCATGTTATAATGACAGAGGAAGTCACGTGATGAGGTTAGGGACGGGGAGGGTGCAGTATGTGTACAAGTCCAAAGAGAGAAATGGACCTTGTGGTTGTGCCAAGTGTCAAGTCTCTGCCACACCCAGCAAAGTGTGGGGGAAGGTTGATGTGTTGACAGCCACACACGTGGTGTTTGATGCCAGTGAGGCGAGACAGACCAGGTGTGTTTTAGGTTTTGATGACAATAAAAGTCCAGTGGTCAGTCTTGATGGCTGGCAGAAGGAGGGTAAGGCAGACATTGAGAGAGACTGGTGTGAGTTGAGTTATGTGACATGTGACTTAGAGTTGGTTGATGAACTGGACAAGATGTGTGAGAGCTTTTATGATCTATGTGGGAAAGTAAAGGACAAATACATGAGATTTGTTAATGTGGACAAGTTGACCGTTATAGTGTCACATCCTCATGGCTGTCCTAAACAGGTGTCTGTAGGACAATGGACTCACAGACGTGAGAGGGATGTCAAATGGACCAGGTACTGGTACACAACATGTACATGTCCTGGCTCCAGTGGAGCGTATGTCTACAGGCTGGGATATGACGGGGGTTTTTGGTATCCCCATCCCCACAGTGGATCAAACTCTGAAGGAAATTATAGTGGTGAGTATTGTGACTGATGTAACTGTTAGTTCTCTCCCCTTGTCTACACAATGTAAACAAACAAAATGGCGGAACTTTTCCCGTCATTAAACTGTTTGTGTAAAGACTTGCGTGTGTTGTAAACATTTTATAACATGTAAATGATTAAAACAAATGTTTTGATTGATTCAAACCGTTTAACCATTGTAATTTGCATCTACCATAATGTATTTTACGCACTTTACATGTTTAATGTTGTAAATATTTTGTGTTTAACAAATGTCGGCAACACTGTTGATCTAACGTTACCATGAATTGTATCTTTACATAGATCTATTTCATTTCTTGCTCTTCTTATTTGTTTACAAAATTATTACATACTAGAAAATAAATGAACAAGATAAAACTTATTTGTTTTGTTGTTAATTTCATTTTTATAGACTAATTAGAATTAGCAAATTGATATCAAACAACTTTTTCATACTGATGTTGGTATTATCGCCATGCTGTCGGCGGTTTTAAAACATTCCTAATTCAATGTAACGACAAGGCCGACATGTAGCCTATATATGGATAAATAATGTCTAGTTATGATCTACTTCAATGAAGTGAAGTTAAAATAAACTTAACTGTTACCAGACACAACCGTTAAGATCTACATCTTGTGTTCTCCTACTCCAATAGAAATGTTAAGTGGGATCGGAGTTTGTCTCTCTGATAAACTGACACTTGTGTAAACATTTTCTTTATTCTTATTTCTTCTAAATACTTTCAACAACTGGTGATAGAGCATTCGCATGTTGAAATGTAAGTCTCTTGTTCCTGAGTCCATCCAGCTCTGATGGGTACCTGGGTAAAACTTGGGAAATATAAACCCGTGTGTGACGACCCAGTTGATTCATAAGCCATGTTGAAAGAAATATCTTAACTCTATTTCATCAGCTAGATTGACCTTCACATTTTAAAGATACCGTTACTTTTTTCGCTTTTATGGCAAAAGCTGGTAAATATTTGGAAAATTTAAAACCATGGTTAATGCACAAAACCAACGGTTCAAAACCAGCTCGCAAAACACTTAAAGGTTATACGGGCATGTTTTATTTTGAAGTATATTTTAGATCTTATGTAATTTATGTAATATAAATCAAAGTAATTACAAGCTTTACTGGTAAAAATATACCCGACATTTTATCTGACAAATGCTAGTTGTTTTTTTTTATAAGATACACGTCTTGTGTTGAAACTAAATAGGAAAACTTTTACGGTCAAGGGGAAGCAACAATTAAAATGTTTTAAAACTATAGATTTTTGTCATTATCTTTCTTTTTTTAACATGTTCCAACCGATAACAAATTTTGTATAACTGGATGCAAAAATATATTTCTTTTGTAATAGCAGAAATGTTTTTCATAGCATTTTACTACTTTCAATACATGACAACCATATAAAACAGTAAAATATATATTAAAGGAACTTATTGAAGCACTTAAGTCCTATAAATATAAGGAAGACTGTTTTATATTGTCGAATCTACATTTCTCCTAAACCGTCATCTGTGTATTGCTAGCTAGACAGAAGCTCTTTATACTTCACTCATTTAAATTTAAAAGAGCAATATATAATTCATTACACTACAATTGTATGGTTATGTTATTGTAAAAATTTTGTATTTGCAAGATAAAGCCATCTACATTAAAACTAGGAAAACGATTTTCGTAATGTTTTTGTTGTGAAGTACTTGTATCTTTAGAGAAAACTTATTATTGTGTAAAATAAAGAGACAGCTGTTACATGACTAGCTCAAACAATCTGTTTGGCAAATTTATAAATTAGTGAAGACTTTTGAAATCCACGAAGTTTTAAAATAGAATAGAATCTAATTCAGAATGAACTATAACGTAATTACTATTTCTTTCTAAAAATCGTTCCCATGATCCCATCCACTATCATTCACTACACCAGACTTTCTTCTCCTCGACTTTATCTGACTTGAAATGCAGACATTATCAGAATTATCTTCACTGTTGTGACACAATGTAACATGTAGTATAACCAGGTTGTAGCTTACCTTAGCCTTTAGCCAGTCAGAACGGTCTTATCAACAATGAGAGAACGAGTTGAAGCCAATCATTGTTTTACGCTAAGTCATGAAGCAATGTTAATATATTAAGTGCAGGTTGTAGAGGTAAAATGTCCTATCCGTTTAAAAATTCTTTGAAGACAACACAATATAACAGAGTGCTTTAAAAAAAAACATGTTAAATTTCTCTATACTCAAGAAACGAAGTTATTAACCTCCATCGTAATATAGGGACAGTCATATATTGTATAGCAAAGCAATGGTTATATTATATAATGTCTTCTTGACTTGTGTAATGTTTTATTTAGTTTTGGTCATTAGGTCATTAGGTATTGGTGCCTTTGGACTTTAGTTTAGGCGTATTGATTAACTTTGCATGGACAAAGTTTCAATGGTCAAAGGGAAGTAAAAATAAAAATATTTTTTATGCAATAGAATTTCATGGTTGTCTTTCTTATTAGTAAATTCAGAACAATAATATTTTTTGCAAACGTTATCGTAAACATGAATAGAAACAATACCAAAAGAGATGGTACACTATCAGCACCAACGAATACGACAAATCGTGTCGTTTAAACCTTACAGAAAGAGTCTTCAAGTGGCTGTTAAACAAAAATTAAACACGTTTTTTCTCTGCCGCCCACGAATTAAGCTTAATGTTCAGGCCAGCCTAAGAAGATTTACAGGCCTGCTAGGGGATTCAAGACAATAATAAATCAAGATACAGACAATAGACACAGCTCTATCAGAAACAGAAAAAGATGTCAGACACGATTTGAAACTTTCATATTTTTATAATATCTTCTACTTAAAACAAAAATAGGTCCGTCTCTGTGTGTAAGTATTACCTTCACTGTCGGTCTGCTAGTTTGAACATAACTTTCCAACTGATAGTATCACTTACACCCTCTGTCTTCTAATATCATCTATACAACATATCTAAGATTAAATTATCTGTAAACCAGTGTCCGATTGCTGCATCTCCCAAATACAATATTTACAGACGAACACAACTTAAGCTGATATTATCCCCTACACTCTCTGCCTGCTAGTATCCCCTACACTCTCTGCCTGCTAGTATCACGTTTATGAATCCAACGAATATAGTATACAATTAGTTTTACGCAATCCGCAATGGAGAAATCTAAAAATATAATTCAAAGTTTGACGGTATTTAACATGTAGTCAAGTCAATGCATGTGATCGGTCACCTTCATTTGGTTTCTTTGCGAAATATGGTGATAACGCCACCCATCTGTTTATCCTTTGTCATCGCTAGTCGCATGGACCCCATTGTTCACGTTATAAGGAGAGCAACTAGAATTGTCTCATGGCGTTCCTTCTTGTTCCATGCGGATGATGATGCCGGCAGCTTTTGACTTCGTTCTCTGAGGGTTGTTTCATCTGGTTGACATAAAAGAAGCTATGCAAACAGTTGTGAACGCATGTCACATTATTTAGGTGTTGCTTCTTAGAATTTAAGAAACTCCCGTAAACTTCAGTCAATTGGACCTGATGGTTAACCTTATAAGGATAGCAACTAATACCGTCTCTTGAGCATTTCACCTTATTTAATGCCTTATTTCGATGGTTTTCAAGATAGGCGCTATGCAGTAACACATATTTTGCGATATTAGTATATTTTATGCTTGTCGGCCTAATGATTTGTCGGCTTTAGGGTATATCGGTCTTATGGTCTGTCGGCCTTTTAACTGTCTGCCTTTTTGCTATCGGCCTTTTGTCCATGTCGGCTTTTAGTCTTGTCGGACTTTTGGATGTCGGCCTTTTGTCCCACACCTATTTTCTTCACATAAGCTCGACTTCTACAGTTAGCTCTAATATGACAATTACCTAAGCTCCATATTAGTTAGTGTCACCTATACTCTCTGTAAGATGCAATCACCTAGACAATAACCTACACTTTCTCAGAGAGTATCACCTACACCAGGGGTTCCCAACCTTTTTTTTTACTCTATAGCACATTCTAAAATATCGGTAGGGTGGCGGGCACCACCTATTTTAAATCGACAAACTCCTTCCAGAGGCGTAGCGACCCTTCTCGTCACCCTGGGACAAAACTTTCGATTTACACCCCCCCCTCAAACTTTCGATTTCCATCCCCTTCAACCTTTCAATGTTTATGAAAAAATTCTGTCTCTGTCGAATAGTGAGAGGTGGGTACATACGAATCGTTCGGCGGGCGCCATGGTTGTGAACCCCTGACCTACACTATAAGCCAAATAGTATCACCTTTAATCTCTATGTGCAAGTATTACCTACACGGCTAAACTTTCTGTCTGCAATTAACTTCTACAGATGTTGTTTTGAAAACATAACCTATTCTCCTGGACAAAAACCTTCCTGGACATAAACCCCCCGACATAAACCTTCTGGACAAAACCCCCCTGGACATAAACCCCCGACTTGAACCCCCGCGATATAAACCCCCTGGACAAAAACCCCCGCGACACAACCCCCCCCCCCCCCGGATACCGGATAATAACCCCCGGACTGAGGTTTGTATAAAGAAATAGTAACGATGATGTGAACCAAGAAATAAAAAAAATTACTTTAAATTAATTTACATTTTTTACGACTAAGAAATTAGTTTCTTCCTAAAAAAATATTCGAAATCAAGGAGTGAACTTAGTTTTATTTGATCAAAGATCGGGCACCGACAACACATTAGATATAGGTCATCCACAAATGGGAGCCGTGCGCATCAAAGCAACACATTCTTAACAATACAAAAGATGTGAGAAGCTTGGTTCATATCCACCTTGGCACACAGAACCATGGTATAAATATAAAATCAAATTTATTTCTCGACAAATCGTATATTATCTGGAATTGAGTTCGTTCAATCCAATAAAGGAAATTTAAAGGTGATTTTTGAAGGCTATGTTTATGTCAAGCAAAAAGATCTGGCGAACGGCGTTGTCAGTCGAGTGTTCCAAAAGACGCAACAAGGCCTTCAACAACTCTACCAAGTTGATAGTGAATTTGCTCTCAAGCTCAGAATGCTACCTGCGTTGGCCTTTGTTCCCATCGAACACATGAGTTATGCCTTTGAAAAATTATTGGAAATTTTCCCCCAAGAAGCAATGCCAATTGCAGACTACTTTGAGGACTACGATATTGGCAGACCACAACGTCGAGGTCGAAGACAACCTATGTTTCCACTTGACATGTGGAACATGCACACACGTACAGAAGACCATATGCCAAAAACAAACAACTCAGTTGAAGGCTGGCACAGAAGTTTTCAGTCGCATATGGGATGTTGCCACCCAAATATTTGGAAATTTATTGATTTTATAAAAAAGGAACAATCGCTCCAAGAGGTTTATTGTACACAGATTAATTCAGGTCACTGTTTACCGAAACAGAAAAAAAAAATATTGATAGCAGCTCTCAAATTTTAACTGTTGTTAAAAATTTTAATGAGTCCTCCATTATTGAGTATTTGCGAGGCATCGCTCACGATCTGTCTTTTTAAAGTTATAATAAAAATAAGTTTTTTTCTAAAGTTTGTTTTGTATTTATATATTAACTTTGTTTCTCGTCATCTTTGGTTTTTCTTTATAAAAACCTCAATTGGTGGGTTTTTGTCCAAGGGGTTTATGTCAGGGGGTTTTCGACCGGGAGCCGAGTGTAGTGTGGCTGTGTGTAGTGTGGCTGGGTGTAGTGTGGCTGGGTGTAGTGTGGCTGGGTGTAATGTGGCTGGGTGTAGTGTGGCTGAGTGTAGTGTTGCTGTGTGTAGTGTGGCTGAGTGTAGTGTTGCTGTGTGTAGTGTGGCTAGTGTGCCTGGGTGTAGTGTGGCTGAGTGTAGTGTGGCTGGGTGTAGTGTGGCTGGGTGTAGTGTGGCTGGGTGTAATGTGGCTGGGTGTAATGTGGCTGTGTGGGTGTAGTGTAGCTAGTGTGGTCTGGTGTAGTGTGGCTGGGTGTAATGTGGCTGGGTGTAGTGTGGCTGAGTGTAGTGTTGCTGTGTGTAGTGTGGCTAGTGTGCCTGGGTGTAGTGTGGCTGGGTGTAGTGTGGCTGGGTGTAGTGTGGCTGGGTGTAGTGTGGCTGGGTATAGTATGGCTGGGTGTAGTGTGGCTGTGTGTAGTGTAGCTGGGTGTAGTGTGGCTGGGTGTAGTGTGGCTGGGTGTAGTGTGGCTGGGTGTAGTGTGGCTGGGTGTAGTGTGGCTGTGTGTAGTGTGGCTGGGTGTAGTGTGGCTGGGTGTAGTGTGGCTGGGTGTAATGTGGCTGGGTGTAATGTGGCTGTGTGGGTGTAGTGTAGCTAGTGTGGTCTGGTGTAGTGTGGCTGGGTGTAGTGTGGCTGGGTGTAGTGTGGCTGGGTGTAGTGTGGCTGGGTGTAATGTGGCTGGGTGTAATGTGGCTGGGTGTAGTGTGGCTGGGTGTAGTGTGGCTGGGTGTAGTGTGGCTGGGTGTAGTGTGGCTGGGTGTAGTGTGGCTGGGTGTAGTGTGGCTGGGTGTAGTGTGGCTGTGTGGGTGTAGTGTAGCTAGTGTGGTCTGGTGTAGTGTGGCTGGGTGTAGTGTGGCTGGGTGTAGTGTGGCTGGGTGTAGTGTGGCTGGGTGTAGTGTGGCTGGGTGTAGTGTGGCTGGGTGTAGTGTGGCTGGGTGTAGTGTGGCTGAGTGTAGTGTTGCTGTGTGTAGTGTGGCTAGTGTGCCTGGGTGTAGTGTGGCTGAGTGTAGTGTGGCTGGGTGTAGTGTGGCTGGGTGTAGTGTGGCTGGTTGTAGTGTGGCTAGTGTGGCTGGGTGTAGTGTGGCTGGGTGTAGTGTGGCTGAGTGTAGTGTTGCTGTGTGTAGTGTGGCTGGGTGTAGTGTGGCTGGTTGTAGTGTGGCTGGGTGTAGTGTGGCTGGGTGTAGTGTGGCTGGGTGTAGTGTGGCTGGGTGTAGTGTGGCTGGGTGTAGTGTGGCTGGGTGTAGTGTGGCTGGGTGTAGTGTGGCTGGGTGTAGTGTGGCTGGGTGTAGTGTGGCTGGGTGTAGTGTGGCTGGGTGTAGTGTGGCTGGGTGTAGTGTGGCTGGGTGTAGTGTGGCTGGGTGTAGTGTGGCTGGGTGTAGTGTGGCTGGGTGTAGTGTGGCTGGGTGTAGTGTGGCTGGGTGTAGTGTGGCTGGGTGTAGTGTGGCTGGTTGTAGTGTGGCTGGGTGTAGTGTGGCTGGGTGTAGTGTGGCTGGGTGTAGTGTGGCTAGTGTGGCTGGGTGTAGTGTGGCTGGGTGTAGTGTGGCTGGGTGTAGTGTGGCTGGTTGTAGTGTGGCTGGCTGTAGTGTGGCTGGGTGTAGTGTGGCTGGGTGTAGTGTGGCTAGTGTGGCTGGGTGTAGTGTGGCTGGGTGTAGTGTGGCTGGTTGTAGTGTAGCTGGGTGTAGTGTTGCTGTGTGTAGTGTGGCTGGGTGTAGTGTGGCTGGTTGTAGTGTAGCTGGGTGTAGTGTTGCTGTGTGTAGTGTGGCTGGGTGTAGTGTGGCTGTGTGTAGTGTGGCTGGCTGTAGTGTGGCTAGTGTGGCTAGGTGTAGTGTAGCTGGGTGTAGTGTGGCTGTGTGTAGTGTGGCTGGCTGTAGTGTGGCTGGCTGTAGTGTGGCTAGTGTGGCTGGGTGTAGTGTGGCTGGGTGTAATGTGGCTAGTGTGGCTGGGTGTATTGTGGCTGGTTGTAGTGTGGCTGGCTGTAGTGTGGCTAGTGTGGCTGGGTGTAGTGTGGCTGGGTGTAGTGTGGCTGGTTGTAGTGTGGCTGGCTGTAGTGTGGCTAGTGTGGCTGGGTGTAGTGTGGCTGGTTGTAGTGTGGCTGGCTGTAGTGTGGCTAGTGTGGCTGGGTGTAGTGTGGCTGGGTGTAGTGTGGCTGGTTGTAGTGTAGCTGGGTGTAGTGTTGCTGTGTGTAGTGTGGCTGGGTGTAGTGTGGCTGGTTGTAGTGTAGCTGGGTGTAATGTGGCTGGGTGTAATGTGGCTAGTGTGGCTAGGTGTAGTGTAGCTGGGTGTAGTGTTGCTGTGTGTAGTGTGGCTGGCTGTAGTGTGGCTAGTGTGGCTAGGTGTAGTGTAGCTGGGTGTAGTGTGGCTGTGTGTAGTGTGGCTGGCTGTAGTGTGGCTAGTGTGGCTAGGTGTAGTGTGGCTGGTTGTAGTGTGGCTGGGTGTAGTGTGGCTGTGTGTAGTGTGGTTGGTTGTAGTGTGGCTGGGTGTAGTGTGGCTAGTGTTGCTGGGTGTAGTGTGGCTGGTTGTAGTGTGGCTGGGTGTAATGTGGCTGGGTGTAGTGTGGCTGGGTGTAGTGTGGCTGGGTGTAGTGTAGCTGGGTGTAGTGTGGCTGGTTGTAGTGTGGCTGGCTGTAGTGTGGCTAGTGTGGCTGGTTGTAGTGTGGCTGGGTGTAGTGTGGCTAGTGTTGCTGTGTGTAGTGTGGCTGGGTGTAGTGTTGCTGTGTGTAGTGTGGGTGGGTGTAGTGTTGCTGGTTGTAGTGTGGCTGGCTGTAGTGTGGCTAGTGTGGCTGTGTGTAGTGTGGCTGGGTGTAGTGTGGCTGGGTGTAGTGTGGCTGGGTCAGTGTGGCTGGATGTAGTGTGGCTGGGTGTAATGTGGCTGGGTGTAGTGTGGCTGGGTGTAGTGTGGCTGGTTGTAGTGTGGCTGGGTGTAGTGTGGCTGGGTGTAGTGTGGCTGGGTGTAGTGTGGCTGGGTGTAGTGTAGCTGGGTGTAGTGTTGCTGTGTGTAGTGTGGCTGGGTGTAGTGTGGCTGTGTGTAGTGTGGCTGGCTGTAGTGTGGCTAGTGTGGCTGGGTGTAGTGTGGCTGTGTGTAGTGTGGCTGGCTGTAGTGTGGCTAGTGTGGCTGGGTGTAGTGTGGCTGGGTGTAGTGTGGCTAGTGTGCCTGGGTGTAGTGTGGCTGGGTGTAGTGTGGCTGGGTGTAGTGTGGCTGGGTGTAGTGTGGCTGGGTGTAGTGTGGCTGGGTGTAGTGTTGCTGTGTGTAGTGTGGGTGGGTGTAGTGTTGCTGGTTGTAGTGTGGCTGGGTGTAGTGTGGCTAGTGTGGCTGGTTGTAGTGTGGCTGAGTGTAGTGTTGCTGTGTGTAGTGTGGCTGGCTGTAGTGTGGCTGAGTGTAGTGTGGCTAGTGTGGCTGGGTGTAGTGTGGCTGGTTGTAGTGTGGCTGGGTGTAGTGTGGCTGTGTGTAGTGTGGCTAGTGTGGCTGGCTGTAGTGTGGCTAGTATGGCTGGGTGTAGTGTGGCTGGTTGTAGTGTGGCTGAGTGTAGTGTTGCTGTGTGTAGTGTGGCTGGCTGTAGTGTGGCTGAGTGTAGTGTGGCTAGTGTGGCTGGGTGTAGTGTGGCTGGTTGTAGTGTGGCTGGGTGTAGTGTGGCTGAGTGTAGTGTTGCTGTGTGTAGTGTGGCTGGGTGTAGTGTAGCTGGGTGTAGTGTGGCTGGCTGTAGTGTGGCTGGGTGTAGTGTGGCTAGTGTGGCTGGGTGTAGTGTCGCTGGGTGTAGTGTTGCTGTGTGTAGTGTGGCTGGGTGTAGTGTAGCTGGGTGTAGTGTGGCTGGCTGTAGTGTGGCTGGGTGTAGTGTGGCTAGTGTGGCTGGGTGTAGTGTCGCTGGGTGTAGTGTGGCTGGTTGTAGTGTGGCTGGGTGTAGTGTGGCTGGGTGTAGTGTGGCTAGTGTGGCTGAGTGTAGTGTGGCTGGGTGTAGTGTAGCTGGGTGTAGTGTGGCTGGGTGTAGTGTGGCTAGTGTGGCTGAGTGTAGTGTGGCTGGGTGTAGTGTGGCTGGGTGTAGTGTGGCTAGTGTGGCTGGGTGTGGTGTGGCTGGGTGTAGTGTGGCTGGGTGTAGTGTGGCTGGTTGTAGTGTGGCTGGGTGTAGTGTGGCTGGGTGTAGTGTGGCTGGGTGTAGTGTGGCTAGTGTGGCTGGGTGTGGTGTGGCTGGGTGTAGTGTGGCTGGGTGTAGTGTGGCTGGGTTTAGTGCGGCTGGGTGTAGTATACACGTTATAATTCTACACAATACTCTAGATGTTCTAGTATATCATCTGGATCAGGTATCAATAAACTTTTCATCTCGATGGCCGCATCAAGTAGCACTTCGGGGGCCGAATCAATACATTGATGTTGTTTTTAATTATTTATTGAATATTATTTTATTCAGTCATTATTAAATACACATTTCTACACAAGAAAACATATCGTTGTATAAGTAAAATGGAGAAATTGTTTCCTAGATGCCTGAACAGCAGACATTTCTGGCTTTTGATTTAATGTCATTAACATCAACGGTAACCTTTCATCAACAGTGACCTGAGATTATCATCAGACAAGTTTGTTTTCAAGTTGTTCTTTACGTATTTCATTCTTGATAATGTTTGTTCACACAGATATGTTGTTCCAAAAATTGAAAAATACATTGATACAAAAGTTTTGGCATTAGGAAAAATCTTGTAAATCCACACCAGCCTTTCATTGAACTTGCTCCTAATAACCTCCATCTGCAGTTCATCTGGGCAACAGGCCACATCTGCTTCAAATGCTGTTCAATCCATGTCATAAATTAGCTGCTGAAACATTAGTTGAAGGTCTTTGATAATCTTGCATGCAAATGACGTGAGAAACTCAGCTGTTGCTTCTGCCATGAAGACATTGTACAAATGAAACTGCTTCCCTTTCCTGACCTGTTTTTGTTCCAATCTTACAAGTGAATAATATACTGCAGAAACATTGGTTGTAGAATATATTTCTTTTTAAATATCTGCTTCACTGTCCAACCAATCCTTTCTTTATGCTTCTAATGTTCTTTCATATATCAATATTCTGGCAAATATGGTTAGTCCAATCTCAGTTATAATCAGCAAATATTTTTTTCAACTCATTAAATAAATCATCATCTGTAACATTGCGTTGTGTTCATGTCTTCATCCACACCTCTAATGAACAGATTCGGTTGCGAGGTGGAGCAGCTGTCCAGCCACTCATCCATTGCAATTGAAAAATTTCAAAACTGTCTAGCCTTTTTCTCTATATGCATCGTAATGCTTTAACCCACTTCTGCAACTCGGCTACTTGTTTTGACTTTTCTGGGCAAAGTTTCTTAGCGCCGTCCAACACATTTCTGGTAATAATGGTTTGCAATGCTGTGATCTGTTTGAAGACATTACGCACTGCTACACGCCTCTATTTTAATTCGGTAAAAACATAACGTCAATGTAAGCGGCTGATCTTGACAGGATACACGTAAGTTTCCATAATTTTTTTAGACAAAAATATCTCCACGCTCCGCATGAGAGGGCCTCGCACGCTGCATCCCACCAGCGGGCCAAAGTTAAGAGACCCCTGATCGAGGTGAATACAATGAGATATAAAAACAAAAAAAAAAACAGCTACAGATCGTTTACCCATTTAATGAATACAATACGATAACAAATATACAGCTTTCTTATTGATAATTGTATAAATAGATGTTACAAAGTAGCAATACTTATCAATCATTAAGTTTTCATTAAATATATACATTCTTTTATATCACATTTCCGACACGACCTCAACATTATATCATGTTAGCAAGAGTTCTATTTTGCATAGTAACAATATGGAAAAAACTATAGGCCTACTGAAACATGAGATTATATTATTTTACTTATTTTCAAAGTATAAAATAACATGTTTTAAGATGGTTGGAAATGAAAAAATCCGTGAATTCCTTAATTATATATTATATAATAATTCAATCATTTTATTGTTAACATTTTGCAATTTGCTTTAAAAACCTATGGAGCGTTTTTATATTGTTATTTGATAAACACGTTAACAGCAAGAGATCGATTAAATAAAACACAAGTTTGATTGGTTATTTTGAACCGTTAACTCATATTGATTAATTCTGAGTAATCGATTTTTATCGATTAATACATATTTTTAAGAATAATTTCTCTTTACATTCTTAAAATTAAACAAGAGCAGAGGCTTCAAAAATAATGTTTATTATTATCTACAAGTGTTCAACTTGCTGTAGCTTTCAGTAAAATTTAGCTTACACTTAAACCTAAAGAGCGTATCAAAACAATGCATTATTTCAAGAAGTTTGCAGCATTTGTATTTCTACAAGCCACGATTGGCGCTGACAAATAGTTTAACGTGGCGCTCTATAAACCAGCTTTTCAATTTTCCGAGTTTGAGAACAATACCGCCAATAGAGGAAACGACGGTCGTATGAGTGGCAACATGGGCAGTGGCAATTGTATCCACACATCGCTTGAATACAACGGTTGGTGGATGGTGGACTTGATGGCTGAATACATCATCCAAGCTATAACTCTCACAAACAGATAAGTAACGAAACGTTCAATAATAATAGTAGTATTGTTGTAATCTGTTTATGTAAAAAAGAAACTTTGTTCTTTTATCTTTATGAGCAGCAACACATAAGAAATGAAAGGTCTGTTTAAGGGATTATAAATTTTTATGATTGTAACCCTTCTGGAGTTTCGTAGCAATCGATTAAATGGTGCAGAATTCAGTCTGTTTGACAGATACTCATATATATATACATATATATATATATATATATATATATATATATATATATATATATATATATATATATATATAACTCAGAGATGATTACTACGAAGCAGCAGTTAGACTCAACCACTTCCAAATTGACGTGTTTAAAATAGACCCCAGACTAGCACCAAACTTCCCTTTAAATTCTGGAGAAATGTGTTACAACCAAACAGCACCTGTTGAAACAGGTAACTACACTTGGAACTACACCAAGCCTATTGTTGGTCGTGGCATGTGTCTTTTAAAATAGGTTGATGATACAATTTTCACGTTGTTACTTTTTTTATTTCGAGACAGACTGTCACATTTAAAGACGAAAATAAAATACGCAAAGGGTTACAAATTATGAAAGCTAATACGGAAAGTTGAGTTAGATTTATAGCTGTTACACCAGTGTGATGAAATGTTGGCTTCAGATGAATACATATGCCGGGTAGTCTCTTTACCAGCTCGACATGAGGCTAGGCTTGTTCTAGATTTTGATGTCTTTACAAATATTATTTCTATTTTTTTAAATGTGTGCAACGGCTACGCATATATTTATCATACAGACTTGTTTGTTTGTGTGTGTGTGTGTGTGTGTGTGTGTGTGTCTGTGTGAAAGTGTGTGTGTGTGTGAGAGAGAGAGAGTGAAAGAATTAGATTTAAATATAATTTTTGCTCTTTGAACAGATACACTCAAGAATACCCCAACTTTTGTGCGCTGCGAGTTGTGGCAGAAGCACCAGCTCTTAAACGATTACCTCAACAAGCCACTTAACATCACGTCCTGTTTGATCTTACAGTGTCCAGTTCCATTTCGTGTGCTGTTCAATGTATAGAGAAACTTTACACAGACGGCTGTACTGCTTTCAACTGGTTCCCTTCTACACGTCTGTGTCAACTGTTGAATGTGGATCCGAGAGACGCCACTGCTGTAAAAACAAGTTAATAAAATGTCTAGTGACAATTTAAGCGCAATTCCCTTATGTTATCCATAATAATTTTAAATCGAGATAAATCATAGCTCCTCCTCCTTCGCCTGCGTCTCGCGCAGTTCGCTGCTAAGCCAGCCAGGTCACATGATTTACCCACCTTTCCTTCGCCTTCGACTGCCTTCTTTGCTATATAGTACTGTAATGTATTTTGTATAATGTAATTTTAAATAATGCGGCGTGTAGGGGGTGTTTAGTTGTCGCGCTTTTTAAAAAAATGGTGTGACCTAACAAAGGATATTTTTGAAAACTTTCTTCGGCAATATTGTTCTAAATTATAGCAGAAATCGATTGGTAAATGTTTCAAGTCGCATTTTTTTGAGGTTTTTTTGGCTTTTCCGGGAAATCCAAGAAGGAATTCCGGGAAGTTTTTTGGCCTATGTTCATCCTCGGAACTTGCTTAACATATTTGCTTTTGAAACTAGTCCTCGATATTGCTTCGTTGAGGAGGAGATACGACTTGAAGACGACTTAAAGCTGCGGACACACATCCATACATTCCCAGAAATGACGAGTTAATAAACGCAATTCTCCAGAATGGAAATTTCGCTAAAAACGTTTCTCTCTCTCTGATGGCCAGTTCTATATTACAAAATATTTGACATGAATCCAGGCTATACTTGAAGATCATGTCTTGAATCGCCAGTCGAAGATACTGATGATTTAACACACACAAAAATGTTTGGTGATAACCTGTGGTTATTTTATATTAGATGTGCATAATTTATCTATCGATCTATTAAGTATGCGTACATTTTTACAATGCAAATACATTTTTTATATCTGTGTATGGCAGTGGTTGTTAACATTTTCGACGTTACCGAACCTCACCAGTTTCATATGTGCATGCATCGAAACCCTAACCCTAACTCTCGTGCGCATTGACTAAATCCGATTTTGAATCATGTTAGTCTGTGTGTTTATCCTGGTCTCCGCATAACTCCTGAGGCTGACTCACCAAACTCCTGGTGTTAAATCGAGCTCTAGTTAAGTACCACTAGACTAAAGTCTTTTTAATTATAGTAAATACCTATACATCTTTTTTGACAGTGATTTAATGCTCTAATATTAAACACACATTTTTTTCTACAATAAGAACTTTATTGATATTTTTAATTATGAATCTAAGCTTAAAAACCACATTCTTATGATCAAGTTTTACACTTTTTTTTTAATTTTCTGCAAATTACATTTTTTTTATTAAAGATATAATGTTTTTCTAATCAACAAGAGAAAAAAATCCTTCAAACAACATGACGTAAATAAGGCTGTTGTACCACCTTTACAGTTAAGCATTACGGCAATTTACTCAATATTTTAAATTATAAATTGCTAGATGCAACAGATTAAATTTTCAAATTTAAACATAGTTAATTTAGAAATAGGGCCTACAATTAAGAATCAACCATCAAACAGGTTAAGAAATTTTGTTGTGAAATTTAGTCTGCTTTATATATATATATATATATATATATATATATATATATATATATATATATATATATGTGTGTGTGTGTGTATGTGTGTGTTTGTGTGTGTCTGTGTGTGTCTTTTACAAAATACGTTGTCTAGAATTGCAACAAATTCGTGCTAAACGTTTTAAAAATATATTTTTTAATTTTATATTAATAAAACATTCCTAATTTTACTATGTAGCATAATATATAAGGATAAATAACTATGTAGTAATGATCAATAAAGTGAAGTTTAAATAAACTTAACTGATACAAGACAAAAAAAAATATTTTTTTTCTTGTCTGACACATGATCCTGCCCTATTGACATTCTACATTGAGAATAGTGTTGCAACAATTTTTTATTTGAAGGGGGGATGTGTAAAAGACTGTACTTTTTATATTGTTTACTTGTAATTTTTATTTATATTGTTTTTAGCATGAACTTGTATGAAAGTAGAGGGAAGGACTGTGTGAGCGACCGACTAATCATGTTTTTCTATGCTTTTATGACATATTGCTCACTGACGTTAGGGGAGAGAATGAAGGATATAAAAGTGTTTAAGGTGGACTAAGTGTGCCCGTATAGAAGAATGTATGCTGTCCCTTGTCACTCTGCTTCTGGATTGTACTTGTATTATTATTATATTACTAAAGATTTATTGTCATTATTCCTTATGGATCTATTTTATTACTGTAAATAAAGATGGAAAATGAAAGAACTGTTCATCGTCTCTATTGAAGAAAGAACTCACAATGACAACGTATTGTCACATATATACGCGTGTTACAGTGGGCAAGTTAGCGTCTAAGTAGCAAATCAGTCATAGTTTTAAGATAAGTCATCATGTCAATGTTAATACATTTTAATTTAAAACATGTTGAAGTGGTACTATGTCCCACAAGTTTTATAAGTGTATGCCGACAGCTCAATATAATAGATATAACATCGCTCTATACTCAACAAAAGAAAAATATTAGTTAACAGCACATTAGAGACGAATAGCCTATTTCTTAAAAGTGTAATATCTTCTTAATGTTTTCTTTATTTACGTTCATTTATGACTATTAGGGTAAAGTTACCTTAGTCTTTAAGTATGTAAGCTATGCATGGACATAATTTCATCGTCAAAGGGAAATAATAAACATATTTCAAATGCAAAAGCATGTCATACTTATCTTTCTTTTTAAATGGTTCGGCATAGAAAGGATCTCACACAGCGACATGCCAATTGTGGTTTGACCTATTGTGTCACGCACATGAAAAGAGCCCGGTTACAGTCCAAGAGAAACTATGTGCTGTTGGCATCTAAGAGGGTATTAGTTGAGGGTTAAAAGTGTAAAATCTATGTATTTGGTTTATCGACCTATGTATGGATCATTGGGTCGGTTACTGGAGGATCAGTCATATACCTTGACTAAATAATTCAATATTTTGTACAGATCGATATATTTTACAAATTCCCGAAAGACACTTGCCCGAATGCCGTTTGCCCGAAGGCCGATTTCCCGTACTGACACTTGCCCGAATGCGACAAATGCCCGAATGGACACTTGCCCGAATGCGACAAACACCCGAATGGACACTTGCCCGAATGCGACAAATGCCCGAATGGATACTTGCCCGAAGTAACGTCTAAATGGGAACTTAGCTACATTAAATTCTCGCATAAGTGATGTGTGAGGGTACAGGTGTTTTGATGGTGGTTACCACCAGTTGTGAGGGTGGGGATTTTAAGAGGGCGTCACGAATCCAACAAAACACGTTCAAGTTCAACTATAATTGTTCTTTATTCAAATGTATATAATCAGGTCTTTCTAACTAGTCTAATCTATACTCTCTACTGTTTACTTCTACTACTAACTGTTCACTATACTACTAACTACACACTCCCATGATCAATCCTAACACTAACTGTTCTCTAGCTCTACATATTGCGATCGTCTCCGACCGCTTCCTAACACCTTCTCTACTCTTCGCTAGCTACCTATCAACTGCCCACGCTAACTGATCATGATCTCCGGCCTAACAGTGGCCCACGCTTCACTGGTCAGCTGACCGTCCCACGTGACCGGTCAGCCCTGTGCACCCATTGGCCTCTCTAACCAACCAACTAGGCCTATAGTCTATTTCTGCTAACCTATATCTGCTAAACATGTCTGACGTAATCTTGCGTCATCACATGATGTTTGGGGGTGAAGTGGGTATGCGTAAATTAAAAAAAAAAACACACACGTGATAAAGAAAAACAATAGCATTCAGGTAACAATTACTAAGGCAGGTTTCTGTTCTTGTTATATCGTTAAAACCAACATTTGACATTATAATATATTTTATTTAGGTTTAATAGCAATTGCCATTATGTTATATGTGTTTGTAGAACAAATACACACTGTTGTTCTCACAAAGGAAGAAGGGCTTATTGTAAAAGTTTACATTACCAAGAAACTGATCTAGTATTATTAAATATTTACACTGTTTACTGCATCATACACATCAGTATGATCTGCTGCTATTTAAATTCAGACCCTCCCCCCCCCCACCAAGATGGCCGTGTTCCTAACGCCTCCTTTTGGACTAGTTCTACTATACATTATATGCAACTTATATTTATAAAATAACTAGGCATACTGCCTAGCTTCGCTTAGGTTTTCAAAAACATTTGATAATTTGAATACTAATTATTTGGTGATGGATGAGGTGTGGAGAGCTTAAATTTAAACAGTAATTTATTATTTTAGAGAAGATGTTGTATGTTGTTTAACATTCGCTTTCAGAGCAAAAATTTGAAAGTACGCAATTTATAACTAAAATAGAATTAGAAATACAGAGGTTCCATTAACAGTATATCTCAAAATTTATATTACATTGACTTTTACAATTAATTTTTTATTTAATTTTTATACGTAAATTAATTAAAAACTTATTTTTAAAAAAAAAAAATGCTATACTTTGTCGTTTTCTGTTTAAAATAGTATACAATTATTTGAAAAATAATTATTAAAAAGGTTACCTTCCTTGAAAATAGACCAAATGACGTATTTTTTTGTTTACTTTTTTTAAAAACAGTTACTATGCTTATATAAGAAAATATGATATGAACATATTTAACGACTACAATGGCTTTTTCCGACGGGAATAACGTTTTTTTGTTACCCTCCAGGGTCGGTCTACGACCTCAAATAATATTAAGGGGATCGTTCGTCAATTTATTTATATATATATATCTCATATAAGGAGAATTTCACTCGCGGTCATCTTTTAGCCCTGCTCGAGGGCTTTGAGTCTGACCAACAGATTTTCCATACGGCCTAGTCATCCATAGAAGTGTATGCAAAACATTAGCATGATGTACAGAGGTTGAGTAACCTAAAACGTGTGTTGAAAATTCCCTGTTTTTCCAATAAAATACAAAGATTATATAGGGAAATACAACTGGTCAGTTTTGACCGCTTTACGAAGTTTTCCCAGATATGCCGAGTTTTTTGTGACACCCCCAGGTGTTCTTCTACCACCTCACAAAATATCAAGGGGGGTCGTCGGAGGAAATTTTTTTTCGTAATATAGCCCATATAAGGCGCCGGTCAGTCGAGGTCAGTTTTGACCCCCTGTCCGTATGCTTTTCGGCAAACCGTCACCGGCCTTCGTGTTCTATCGCCCGAAGGCACCATCGTGCTAAATTTGACGCGCCTGCGGCGCCGGGAAGTGCCCTATCGGGCACTTGACCACTTTGCTTTATATATATAGATTGATATGATATGCTAGCATACCAAAAAGAGGTTCACAAAACAGCATTAGATAAACCAGTAACTATTAAAGACAACATATATATACATTATATATATATATATATATATATATATATATATATATATATATATATATATATATATATATATATATATATAAACCCCCGGCTACTTGTTTAGAGTGATATTGTTTAATTACTTAGTTTTTAAATGTATATTTTAACAGGTTAAGTCAACTAGTAATAATTAATTTTTTTTTCAAACAGATTATCTTTCCAAAAGAAATAGAACCCCTGAAATTGAAAGTCGCCATTAAATAAACCCGCCCCTGTTAACGTATCTACACATAAACAAAGATAACAACTGTACCATCAACGCCCCTTTTTGATCGGGAACTTCCCATTTTTAAAAATAAAATCGGAGGTTATCGCTATTGATAACAATAACAAAAACGCTGGGATAGATCACGTAAGCAGTAAAATTATATCTGTAAAAAAAACAATACTTTTGTATTGTTATTACTAGAAACTGGCATCGTTTGACAGAAAAGCGCAAAGTGACATTATGCCACCTTGTCTAAATAAAAATCTAAAAATCAGCTATATCTATTATAACAAATGTGTCATATGCCATGAAGCTACAATTTGACAAGTAACATGTTTTCATATATGTGTAGAGTTGGACAAATGCTAGTCATTAAATTAAGTTAATGTCTGCATGTTCTGATATATACTATTTGATAATTGCGATTTTGTTTTCAAGCCACAAAGCTAGACCAATACGTTTCAAATGGCATCAGGCCTCGAACAACTGATGGACCCTATGGAAAGTAAATTTCAAAGGGCCAGATGTTGCCCATCTATTAGGGCCCTCTCTTACACAAATGATGGACCCAAGGGAAATACGTTTTGAGTCACTAGATAGCCTCTAATTATTTTCTATGGAAGTTTCACGATTAGAAACTAGTTGTCTTTGCATGTTGTTAAATATCAGAAGTCAGCAATTTTCCCACTCCATTACACGAGTATTATTTTGTGATTCTGAATAGTTGTATGACAAAATCCACTATCAGAACACACTGTGTGAATAAAGAAAAGTACAGTTTATCTGTTTTACTAACCCGGCTTGTAAATAAGTAATGTGGTCAACAGCATAGCCAGTCTGACTACACCAAGCTCGCCTACTTTGGTAAAAATAAATGAGACTCCTCTACCTGAGTTACCTTAATACAACAATGAGCAGTGCAGCACTGTATTTACTACAGTGCAGGGGCGGAACTACAGTGGGGGAGGGGGGCACGCCATTTAGGGGCCCAGAGCCGACCATATAACTTTTTTTATAGATAAAAAAAGTAAATTTTCTTTCATTTTTGACTTGATGGTTGTTTTGTAAAAAAAATAACCGTAGCTGCGGTTGCATTATCTCTATTCTATAAACACCACCCCACCCTCTTGTATATTATTTTTTCATTTGTTTTTAAGCCACTGTGAGAGCCGAGCCTTTCTCTTACAATTAAACTTATCAAAGATAAGCAAATGTTCAAACCACTTCCATGACTAATTTCCCTTTTTCAAAAAAAATTGTCAAATAGGGGTGATCATAATCTCCTTTTAATAAATTGGTACTAAACAAATTAAAAAGCAATTACTTCTCTTAATTATTATTTTTTTTATAAGTAATTACTAAAAAATGACATTGTATAAAAAGGAAATGTATTAAATCAATAATATTTTAAAAATTTATAATATAAATACAATAAAAAAAAACATTAAAAAAAAACATAACACGAGACACCATTACTTATACAAAACTTTCATGTTTTATATTATTTTGACCGTCTAGATGTTAAGAGGGCTTCTATCAGAAATTAATTAAAACTGATTTTCACAAAACACACTAATGCACTTACACACATGACAACATGTTGAAAATGTTTTAAATTGATGTTTTTTTCAAATCCCAAACAGGCCAGCAATGAGTATCCTATGTTCGTATTTTGTGATTTTATATATATATATATATAAGATATATATATATATATATATATATATATATATATATATATATATATATATATATATATATCTTATATATATATGCCTATTATTTATCATATATAGGCCTATTTATATATCATATATAGGCCTATATATATATATATATATATATATATATATATATATATATATATATATATATATATATATATATATATATATATATCACCAACATTGCATATACATGATACGTAAGCAGATGGAGAAGAGTTAAGCCATGTATTACATATTGATAACGTAGAAAAGCTGTACAAAGTTCGACCCGCGTGACACAGTACAGAAACTCTCAAGCTTTAGGTTGTTGGGTCGATTGTTTTGTAGTTGCTAGTTGCAAGTTGCAAATTTGGAAGGCGAGCTAGAGAACAGTCTTGCTACTTCAAATGACACTTGCGTACTTCTGTTTCTATGATATTGTCCCGTAAAAGATTATATTGCCATATAAATGGAGTATTTTTAACTTTACCTTTTATCCACTGTGCTTACGTGTTGTTAGTTGTTAAACGTGTGCTCTAACCCGCCGTACACCACTGAAACTAGCAACTATAAAACAATCCACCCAACAAGCTGAAGTTTGAGAGTCCCTCTACTAGTCACGCGGGTCGTACTTGGTACAACTTTTCTACTATATAAAACTGTTGACATCACAATAGATAGTCTGTGATAGAATTAAACCTCTCTGGAAACACTGAGAGCTCACAACACAATTGATCTTGAGAACGTAACGGGGTAATTCTCATTGTGAAATTTTATTTACTCACTTAATTTCAAATCAATTAATTGAAATGTAATTGTATTATCAGGTTTTAGCACGTCAGTATGTTTAATTTTAAGTTAACTCTTATTTTCACAGGTTGCAGAGAAAATCCTTTATATAATTTATCGTTGTTTTATCTTCAATTAAATCTGCTCTTATCTTATAAAACAGTTAACGCTGAATCCAGGCAATAGTATAGGGCAGGTGATTTAGGGGAGTAGCGCTTCCACAATGCTGCTCGATGTTGTTTTTTTTTATATCTTTCGCGTTGCAATTTTCAATTTTATCCTGTATCGATAGTTCACAATCGTTCTGTACAGATCTCGCACACGTTTTCTTAAATTTTCCTTTGTTTTATTTCAATACTGAAGTTTTTTCATGCCCAAATATTTTTATTTGCATCTTCAGTAGTCAGGTAAGCGTGTTTGATTTTTATTTATAACATTTTACTCAAAATGTTGTTTAGATCAATGTGTATTCGAATGCTTAGGAGAAATGTCATGACAAACAGCAAATATTTTTTTAGGATTTCTTGGAAACTACCTATTTTAGATGTGGATTGACGTACAATATATTAGTTTGATTATAAATGATCGAAATGGACAATAAAATGATATTTATGTATTTGTATATTTAGAAGTAAGTTGGCACTTTGTTTAAATATCATTACCAAATACTTATAGTATATTTTTGTTTTCTAGATGTCCTGTCATCACAAACTTATCTATATGGAAAACAGAATCAGCGTCTCCCCGAGGAGTTACCAAAAGATGGTGACTCAATTGATGAAATGAGCTGGTCCTACATCTTCACTACACTGAATCAGAAGATATGATAGATAATAATAAGCTGCTGTATGCTTCCAAAATATTGATTTAAGTTTCTAGGCTGCAAGAGTTTCAAAAAGACATGTGACCTATGATGAACCATTTTGCTGGAGAAAACTCAGCAGCTGATACATAGCTGACCATGGTGCCTCATCACTCCATAGAAAAAATTGGTTCCAAATGAATATGTACATTCATCAATACAGTTGCGTCTTTTTAAGTTATTTTCCCGTTTTTTAACTGTACCGTTGTTTTCGTTACCATTGCTTTACACGAATAAATCTCTTCTTGTGTGATGGAATCGGCATTGTAAATTGCATGACTCCTAAATTTTTGTGTAGAGGCAGATACAACAATAAACAGTTGATATTCGAGAAAAAGAATAAACACTTAAAACCATCCTAACTTTATTACTTACATCAACACAGAATTTCTAATTTATTTAGGCTTTTCCTTAAAGATTATGTCTAAAACAAACTGTCAACTTCTCAAGGGTCAATACCTAATTGATCTATCAACCCCAACCACTTACGCTACTCTCTATTTATTTTATAAAAAATGTATTAAAATCATATTTGCAATAAACATCTAGACACCTAGCTATCAATATTACAATATAAACAGCAATCGACCAATGATTGGACAAAGAAAACAATACAAGTATTTGGAAGCAGACACTGTTTACAAAATATCTATGTAGGCACAAAGTATTATTTCATCTTCAAATGTGGACGATATGAGTCATTTGTTCGGTACTATCAACAGTCTATTTCTGTGTTACGAAGGTCGTTGACAGAGCCTGTCGGTGTCAGACGTGATTAAAATAAATATGTTAATTAAAAGATATGGAGTTATTGACAAGAGGTATTGTCCAAGTCCAGGTATTTAAAAATGGTGCAATATACACGGCAATACACAGGTGTATTTGACTTGTGAGTTATGTAGTGAGACCGAAATTACCCTAGATGATACTTGACATGAGTTGATGCCCTGCTTTTATGAACATAATTCTAAGAGATTGTAGTATACAGTATTTAACATTACATTAAGTAAATCTCGGGGTCTGTTTGCTAGAAGCTAGAAGCAAATGTTTGTACTTTGTTTTTTAAAAGAACATATATTTTGTTGCGTAAAAGACAAATACTAACTGTTTTGAATTAAGCAATGAAAAAAATTTTCAAATCCGTAAATGATAATGAAGATAAAAAGTTATCATTATTCAGGCCAAGTGGTTCTGCTAAAGTCAGGTTTAGAACAACGTTAGGCCCCATGCACGACTGCTTGCTTTCTAACATCTTTTCAACATCAATGCGTCAATCATAATCCTTTCAAAGATTTTATTTAACGCATTAGAAGAGTGTCGGATTAGTCAGCTTTTGCAACAGATTATTACCAGCCTAGGCGTGTTTTAAAAGTATAATGTGCGTTTAATTCTAATTTGCACTTGCTTGTAATGCTGTTATAAACTTATGCAAGGCAAATTCGTATGCCTGTAGTTATGCACTTAAATTATACGTTAAGTAAAAATTAAGGCAGACAATTTTTAAATAAATTAGTCAACGATGTATTAAACGAAATTTATTTTTATACAGGTTAAAAATTGAGAAAAAAAATGTGCAATAGTGATACATCTCAAATCATAATGACAAATCATGCTATTATATTATATGTAAGTATTAACAGATGAACACTTCTTTTCACAAACATGCTGCCTAGGTAACTTTTAAAAAAAATAATCATATATTAGCAAATATTTACAACATTTTCAATTTAAATAATCTGAATTTAAACTTAGAGTCAGAAATATTTTCAAATTAAAACAAGAACCATGATTTTAGTGTGATATGCAAGCGTAAAAATTAAGTGGACGAAGTAAACAGTTTTAATATAATCTATACTTGCCTAAATATTATTATAATTATATAATAATTAAAAATTATTTTCTATTGTTTCAGCTTCTCGCTTAGCACACTAATATTATCCGTGGTTGTTTTGATTTATTCAATTAAAACAATTACACGTTTTAAAGTAAGTTTTTTTTACTCTTGCATGCATGATGAGTTTTTAATTTTTATTTCGTAAAGGCCTAATCTTGAGTGTGTGTTTACAAATACAGAGAAATGGTGTGAGTATAGTGCTTGGGCGTTACTTACAAACTATTTTGTTCTGTCGATTTGTCAGAATATTTTATAATGATACATAATATTATTATGCAGTTGGAATTCAGAATTCTCACAAATGTTACACTGAACGTGTTAAACAAATCTACTACGATTGAAAGAAATCTTAATTTTGAGGTGGGTATATACATACATTATATATATATATATATATATATATATATATATATATATATATATATATATATATATATAACGTGTTTATGAGTGTGTGTATTGCCGACAATTGTGATAACATTGCATTATACAGAATGCGGAGGCTTTGTATATAGTCTTTGTCGTTTTTAGATCAAAAATAAAATATCGGCAATGATATATCCTTGTCATTTGCATAACAAAAAAATAGATATTCAATAAATAGAATGACAAGAACTTCCCAGGCAAAATATGTAATACCAAACAGTCAAAAATGAAAGAAGAAATGCTAGGATGTCATTTTGAATTGCACTAAGTTTTCTTTCTAGCTCTAACCCTAAAACTAACGCTTGTCCAAACTAATGCTAGCCCTAACTCTAACCTAAACTCTAATATATATATATATATATATATATATATATATATATATATATATATATATATATATATATTGATTCAGCAGACCGCATAGAGTAATACATATTTAATAAAATACGCATAAAATAAAATATCCCCCTTGACTGGTAACCATGATATATGTTACATATATATCATCTATTTTAGAATTGATTATTCATACTTTTAGATAAACCAATCCGATCAGGTGCAAGCTCACGTTTATCTTCGGCCGTCCACCAGATTTTCTGGAACTGAGAATTCTATTGGTATTTGTGTTTACCACTTCATTACGCAATCGTCTTATGTAGGTTACATAATAATAAATCTCTAACAAGTGATTCACTGTATTACAACACAATTCGCAACACTTTGATAAACTATTCTTACGATGATTTATATTATAAAACAAACACTTCATAAATATTATTATATTAACTCCGCCTTTTAATACAAAGTTTGAATATTCAGAAAAATAATGCGTGAGAAATCCTTTTAATTTTTACTCCTAAGATCCAATATTCAGTCCTACTCAGCATTCAATTCTATATATAGACCAGAGTACATTGGGATTCGCTCAACACAACAGTGGTGTGGATATAACACAAGAAGGGATTAATATATTATTTTCTGGTTGGTTGTTCAATAAACTTTTCTGAAAAGTTCTCAGTATTTTAGATTAGAGTAAGATACATTGTAAAATTAACATTAGAAGTAAAGCAAAACTTAGATTATTCGGTTTATTACATTTTTCAATGTTAAAAAAAGTTCATTCATACAGCTGTATTGTTCCATTTAGGTTTGTACTTTATATACAGCAACGTAAACTTTAACCCTAACACAACCTGGTCTTCAACATATTTCACATACCAGGTAAAAATACTTACATAAATCAAAGACATTTTTTTTAGTTATCTGTACTGTGCAGTTATTTATTAGTTATAGCCTCATTCTCGTTACATAGCGACATGGTAACTCAAATCCAAAACGTCGTTTATTGAAAAACCTTACAAAGTAGGGTTTAAAGATTAAAACTGCATTATTGAATATGTTTATGTACAAAATAGGTATTTAAATGTTATATTTGTTTCTACCAGACGTGGTTTCAGTACGTCCGTAGACACTCTGCCAACAACCCAGTTTTATCTGGTGTCTTGTTGAGGACAGTCCACACTACTTGTGACAACTGTACTAACAGCCAAGAAACTGCTTATACAGGTGCGCGAGTTGGTGTTAGCTACTAAATAGACTTTATGAGTAATTAATATTAGATGTTAACAAGATTAATATTAAACTTCAACACCTATTTTTAGGGTTTAAAAAGTAAGATGTTTGAAGTAATTATTTTCTTAAAAACAAAGTAAGTTAATGCAATGTATTTGCTGGCTACATGCAGTAAAAAATTGCAAACTAAATGACATTTTCGGTTTAAGGGGAAAAACTAAATACTAGTGTCTTTTGAAAAAACATGTTTTCCGTAAACATTTCTTGCAATTATTAGAAGAAAACCTATAATCATACAATGGTCTAAAACTCTTCATATAAAGGCACCGTGATTTGATTGTAACCATTACAGGTGGGGTATTCTATCTACAAACCGGCGATCTCATTCAAGTGTGTGTGTCAGGTCAAGGACTTGTTGATTTTGGACCTGAACAAACATACCTCGGTCTTTTTCTACTGCAATCTTAGGTTGGTAAATAACGACACAAAAAATCGCTAACAATAAATCAATCTAGATATAGTACATTTTCAAGATTTTACCACCAAAACCTCCCTCCACTCCTCACCCCTCCCCCAATTTTACGATAATTAGCTAGATACTGATTATAAACTTTTATATAACAATTTACTGCATGTTGAGACTAGTGGTTTTGTATAAACAAACAACTAAGCAGTGATTGTTATACAGTAACTAAAACACACTCTTGTGTAGGGAAAAAAACTACATAGGTTGTAGTATGAAAAATAGGCAATTCTTTAAACGACTTCCATGTCGTATTCTCTCATTTAAATTGTCGAATCGGGGTGCCGATAAAACTAATTAAAATAGTTTTTTTTACCAAGCAATTTAAAACTAAAAAAATTTCTCTTAAGTATTATTAAAAGCCTCTTGACGAATAACTAAATTACGAGATTCAACATATTCCAAATTAATAGTATAAATGCTAAGAAAAATAATAATACAAAAAAAAAAACACGCGGGAAACTATTACACAATATCGAGTTTTCTTGATCCATAGTCTTTGACCGACTTTTCAAGTAAGAAGGAACACTATTCATTTTTTTCGTTGGGCGTAAATGAGAAATTTTAAAACTTGATTATTCCAAGCCAGAAATGAGTTCAAGCCTATCTCTGTGTGGTTTTTTGTCTCATTTAATTTATAGTTTAGTGAGACAGTCTTCTACTATATATATATATATATATATATATATATATATATATATATATATATATATATATATATATATATATATATATATCATAAGGGGTCTCGAAAAAAAAATTTCGCGGAGGGAGGGGGTTAATACGTTTCGCTTAGAGCGCTAAATTTGTGTCCTTTTCGTCCGATGTCAGAAAAAAAAAAACTAAAGCACAAAATTTCAAAAATCAAATCCAGAACGAGATTCCAACTTGTGTTATCTGAGTAGTAACATAGCGCTCTAAACCCCGCATTTTAATTGTATGTAATACTTGTTTAAATATTTGTACAGGCTAAATGCAGTTTGCAAGTCTTTGATAAATTTAATATTTAAATCCGAAAATTGGTAAAATACATTATTAGTATGTATGTTGGAGTAAAAATACAATGTGATAAGTGTTATGCAAACATGGCAATTAAGCAATTAAACTAAAATCTGATAAGCTTAGAATCACCTAAATTATATTCTTCTAAGCTCACACTTCAGAGAGTTTTGAAAAAATATGTCTTGAAAATTAAACATTGATCTAATTTACCTCAATCAAAATAATCAAATGCCTTTGTTTTTAAGTTTTAGTGGACAATTGTAAGTAACAGCTAGTGGATTTCGCAATATCTTTATCGAAGTTAAGCATGTAATTTTATAAATTTAGATGCATTTGTTGTTTGTGGTCTGGGTTAAGTCTTTCTTTCAAATATAAATCCTACGTAAGAAATTTAAAAGTTGAAAATTTCAGTTAATGACAATCAATACCATGTATATCAAAATATCAAATAAATAATACGCTGATTACCATAGGTGCTTTGTTTAGAGCCAAAAAAACATATCCACAGTGTTTATTATTATTTTTTTTGTGGTAGACATTTTATGTAGACTTTTCACTATTTAGTGACATGAAATAATAATATATTTTAAGTTACTATTTGTTTCATAAACTTGAGAAAGTTTTATGTACAGATGTAAAAATAACCCTACAAATGTTTATTTGTTTAAATTCTTCATTAGTGCAATTATTAAGCCCTAGTTTCTACTTTATATTAATAATGTATATTCATATCTACAGTATCAAAAACAATGAAAACCCAAAACAAAGCGAGAAAAAGAAATTTGGAGCCACCAGGTACGCCTGAAGGTAGAGCCAAATAAATGATTTATTGACCAAATGTTTAGCTCATTTAGCTTATTTAAAATCTATTATGGTATTTTAAAATTCAAATACTTTAAAGATCCACACCTTAATGACATTGTTATCTCTAAGTGTAAAATGTAATATTAAATACCTAATTAATTCTATAAAAATGTACTTTATTTTATCTGACTATGAGCTTTGAGAGTGTATCAGTTAAGCCATAATAGTTTATCTCAGTAATGACACAATTCTTGTCACTATAATTATAAGTTAATGTATGTGTTTTCTTTTTCTTTTATTTTAGAAATGCCATACTGTGAGAGTCTAAGTAAAGTTATCAAAAGTGACCAAACAGATGTCTTTAATTCAGTTGAGAAATATGACACACATAAAGCAACAGGTTGAAGCTACTATAAATATGTGCTAGTGAAAACATATAGATGACTTTATTATCGTAAATTCATACTTGATTATATGAAGAAAATTGTATCATTTTAAAGGGTATCTGAAAATCATTGTTTAGCTATTTTAGACTGTTTAAATATTCTGTTCCCCTATTCCTGTAGGCAATCATGAAGCTGAGATGTGCTATGGAGGAGAAGCTGATCTACACAAACATGTTAATGGCTGTAAGAAGAATCCAGGTCACAAAGGTTTTATACCTCTTAAAGATTTCAACGCAAGTTGTCTCCCCTCACGTTTCCATGACGACGACCTCATGTCTGAGACAATCAAAACACTGGCAGCCCTAACTGTGCAGGTAAAGACTAAATTCACCAGTCTAGAGAGACCAGAGTTTTACCCAGGCACTCAAGTTCCATACCCATGTTATAATGACAGAGGACGTCACGTGATGAGGTTAGGGACAGGAAGGGTGTGGTGTGTGTACAAGTACACAGAGATTGACGGAACTTGTCATTGTGCCAATTGTCAAGTCTCTGCAACACCCAGCAAGGTGTGGGGGCAGGTTCTTGTGTTGACAGCCACACACGTGGTATTTGATGACAGTGAGGCGAGACAGACCAGGTGTGTTTTAGGTTTTTTTGACAATAAAAGTCCAGTGGTCAGTCTTGATGGCTGGGAGGTGTGGCGTAAGGCAAACATTGAGGGAGACTGGTGTAGGTTGACATATTCGACATTTGACTTAGAGTTGGTTGATGAACTGGACAAGATGTGCCAGTACTTTGATGACTTATGTGGGGAAGTAGAGGACAAATACAGGAGATTTTATGTTGTGGACAAGTTGACCGTTATAGTGTCACATCCTCATGGCTGTCCTAAACAGGTCTATGTAGGACAATGGACACACAAACATGAGAGGGATGATGACGATGATGATGATGAAACTTTGGCCAGGTACTGGTACACAACATGTACATGTCCAGGCTCCAGTGGAGCGTCTATCTACAGGCTGGGACATGTCGGGTGGCCGTACCACCATCCCCACAGTGGAACAAACTCTGAAGGAAATTATTGTGGGGAGATGTGGGACTGATTTAACTGTTAGTTACAGTACATTTTCAAGCTATTGAATGCATTTAATATTGATCAAAGTAATAACAAGCTGAAATGATAAATATATACTTGTGTATACATGTTTTTTATTTCATATGTTGAACCTAAATTGTAAGTTTATGATCCATGGAAAGAAACATTGAAAATGTTTTAAAATAATAGAATTCTATGATTATCGTTCTTTTAAAAGATTACTACATAAAACTAAGGTGACGACTAAGATTTTAAACTTTATAGTTAAAGATGACATAAACAAATAAAAACTACACTTACCTTTAATTTGATACCAATTTTAATTATCAAATTTAATCGGTAGCTTAGAAAATGATTTGTAATTAACGGCGTTTGTTTTTAAATGGTATGATATGACTGAAATTCAGTGATACGGTGGGTTCGTTTTTACAAGCTTTTACAACACTCACTTCCTGTCTGTCTAGATCGAAACGCCGGAGTGAAAATTCTGACACTTCTAACTGACATATACGGTTCGTAATTGGTACGTGGATCAAGACATGAAGACAATGCGTTATGACATTAAATTAGACTTAATTGGAAGCCTAATTATATTTTAATGAATTAATTAAAAATTTGACCGAATTATTAGGCAGTTCTATCCACACGCGTCATCACGGCCGTGTGGGGCATGGAGCGAAGGGGGCTCTATGTCAAAAGCGCGACATCACGTTCATTAGGCGCGCGATGGTTTTTAGTCGGGTCAGCAGTCTAGTTCTGTACCACTAGACTACGCCATCCCATAATATTTTACTCAAACTTAAGCTATACACTTGACAAAGGTTTTTAGTCATGTAACTATTGTAAATAAAACATGTAAAGTACTGAAAAAAATTCATTAAAAAAACGTTTTAATAACAAGCGTTTATGTAATAATGCTCTAAAAGTAAACAAGTTAATTAAAAAGTCTAGTGACATTTAAGCGCAATTTCCTTATGTTATCTAAAAATAGCTCTGTCGTAGCGTAAATCAAGAGCAGGGTTAGTAAAACCATTGGTTAGTTATTAAAACGTTTTTTATTAATTTTTTTTTCCAGTATTTTACATGTTTTATTTACAATAGAGTTACATGACTAAAAACCATTGCGCGCCTACTGAATGTGATGACGCAGCCATTGAACGTGATGGCGCAGCTATTGAACGTGATGACGCGTGTGGTGTGGTTAGATAAATATGCTTACTAATTCGGTCCAAATTTTAATTAATTCAAAAAAATTGTTGTGACCGAACGAAAGGATATTTTTGAAAACTTTCTTCGGCAATATTGTTCTAAATTATGTCAGGAGTCGATTAGTACATGTTTGAAGTCGCTAAGTTGTCTGGTTTCCGAGATATTTCCGGGAAATCCATGAAAGAAACCCTTAATTTTTATGGCCTATGTTCATCCTCGTAACTTGCTTAACATAATTGCTTTTGGAACTAGTCATCGATATTGCTTCGTTGAGGGGGAGATACGACTTAAAGCTGCGGACACACATACATCCATCCATCCATCCATCCATTCATTCATACATTCATACATCCAGAAATGACGGGTTAATAAACGCAATTCTCCAGAATGGAAATTGCGCTAAAAATAAATTATACACTACTATTTAAATAACTATAAAGAAAAGCGTGGGTCTCTTCCTAAATATTAGTAAAGGTATCCAATAGATACTAAAGTGACCCACGCTTTTCTTTATAGTAATTTAAATAGTAGTGTCTAATATTTAGGAAGAGACCCACATTTTTCTTTATAGTTATTTAAATAGTAGTGTATATTTTCTACTTTTTAGTGCATTATTACAAAAAAGCTTGTTCAAGGAGTATTGTTGTGAGGCGAGTGACCGTTCACCACCGTTCAACTAGATTTCTTCCCATTCAAATACACGGGCAAGGTGGGTAGGCTTAGTTAGCTGTTGTCTCGATCAAGTTATTTTTTGAATGTTTTGTCCTGCATGTGTTTTAAAAATTAATGAAATCATTTTAGTAGCACGCAATATATAATTTTCTAAAGTTTACAATAGTTTGAGTAAGTTTACAAAAATGTTAAATAAAGCAACTCCCGTTTTACTTACCTTTATTACGTTCTGCTCGCTATTCTCAGCGATTAGACAAAAGAAAATGCACAAATGGCAAGCTAGCATCAAACTTCAAATCGTTTATTGATAACATTAGATCGGTATTGTTGAATAAAAAGCAGAAATAAAGATTATTAGTATATATTTCTGAAATGACCATCAAACATTCTTAAAAAAAACGGAATCACGGTATCGTCGTTTTCGGCAGCCATTATTACCATGACGATGAAAAAAAGTAGGTCAAACGACAACCTACATAAAACAGCATTGTATATACTGAACGATTTTTTGACGCAAACGTCTTATTATGCAGTTGTTTATCAATTTTTTTATTCTTCTATCTCTCTAATTAAAACCGTTCTATATTGTTCTAACTATATTTCACCTACACCGCTTTGTAGACAGAAGCGGTTTACGCTTCACATATTTAAATTGAATGAACAATGTAGAAAGCATTACACTAAAATTGTATAATTATGTTATTTTATAAATATTGTATTAGCAAGATAAATCAATTTGGTATTTTAGAAAAACGATTTTCTCAATTTTTCTGTTTATCAGTTGGATCTTTAGCGTAAACAAATTAATGTGTAAGATAATGAAACAGCTGTTACATGTTTATCTCAAATGACACGTTCGAAAATTTTATCAATTAGCAAAAAAATGTCCCTGATGTTATAAATAGAAGGGATTCATATTCAGAGTGAAATATAAGGTAATTCTAAATTACACATTTAAAAATGCTTCTCATATGGATCGTTTAGTTACGTATGTTTTCGAGCTTCTTGTATATTTAGTCTTCTATTTAGAATTATTTTTTTTTTAGAACACTGACTGTTTTAACACAAATAATACACTAAACAAAAGGGAAGCTGCTCTATGGGTTTATACAAAAATAATTAAAAATCTTTTTATTTTTTTGCAAACTATTTAACAGTAGACGAACCTATCTAACCCAGGATAATCTACTGTATATATATTTTCTTCTCCTCGATTATACCTTACTTGAAATACAGACATTATCAGAATTATCTTCACTGTTGTGATACAATGGTACGTGTAGGTTAACTAGGTCGTAGTTTATATAAGCCATTGGCCAGTCAGAAAGACCTAATCAGCTATGAGACGAACAGTCGTAACCAATAATTGCTAAAGACAAAAACCTGTGTTGACACTTTGTAGGTCAGTTAGCGTCCAATACGCACATCAGACATTGTTTTTCGATTAGTCATAAAACAATGTTAATACATTAAGTGCAGGTAAGTTGTAGAGGTAAAATACAAACATTAGTGCATTTTAAATCGTGTTAAATCTTTCTATACTCAAGAATGGAAGATATTAACCTTTATTATATTATAGGGACATTCATAATATATTGAATAACACTGGTTATATTATATGATATCTTCTTAACTTCCGTATAGTTTTGTTTATTTTTGGCCATTTTGTTGGTGTAAACACCGCATGGAAAAATTTTCATGTTGAAAATGAAGTAAAAATGAAAATATTTTACATGAAATAGAATCTGATGGTGGTCTTTCTTCTTAATATAATTTAGAGCCATAATTTGTGCTTTAAACATTATAGCAAACATGAATAAAAACAATAACAAAAGAGATGCTATGGTATCAGCACCAATGAACGCGTCAAATCGTGTCGTTTAAACCTTACAGAAAGAGTCTTCAAGTGACTATTGATACAATAGTGCCAAGCTGGGTAGCCTAAAAGGAGCCAAATATTGTCGACGGTATCAAGAGCCTATAGCGTTTGGATTCTTTGAGACAAAACAATGCATTTTAAAGATGACAACTGAAACTTTAAACAAAACTTTAACAAGTTTTTCTCTGCCGCTCACGAATTAAGTTTGAGGTTCAAGTAAGACTAAGAAGATTTACAGACTTACTAGGGGATTTAAGACAATATCTATCAAGATACAGACAATAGACACAGCTCTATCAGAAAGAGAAAAAGACGTTAGACACGATTTGAAGACTACACAAAACAAAATAGGACTGGCTTTTTGTAACAGTGTCAGTGAGTGCAACACCGATGTAGAGGTAATGGGAATTATCCTGGTGTGGCGTGAGTGTGACGTGAGCGTGACGCGACAATGTTACCGATGACGTAGGATGCAACAGTGAAGACAGTTGGGGGTTAGTCATTATAGGAAAATGACGTGTATTGATATTGTATAGTATTAGTGTTTGATAATAAAGTTAATTATATTTCATGATCGAAGTTGTTGATATCGTTAATTAGTGTCGTCGGAAAATAAGAGTGTTCCCGTCCTAATCACAAGTTTATTGTTGGAGTATTAGTTATAGGACAGATTCCTAGATAAAACCATCCAAATCCCCCATCACATACAGTACGTGACAACTTTGCGATATTGTAACCGTGGAAATCACGCCAGTCGCCAATGTGTATTTTACCTCACTATTACACAGCGTGATTAATGTACACAAGACCTTTAATACAACACGTCCTGGTGTGTGCTATTCGATCGTGTGCTAACACGTGCCCCGACGTAAGTGATAAAAAAATATAACGCAGGTATTGTGTACATTTTAATAACTCAGTTTTAGAAAACAAGGTCACACGTCTCAGCCATTTATATACCACACTTATCAGACCTGATCTAAAGATATAACTATGTTAATGCAGTTTTATTCTTCCGCCAATATAATTAATTATTAAAAAAATAAAAATATAATTCGGTCATAATCTAAATAAGATTTTGAAATATGTTTTTCTTCTTCCAACAGTTTTATGTTTGAAATTATTCGCGTCATTATAATAACACTTCCGTATAGTTTTTTTTTTTCCATTAAGCTATACTCTTGTACTATAGAAAGAGAGAGAGGGAGAGAGAGAAAGATAGAGAAAATAATCGATAAATTACATTCTTTTACTGACGTATTTTCTTTCCTTCTTATAATCCTTACAACTTACAAACATCAACGAATGGAAATTCAACCTAGTCGCTACTTATTTATCCAGTACTAAATTTATATCTTGCTTTTTCTTTGTGTTTAGTTTATTAAGGACAACTTTCTTCTAGATTTGTGAATAAAAGGCTTGCCGTCACACAAAGCTTAACATAACTGGTGGGTTATTTTCTCATATTACTGAATTTAAATTCTATCCAGCTCGCTAACAAGATCTTAAATAGTGTATTACATTTAATATGCTCTATCAAAATGCGCATACTATTTTGAAATTAAGTACTATAACTTAGCCTTTATGTGTTATACAATTTAAAAATACAGACACATGAATAAGTAATTAGAATGTTCCTATGTTTTTCATGTCGTCTTTGTCAAGATGCGATGTTCTGGAATGTTTGCAAATATAATACTTAATTACAAAATTAATAACATTGAATACATTTTTATCATCATCTCGCCCCGGTCGTGCC